>NW_022983529.1:739811-887996 GCF_010093885.1 Aplosporella prunicola CBS 121167 | reverse complement strand
CCCCCCCCCTTCTTTCTCTCTATCCTTCACTTCGCCTGCTGCTGCTGCTGCTGTTACAAAACAAAAAAAGAAGCCCTCTCTCTAGAGCCCTTTGTTTGGCCGTCTGGTCTCTCTTTGAACCCCCCCGTGTCTTGATTCTCCCACCCGCACACACCCTCTTGTCTCTTATCTCTCTCCTGCGTGCTTATCATTGCGCCCGCGCTGCAGCCCGCAGCCCTGCATATTTACCCCGTATCTACTATCTGTCCGGCCGCCGCCACCACCAGGAGTAGGGTGCTTTGAGAGCGCTCTCTCATCAGCCGTCCCACCGCCGTCGCCGCCGCCGGCCCCTTAAGAGGCACACGCACAGCAACAACCACACCACCACCACACCAGTACCAGCAGCGGAAGCAACAGCCCACAATGGCACCGCACGCCACCGACTCGTCCATGGTGCCCGTCATCACGACGTCGTCCCAAACGCCCAACATCACGGTGCTGGCGTCCTCGCGCGCCGTCGTGTCGGGCCGCCTCACCGAAGCAACCATTGTCATCTCGACCGTGACGGGCAAAATCACCTCGATCTTCCATTCGGTGCTGCCCGCGTCCGACTTCCCGCCCGGCACGCCCTACGTCGACCACTCGCCCAAGATCCTGCTGCCCGGGCTCGTCGACGCCCACGTCCATCTCAACGAGCCCGGCCGCACCGAGTGGGAGGGCTTCTGGACCGGCACGCGCGCCGCGGCCTTTGGTGGCGTCACGACTGTCGTCGATATGCCGCTGAACGCTATCCCGCCCACTACCACCGTCGAGAACCTTACGATTAAGGTCGATGCCGCCCAGGGCAAGTGCTGGGTTGACGTCGGCTTCTATGGCGGCATTGTTCCGGGCAATGATAAGGAGCTCAAGGGGCTTGTCCAGGCGGGTGTCCGCGGATTCAAGGGCTTCTTAATCGAGAGTGGCGTGAGTACTATCTTTGCGGCTCTTGTTTATCTGTTGTTATCTGTCTGCACAGTCAGCGCTAGCAGTAGCTGCAGCAGCACCAGCAACAACACCAACTCCAACATCAACAAGCAAGCAAACGCTGACATGTGACCTCGTGTGTGCCGTGCCTGCAGGTCGAAGAATTCCCCGCCGTCGCATCGTCCGACATTGAAAAAGTGCTGGCCGAGCTGGCCGACGAGCCTACGACCGTCATGTTCCACGCGGAGATGATCCCGCCCATCACCGAGTCGGTGGGCGACGACGTGCAGAGCTCGGAGCCGCCGCTGCAGCCCTCTGGCGCGCTGACCAGCTACCAGACGTTTTTGGACTCGCGGCCGCCGTCGTTCGAGACGTACGCCATCGCCGAGATCCTGTCGCTCGCGCACCTGGCGCCCAAGCTGGCCCTGCACATAGTGCATCTGTCGGCTGTAGAGGCCGTGCCCCTGCTGCGCGAGGCCCGCGCCCGCGGCGTCAACGTCTCCGCCGAAACCTGCTTCCACTACCTCTCGCTCGCGGCCGAGGCCGTCGCCGAGGGCGACACGCGCCACAAGTGCTGCCCGCCGATCCGCGCGCAGAGCAACCAGGACGGGCTGTGGGCAGAGCTGCAGCGGCCCGACGACTCGGTGCTCAAGACCGTCGTCAGCGACCACTCGCCGTGCACGCCCAACCTGAAGCTGTTGCCGGCCGCGCTGGCCGCCGGCGGCGCCGCCCCCGCTCACCACACCGACGGCGCCGACGGCGACTTCTTCTCCGCTTGGGGCGGCATCAGCAGCGTCGGTCTGGGCCTCAGCATCCTCTGGACTGAGGGCCAGAAGCGCGGCGTCACGCCCGAGGACGTTGCGCGCTGGTGCTGCCGCAACACGGCGCGCCAGGTTGGCCTCGAGGGTGTCAAGGGCGACCTGGCCGTCGGGTGTGATGGCGATGTCGCCGTCTTTGATGACACGGCTGCCTTTGTCGTCCAGCACGACTCCATGCTCTTCCGCAACAAGTGCTCCCCTTACGAGGGCCAGACGCTGACGGGCGTCGTCGAGGAGACGTGGCTGCGTGGCCGCCGCATCCATAGCCGTGCCGATGGGTTCGGCAAGACGGGCCCGTCGGGCAACTTGCTGCTCGAGCCGCGGAAGCATGCCCTTGTCGAGGACGAGGCTTGATAAAAAGTTAAGTAGGTTTTTTTTTTTTTTTTTTTTTTTTTTTTTGATGATGATTGGTTGGTAAAGCACGGCAGCTCGGTTGTTTGCATAGATGGCGGGGTCTGGTTCCTAGAAGCTGCGTATGCGGCAATGACATTAGGTAGGATATGTCAGAAGAAATGAAAAATATAATTATGTCGAAATGCGTTGAGACATTTGGAGTGGTTCAAGTTTCAGAATCATGATAACGAGACGATGGACAGCAGCTTGCGATGCGCGATTGACTGGAATGGGCGGGATTTGAAAATGCGAGAAGAGTCACACTGATGAAAGTAGGGGTGCTTCGTGGGGGCTCCTTCTGGACGCGGGTCGCGGACCTGGGCGATAGTTCACAATGGTGCGGAAAATCGTCCTCCAAGGACCAATTCGGGCTCAGTTGTCTGGAAGTGCTTCCAATTCGCTCCTGGTATCGTAACTCCGCGTGGCCGTGTCCCGCGATCCGCGTCGCCGGAGGGGTGTTGTGCGTGCGAACTCTGGCGGGGTCGAAGCGGGCAGGAGGCGCGGCCGTCGGGAGAGCGACAAAGAACAAGAGATAAGGAAAAATTCGCGACAGGGGCGACAAGGGAAAAAGAAAAAGCGTTTCAGGCCGGGATTCCGAAGTTCATTTCTCTTTTAAAACGTTTCGAAAGCGTTCCCAGCAAACATCGCGAAAAGAGGAAGGAAGTCGTGTCGTGACAGCCACAGCCTGCTTAGAACACTGATGATGTCCGCATCGAATTTTTCGTATCCCCGGCTTTCCTTTCCTATTGATGACCAACAACACCCACACCCATCGCTTAGCGCAGCCTCCTCGCCTCACGCTCAGACTCCAGAAGGCACAGGATGTCGTTCTCGCGGACTGTGGCGGTGCTTGCGTTAGTATTCGATCGGTTCTTTCATGTTCGGGGGGATGGGATGGAAGCGCATGGAGGCGGGGGTCATGGCATACCGGGACCCTTGACGTTACGGATGATGGAACGGGTCTGCGAAGTATTTTGTCAGCGGATTCGCTCTCTATAGGGACAGTGCGGTTTTTGGCTGGGCGAGATGAACTTACAGTGTCGTCCATGAACTCAACGCGGACCTGGGTAACACCACCGCGGGAGCCTGGAATTTTCACCAGCGTCAGCCCAACAAATTCCCCATCGCATCCCGCAGGCAGAAGGTCACAGAGAGCGCAGTCTCAGCTTCGCGAGAGCGGTGACGCCGTCGGCGTTCCGGCTTCAGGCTGAGGCAAGAGAACAGTCACGCTGGCCTGGTGCTGCTTCAAAGGGCAAAATCCTTACCGGTGCGGCCGAGCACGCGGGTGACCTTGACAAGCTTGACGGGGACCTTGGCGGATTCCATTTTGATGCTTTGCGGTTGGCGCTCTTCGTGGAGAGATTGAGGGTTCGTTGGTCGGCGAGGGCGTCGTCGGTGGTCGTCGGCTGGGGGCGTAGTTCGAGTGTTTGTCGCTTCTCGCGAATTTTGGGGCCACCGCGCCGTCGGCAGTGTGTCGATAAGCCGGCCCCGATAAGCGAGATCTCCGACGCTGCCCTTGGCCCCTTGCACTCACCACCACCACACGATGCTTCTTCTAACTACATATATTCGGAGCGTGCATGTTTTTACTTTGGAAGAGCTCACTGCTCGTGGATGATGATGCCGTAAGGATCTCTGTCCCTCTCGCTGACGTCTATCGTCACCGTCTCATCATTAAGTGCCTCCTCAGCTGAGCCTTGCTTCCCCTTCTCCTCCTTTCTCAATGCCTCCCATTCCTTTTCGACCGCCGCAGAGAGCTGCTCTTGAAGCACGCTGTGCAAGAAGCCCCTCTCGGTGTTGGAGTGGAATAGCGTGATGACAACCTGCCCCTTCTCAATTGCAGCCAGGGCCTCGTGATGCGACAATTCACCGGTGAAAAGCAAATCAACATCAAGCCCAGCGAAAAGCGATCCACCGCTGCCGGCGCAAATTCCAATGCTTTTGATGGTGATGTCTTCCAAGGTTTTATCCTGAGGAATAGCAATGGGAAAACCTTTGGGATTGCCCAGGCCGGTGCCGACACGCTCAATGATAGAAGTCAGGGATTGTGGCTCGTTAAAGCGAACAACACGGCCCATGCCGGCACCTTGAATATCAGGGACAGTGGTAACGGGGCTGATGGCTTCACGAGTATGAGAGACGGCGTGTCTGCTAAACATTAACATGTGACACAGGTTACGGTGTCGAGTGGAGTGGACTTACTGTTTGAGTTCGTCAAGCTTCGCTAAGGTCAATCTCTGTGAGGAAAGGTGCTGCAAGCGATAAACGGGGCGCTTCGTCTCAGCAAACGGGTTTTCCTCATGCGCATTTGGCTGCGGGGTACCAGCTTGCGGCTGATTGCTTTCGTCTACTGCGGTGCCTGTGACAATATCCGCAAGCCAATCGCCCAAGCCACCTGGAGCAGCATCTACAGCGGTGTGAGGACAGTAGACCTATTTTGATTGTCAGTATTATAGCTGCAATCAGTTAACGAGGTACGCCGTACGCTGATGCCTTGAGCGGCCAATCTGAGTAGAGACTGCTGCTGGCTGTTGGCGAGAGTAATAGCCTTGAGTCCCCGAAAGATGATCGGGTCTACGCTTGAGCTTCAGTTAGAGAATCAGGAAAGATAGATTGATGAAGGGAAACGCACGGTAAGCGACCACAATCGAGTCTTTCCGCTCAATGGCTTCATCGGCAACAGCTTTGGTCAGGTCAACGCAGAGCAAGACTGAATTCTTCTGTCGCCGTTGCGAGTCGAAAGGCGCTTCGAGCAGGACTAAACAGCATTTAATTAGATAACAAAGCCAACAACGAGTTTGGTTTTCTACGTACGCCCAGTGTTGTCCCAGCTCTTATCGGCAAGCGCTTCTGGATAGCTATACCATAACATTAGCCGGAGGATATGGTGCGCAGTTGGAGGGGCAGGTATACAGCTTCCGCATAGCATTCACCACGGCCCTAGAGAAGGGGGCAGAAGAAATGTTTGCGCTCATCTTGACAGACCGACGCAGAGTTGCAGAGAACATGAAGCAAACTGACAAGAATGCAAACGGCAGCTCGAAGCTCAGGGCCGGGAAGTCTTGAGCTACAAGTGTCAGCTAACCGAAAAGGGTAAAGCCGGTGTAGCACCCCTACCGCGGATCTTTGCTGGTCACGTCAGCGGTCGGCGGACACTGGCGGGGCACTTTTTGTCGCGCGCCGTCCACTGCGTCGAGCAACCCCTCCACCGTCAACGAACCTGCTGCCAGTTATGAGCGCCAGAACCGACGTCGAAGCCAGCCGGGCGCAGGCTTCTAGCGGCGTCACCCCCGAATCGCTCAAGTCGACCTTGGAACAGAAGCTCGGAGCTACTCATGTCGAGATTGTGGATATGTCGGGTATGCACCGTCGCGACACCAATGACGTTGCCTTGCGGTTGCTAACCTCCCTACCAGGTGGCTGCGGCCAGATGTTCGAAGCCATCATAGTTTCTCCCGAGTTCGCGAAGAAAACGACCCTCGCCCGCCATCGTCTTGTGAATGCTGCGTTAAAGGAGCAGATTGCGGCCATTCACGCTTGGACTCCCAAATGCCATACCCCGGAGGAGTGGGAGAAGAAGAAGGCCGGAGCATAATGAGACGAGATAGGTACGGGAATTTAATCGGTCGGGTTGGGAGGAGTCTGTGCAGAGCCGGCTGCAGAATACTGCAGCATTTGAGTTGAGAAAGAGCGAGGCAGACAGTCACAGCAACAACTGAGAATTACTGTTGCAAACAGAGCGAATGGTAATATCTATTCATGATCCTCGACTAGCTCAGGAGTACTCTGATTTCGCCACTGGTGCGAGGGAATAGCTCTCTCAAGGTCGGAGCGGGCTGTTCCTCTGCACCAATTTCCATCATCCGCAGCTCATCAGCAGCCAGAATCCTACTTTCGACAAACTCAAAGTCTTCGCAGAACTTCCCCGCCGCTGCCTCTGTGATCTCCTGTGCCATTTTCGTACTCCGCAGCCTTTTAATGTTGTCTCCTGCATCCATCAAAGCGGAAGGCAAAAAGTCATCGAGCAGCTGCCCTGTAGTAACCAACGTTTCAGGTTTGAAGGGCCCTAGCTCCGGTATCGACTTGAGGTCCTCCGGGGATTCAGACAGCTCAGACAGGACGGCCTTGAGGGGATATAAGCCTGAAGTGTGCAGAAGGTGTCGGTGTTGAGAAGCAATCAGATTAGAGGCGTGCTCGTCAATGGTATCGTTCATTTCCTCAACCCTCTCCTGGACAAAAGAGAATGGCGACAAGACTGATTTTGCCTCCAACAAACAGTTGATGGCAAAGACATCATTGTCTGGCTCTTGTAGTCGTTTGTGAAGATTCTCGCAGCCATTGAGGAAGGGATCGAGAGCCTCGACAAGGACCGGTTGAAAACCAGTTTCGCGGTTGTCTAGAGCCGCCATGGAAGAGTCATAACTCTTGAGTAACGCTTTGAGCATCTCGAGGGCCTCCTCCAGGAAGTCTGGAGATGATAGATCCGCCGGTGCCACTGCCAAATCGCTTTGGACAGCAGCAACATGATCCCGCATATTAGCGCGAAACTGTCTTAAGGCAGATTCTTCCAAGGAAAGTAGAACATCCAATATAGGAGATTCTGTGCCAACAAGCTTTGAAAAGGTGTTGTGGTAAAATCCAAGCAGATTCGCGATCTTGTAAGCCAGTACCGCGTCTTCGTGACTTTGAATGACTTGCTCCGTTCTTTGTCGAAGTAACCGTGCAACGCCAGTCAGGTCGCGGCTTACAAGCTGGTGTAGCGCTTTTTTACCGTCAAACACCTCCTCACCTTCTTCGCCTCGTAGCCACGGCTCACTTTCTAAGCCTTGTTGAATACTCTTGGCGATTTCGTCTCCCTCGGAAATGAACAACACCTCGAGAGCTTCACGCTCAGAAACAGTGGTTGAGTGGACCCAAGCCAGCATATCACCCACATACCGCAGAGGGTCGTGGGCATAAAATTCTATCGGCTTGGCAGTTGAGTTCGGATCGGAGGATCCCGTCAGAGCCGTATAAAAGGAGTCTGACAAGGTATGCTCCCTAGCCTCTGCAAAAAAGTCTAGACAGCTTTGGAAGAGGGTAGGTCTCTCCGCAAGAACTCGCAGTGATCGCCTTATGGAGGCATTGATTTGCGGGTTTTCCAGGTCTAAAGTCTTGAATTCGCGTTGGACCCAGCGATACAGCTTTTGGAACGCTGAGCTCAGTTGTTTCGAGCTCTGCTCCAAGATTTCCAGACCCAGCCGCTGGTCTTCGGTTCCGAGCAGCAGCTGGCTGTCGTGGTGAATCTTCTTCACTCTCGTCAAAAGCTGGAAAAACTCATCATTTACAGGTTCAACTGTGGAGGTCAAAGTAACAAGATCCTCGTCCGAAATGATGAAGTGGGATTTGAGCGCATCCAAAAGGTGCTGCTTCTTTTCCGTCTCGGCCTTTTTATTTATCAAGGCAGACGTCTCGTCGAGCATTGGCTTTGTTTCGCCGTTTGCCGCAGTAATCTGGGCCCGCATATCTGCACAGCACTTATTCAATGCCTGAATAGCAGTCCCAACGCGGCGCAATTGCTATATCTACAGTCAGTACGTAAACACAGGAAAAGAGTTTGAAAACAACCTCCGCGACGCGACCAAAATCCTGCACAATCTCTCCATTGCATTGAATGACCTCCCGTTGCGCATCCAGCATCAGATTGCGGCGGGTCTCCTGCGTGTTGCGAATACCCCGGGCATCAAGCGTCTCCAGCGCATCGCGAATCTCTAAGTCAGCATAAGATGCTGATAAGACGCTGGAGATACGACTTGAAAGGGCGCTGGATCGAGGTGCACCTCCTCCAAGAGCAGCATCCTGCAAGTCACTGGACTGGCGGCTCAAAGAGGGTTTCGACATGACTTTGAGTGCATAAGTCAAGTTACGTAGGGCCAGATCACAGGGGAGGTTTGGCCGACGCGCGATGCCGCCCGGGGCAAAGTTGTTCCACGAGCCGGGTCGAGCGCGGAGTGCGGGAGTGCAGGGCCCGCGTCTCGTCCGTCGCATCGCCGACTCTCCGACATTTTTCTGAGCAAGAGAACCGCCATGCGCCAGCAGAGTTACGGAGGGCCAAAGTTGCCGCGCGAGCTGCTCGACCAGCTCGGAGGTATGTCCGCCTTTTCCTCTACGTTACCTCCTCGCTAAATTCATTCAAAAGGCTCCGGAGGCTTCCAACGCAATGGCCGCAACCGCGGAGGACCAGCGGGCCGCAAAGAGCGCCGCAAGTTGGAGAGGCAGCAAAAGAAGTCCCAGCAGCCAACCCAGCGGCGCCACCCTAAGAACATAAACCGTCCTCAGCCCCAAGATGACTCAGAAAGTGAAGACGACGAGGACGAAGCCTTTTCTCCGCCGCCCACGAAGGCTCCGAGACACGACCCGGATGCGAAGCCAGCAAAGTCGATATTGAAGCGCACGGGTCCATCTGAGGAGCCGGATTCGAAAAACACAAAATCGAAGGAGAAGGAAGCCAAGAAAAAGGAAAAGAAAGCAAGCAAGCTGAAACGCTCGCTCTCGCCGTCGCCGGCGCCGGCCGTGTCGAGAGCAGTTAAGGACAGACTTGCCAATGATGACGCAGAGATTGCAGCATTGGAGAAGAAGCTGGGTATTAAAAACAAGAAGAAGCTGCCCAAGGCATTCGAGGACGATGGGCTGGATGACTTGTTGGAAGGGTTGGATGATGAGCTAGACTATGCGGTGACGGGGAAGAGGAAGAGGAAGAATGCGGAGGACGAGGCATGGCTGGAGAGGAAGAGAAGGAAAGCTGGCGGTATGCCGGTGGAAGAGGAGCTAAAGAGTGACGAAGACAGCGATAATGAGGGGCTAGAGGACGACGATGATGAGTCGTTGGGCTCTGATGTAGAGCTCGGGGACCTCGAAGACGAGTCTGAGGACGCGGATGATATTGATGGGGAAGAAGACGGTTTCTCTGGATTTTCGGAAGGCGAAGGCGGGGATGAGGATCTGGACGGTTCGGAAGACTTTGATGACGAGGATGACGAAGGCGACGAGGATGCATCCGACGAGGAAGAGGCACCGAGAGTACGAGAAAATCCTTATGTTGCACCAGTCGCAGCGAACCCGGCACCGGCCGCAAAGTACATTCCGCCTTCGATGCGAGGTCCGCCGTCATCCGACGCAGAAGCCATGACGCGGTTACGGAGACAGACGCAAGGTCTCCTCAACCGTCTCTCGGAGGCAAACCTTCTCACAATCCTCAAGGACATCGAACAGTTATACCAAAATAACGCGCGGCAATATGTCACATCGACTCTGCTTGACCTCCTCATGGGACTCATCTGCGATCGCACGAGCTTGCAAGATACCTTTCTCATCCTGCACGCCGGTTTCATTGCAGCAGTCTACAAGGTCGTCGGCACGGACTTTGGTGCGCAGTTGATTGAGCGCGTGGTTGCAGATTTTGACAATGCATACAATGATCGTGGTGCCGTTGAAGCTGGTAGCAAGGTCACTTCCAATGTCATGTCTTTGGTTGCAGAGATGTATAACTTTCAGGTTGTCGGTAGCAACCTGGTGTTTGATTACATCCGCTTGTTTCTCGACGAACTATCCGAGCTCAACACCGAGTTACTTCTCCGCATTATTAAGAGTGAGCAATGCCGATGCTAAATTGCGTACCGTGCTAACTTTGTCTAGTGTCTGGATCGCAGCTCCGACAGGATGATCCGACATCCCTAAAGGATATCGTCATTTTGCTGCAGAAGTCGGTAGCCAAAACGGGCGAAGCCAACCTTTCCGTGCGTACAAAATTTATGATCGAGACGATCAACAATTTGAAAAACAACCGCATGAAAACTGGCGCTGTCGCCTCAGCCATAACTTCAGAGCATACTATTCGTATGAAGAAAACCCTGGGCACGCTCAACACAAGGAACCTCAAGGGAAGCGAGCCACTGCGAATTGGTCTTCAAGACCTCCGTGACACGGAGAAAAAGGGCAAGTGGTGGCTCGTCGGAGCGAGCTGGAAGAACGAAGCCCAGGGCAAGCAATCAACGGAAGAGACGCATCACAAGAGTAAGAAGGACAGGGAAAGTGTAGATGCGGAGGAGATAATTGAGAGTGGAACGACCGACCTGCTGCAGCTCGCCAAGGAACAACGCATGAACACGGACATCAGACGCGCCATTTTCATCACGATCATGTCGGCGTCTGATTACAAAGATGCACATTTACGGCTGTTGAAGCTCAGGTTAAAGAAGGCTCAAGAGCTGGAGATACCTCGAGTCTTGATCCACTGCGGAGGCGCCGAACAGAGCTACAATCCTTATTACACTATAATCGCTCGTCGACTATGCTCGGAGAAAAAGCTAAGAATGGCTTTCCAATTCAGTCTTTGGGACTTGTTCAAACGCATGGGCGAGAAGGACGATGCCGACGATGCAGATTTTGAGGAAGAGGGCGAGGAGGCTTTGACAACAAGGAAGATTGTCAACCTCGCCAAAATGTTTGGAACGTTGATTGCCGAAGGCGGATTGCCCATCACGGTGCTCAAGGTATGCAGCCCTGGTTTACTTGTCGGATTTATACTGATTAATGCGCCCAGACATTGAACTTTGCTTATCTTCAGCCCAAAACTGAAGCCTTTGTGGAAGTACTGCTCGCGACAATCATCCTGCGGTCACAAAAACAAACCAAGAACCACAGGGACGAGAAAGCTTTGATGGACGTTGTCATGAGGACGAAAGATGCACCACAAATGGCTCGCGGATTGCAGTACTTCTTGGACAAGGTTGTGAGTAAGGGGGATGTCGGGGGAAGCAAGTCCGAGAGGGAGACCGTTCGGTGGGGCTGCCGGGTGGCTATCGATGCTCTTACAGTGCTTGCCACGCAGAGGATCGAGGAGGAGGAATAGCGTAGCGATTCATGTACAAATGGAGCTTCGTTTGGTGCAAGTCGTGATGACCGAATCGTAGCACAGGCTTTGTAAACCTCCAGCTTAAGCTAGCCTGAGACAGTAACGAATACCATTTTGGGCTTCCCTTCATTACGCCTCTTGCTGCTGACTATGTTTCTCGCCGGACTCTGCGGCTTCTAGTTCCTCCGGCCATTTACAGTGCTTACTCGTACTCCTAGTACCTAGGAGAGAGGCATGAGAGCTCGGGGAGCCTGGAGCTGGAGCAGAGAGCCAGGGGCGCCATTTACTACCAGCAACCACTGGAGCAAGCGACCCAATGCATCCAAGAACATAAGTGTTTAAACATCATGGGCTGAGAACAAGTAAGCAGCGAATACACGACCGCTTATGCAGTGTTAGACGTCGGACTTAACCGCCTACAGCGTTGTTCGGCTCCATTTTTGCCAAGCCTTGTATCCCGCGTTTTACCGTCGCCGCCCGGTGCTCCGCGAGCGTTTTCGGCTCCCAGCAGATATCGTCAGCAACCTCAGAGCAGCTTCCCTTCTCCACTCCGCCCTTCCCCCAATCCATTCCCTTCCTTTGCCCGCCATGTTCAGACAGATGATACCCAAGACGACCTCGAGGTCGCTCCTCCGCCCTCTCGGCGCCCCCTCCAGCGCCTTCCGCTCCACCAGCTCAACGTTCTTCCTCGTTGACCGGTCAAGAAGAGGATATGCCACCGAAGCTCCGGAGAAGGATCTCGTCATCATTGGCGGTGGTGTCGCTGGATACGTCGCTGCCATCAAGGCCGGTCAGGCTGGCCTGAAGGTCGCTTGCATCGAGAAGCGTGGCTCCCTCGGTGGCACCTGTCTGAACGTCGGCTGCATCCCCTCCAAGTCGCTGCTCAACAACTCGCACCTGTACCACCAGATCTTGCACGACACCAAGAACCGCGGTATCGAGGTCGGCGATGTCAAGCTCAACCTCGAGCAGATGATGAAGGCCAAGGAGACGTCGGTTTCCGGTCTCACCAAGGGCATTGAGTTCCTTTTCAAGAAGAACAACGTCGAGTACATCAAGGGTACCGGCGCGTTTGCGGACGAGCACACTGTCAAGGTCAACCTCATTGAGGGCGGCGAGACCTCGGTGCGCGGCAAGAACATCATCATTGCGACTGGTTCCGAGGCCACTCCCTTCCCCGGCCTGACCATCGACGAGGAGAAGGTCATTACCAGCACTGGCGCCATTGCGCTGAAGCAGGTCCCCAAGAAGATGGTTGTCATTGGTGGCGGTATCATTGGCCTCGAGATGGTATGGTCCACTGCTCGTCACGGCAATGCGACTGCATGCTAATTATTGCATAGGGCTCCGTCTGGTCCCGTCTGGGCGCTGAGGTCACCGTTGTCGAGTTCCTGGGCCAGATCGGTGGCCCCGGCATGGACGCCGAGATCTCCAAGATGACCAAGAAGGTTCTTGAGAAGCAGGGCATCAAGTTCAAGCTTAACACCAAGGTTGCTAGCGGTGATGCCGCGGGCGAGGGTGTCAAGCTTAACGTTGAGGCTGCTAAGGGTGGCAAGGAGGAGACCGTAAGTCCTGCTCTGACTACCTTGAAGCTCTGCCGCTAACTAATGGACTTCAGCTGGACGCCGACGTTGTCCTGGTTGCCATTGGTCGCCGTCCCTACACCGCCGGCCTTGGTGTTGAGAACATTGGTCTCGAGACCGACGAGAAGGGCCGCCTTGTCATTGACCAGGAGTACCGCACCAAGCTTCCTCACATCCGCGTCATTGGTGACTGCACTTTCGGTCCCATGCTGGCGCACAAGGCCGAAGAGGAGGCCGTCGCTGCCATTGAGTACATCACCAAGAACTACGGCCACGTCAACTACGGCTGCATTCCCTCTGTCATGTACACGCACCCCGAGGTTGCGTGGGTTGGCCAGAGCGAGGCTGAGGTCAAGGCCGCCGGTATCAAGTACAAGATCGGCAGCTTCCCCTTCTCGGCCAACTCCCGTGCCAAGACCAACCTCGACACCGAGGGTATGGTCAAGTTCATCACCGATGCCGAGACTGACCGCATCCTTGGTGTCCACATTGTCGGCCCCAACGCCGGTGAGATGATTGCGGAGGCGGGTCTTGCTGTTGAGTACGGCGCCAGCGCGGAGGACATTGCGCGCGTCAGCCACGCCCACCCGACTCTGTCCGAGGCCTTCAAGGAGGCGGCCATGGCTGCCTACGACAAGGCCATTCACTACTAGACGGTGGAAAATGTGGGCTGGAAGATGTAAGGGATGTTTGTGTGCGGGGTTCGGAGGATATCAAGGAGCGAAAAATGAGATTAACCAGTCGTATAGCAAGCATAAGCGAAATGCTGCAATTGTCTGGTCTGTGCATAGTTTCTCTGTAGGATACGGAGGTGTTATAGGTGGTATAGATGTCTTTCCATGACCATCTTGCGGCCGCGGAAGTGCATGGTAAAGGCGGCGCTTGCCAGTCTCGGCCTCAAAGTTGGCTGCCATGGCAGCCGACTGAATCCAATACGGAATTTCCATATGTTAAACACTGATTTAAGTCAAAGGAAAGAAAGTTGTTCTGTGACCGTGAAGTAAACTATTCAGTCATGGAATCCGTGGCTTTGGGTGCTATAAATACTCGGAAAAGATACGAAAACAACCTCCAAACTTCTTATTTCCCCACACCAGTTTGTAATCATGATCTTGACTTGCTTCCGAAGCAAATGAAGAAGCGATCATACTGATACATTAAATATTGATATTGTCTCTTTATGGACCGTTGTATGCGTTTAAATTTGGAATTCTTGCCCATACACGAGGTGACTCTTACTCCATATCAAATGAGATGAAAACGATTCAGGCAACATTGCAGATCTCGCGGCATATGCATGCAAGTGGTTAGGTAGACATTCCGTTTCCACGGCATCGGGTACTTCTACCTTCGTACCTGCAGCTAGGTGTACGTATGAGCGGACGACCATGTGGACAGTCAGCGTCACAGGCCCTGGTGATCGTATCCGAAGACGAAGCGTGGTGTCCGTATCGATGAGGCTCCATCTTTGTACACCTAGGCGGCAGACACCGGAAGGTGGGCCTGTTTCGTCCGGTTGGAGGTGTGGTCGTACTCGCTAGGTAAGTTGGGCACCTACTCGTGTTGGATGACAAGGGAGGGTAGCTTCGATGGAAAGACGTGAACGCAGCGCTGCTACCATGCGGGAACAGAGGACCACTTCCAGCCTCGTGTGGCACTTTATGCGGTGCGATTTTTTATTTATACCATGCAGCGCGACGGAGGTCCGGAGGAGGAGGATGTGATATGGATGGACTCTGGATCATGCTGATGATGATGATGTCAGTCGGGAGATCGTCGCGTGGTGTAGGTCGGCAAGGCTGAGAAAGAAAGCACGTCGGGCGACCAAAGGTGCGACTTCCGGGCTGACTTGACTGTCGCACACACTGTACCTGGGGCAATGGAGCTGCTGACAGATTCGTAGCGTAGATTTCTTCACCGCTGGCCGTTGCACCCGGGTCCGGAGCGCCGGGTTGCATATGCAGGCCCATCTTCTTAAGATGCCTGCGCGAATCCTCGACGTATCTATTGGCTCGTACCGAGGAGGCTTTACTCGGTGCACACGCTTCCACGGCCGACTCGATCCTGCGCTGACGTATATTCCTGGAGATCCGGCGACCCATTCAGGCTATTTTTACTACCCTCTTACACCAGGAAAGCCATGACATGACTCTACCTAGGCCCATGCAAGCCGCCTTCTTGCTTGAGTCACGTAATCAGCCATTCGTTTTTTGTCAGTCCTTCTTCTCGTCTCTCGCCTTCTCCGGCACCTTCTCGCGCATGCATGTATGCTCCATAATGCGGGCCATGGCTGTAGGACTGATGCTACGTGCCCATTGCCCCAGGGAGGGCTGCTGATCCCGATGCTGCTAGAAGCACGACCGCCGAACTGTCATTATGCCCCGCTTAGCTGAAGCTGATAAACAGGGCGCAATGTGTAAGCAGCTTGGCCGTAAGGAGCTCCGCACTAGGTCCGTTTGGGTCGATCGTGTGCCAAATATAAAGACAATTAATGGGTGTGTCATAGAGTAATAGCTGAAGCAACGTCTTTCTTTGAACGAACATGGAGCCAAATGAACGACATGGCCGTGGGAAGCAAGAGGAGGCAGCGGAGCAATATGGGTTCCAAGATCAGGGCGTCGCTTCGTTCAACCAATGGTATGCCATGCCGGGGGTTGAGCAAAATCAAAATCCGCCCTCTTGGGACTATGGCGGCACGATGACCTGGTAAGTTGGATGCGTTTACTACCCGATAGATCAGCCCTGTTACTCACATTCCAAGGTGGGCATCATCTGGGACACAACAAGCTTTCCCTTCCTACGGGACATTACAAACTCCATCCGGCGCCGGTTGGCCAGAACCGCAATTTCTCCAAGGAAATTTTGGGCTCCAGAACGGCCCGTATGGCGGATACATACCAACGCCCTTGCCAGACGCCCAAGAACCGAACGCTACGCCAGTGCCTCCAGACCATGGCTTCAATTACATCTTCAGCACTCCTCCCTTAGGACAGTCGCCTGCCGCCACTGAGGAATATGAACAAGCGAGTCCAGAGACACAAAGAGGACGACAGCGCATCCCTCCCCAAGCCAAGGCAGTGCTCCAAAAATGGTTCGATGACCACCGAGAAGACCCTTATGTGGACAAGGAGGAAGTTTTAAATCTCTCAAAGGCCACCGGATTGACAGGACGACAGGTTCGCACGTTCTTTGCAAACGCCAGAGCGAGGAAGCTTTCGATGTACCATAGCACGCCTTCCCGAGACTCGGCAACGTCGGGAGGCGAAGAGGGCAGTCCAAGCAAAAAGGAAAAAGCAAACGTTCGGAGAGGGAAGCAGCCCGTACCTGTAACCATTCAGACTCTTTCCGCAATGTCCACTCAGGCTCCATCGCCGGTAGAACAGGATCCCATGGAGCGGTACCTGTCGAGCTCTCCAGAGGAAGAAGGGTTCTCGGAGGACATACTGCTGCAGCACCCGGCGGCCTCGATATCTCCTTCTCACACGTCCTCGCACAAACTCTCCCGCCACGTGCATGCAGAGGAGCAGCACTCCGAGGCCGCATTCAGCAGCCACTCGGGCTCGAACTCGTCGCACGCAAGCCTCGACTCGGCCGCCAACTACGCCCCCCGCCGCGGCCGCAAACGCCACCGCGTCTTCTCCTTCCATGGCGGCGGGCCCAGCACCGGCGGCGCGAGCAGCAGTGGCAGTAGCAGCAACATCAGCGTCGCCCGCCCGCGCGCAGACCCCCATCGCATCTACCAGTGCACGTTCTGCGTGCGCGACTTTGCGCAGAAGTACGACTGGCGGCGCCACGAAGAATCGGTGCATCTCCCGCAGAAAGAATGGGTGTGCATGCCCGACGGGCCCGCGACGCGCAGCCCCTGCCCCTCTTCCACCACCACCACCACCACCACCAGCGCCGTCACCAACGACGTCCACTGCGTCTTCTGCAACGCCCCCAACCCCTCCGCCGCGCACCTCGCCACCCACAACGTCGCGCCCTGCCTCGCCGCCCCGCTCTCCGCCCGCACCTTCACGCGCAAAGACAAGCTAATACAGCACCTCGGCCAAGTGCACCGGCACGCACCCGCCGCAGCCGCAAACGTCGGCGCCTGGTGCCGCCGCGTCGAGCGCGGCGCGCCGCTCGTGCTGGCCTGCGGCTTCTGCGGCTTGGCGCCCTTGCGCGATTGGCCGGCTCGCGTCGAGCATGTCGCGGCGCATTTTGCTGAGGGCTTGGATATGGCGCTGTGGGTTGGGGGGCCGGGGGGCGTGGCATTTAAGGCGGGTGTGGCGACGGAGTCCCGAGTGCCAGTGCTGGGCCCGCCGCCCCTGCTGCAATATCGTTGCGCGCTCTGTTCGGCGGTTTTTGCGACGGGGGCTGATGCCGTCTTTCATGAGCGGCTGGCGCATCGCGTGTGGCGGGCGAGGCCACAGGCGGGTGAAGGCGCGGCGCGGGAGGCGTTGCCTGCGTCTGGGATGGTGCTGGGGCGGGGAGGGGGTGGGAGATGAGCGATAGAGGAAAGTTGGAGACTGAGGTTGTTTGTTGGGGTGTATATAGGTATTTTGTGGAAAGGGAAAAGGAAAGGGAGATTGTTGATGATGATGCACAGACGTACATAGAGATGTAGAAGACTCGAATAAAGAAAAGATAGAACGCGTGTATGTAGTCCATGTTCAAGCCTAGATAGCTTTCAGTACATTTTCGAGTATCGACAATGCTCTGTACTCATTGAATATGTAATCTTCTTGATCCTACGAAGGTGCCATACTGAGTTGGCTCTGAGCTCACGTTTAACAATGCCCCGCAGGCTAAGGCCCACAAGGACGTCTGTAAGGCATTGCGTTGACGAGACCGTCAGGCTAGAGCCGCAAATGTGCTCTTCCGCTGTACACACCACATGCTGTCTGTTTCAAGGCCTTTGATCAACCTACATCAACTTGGTCCGAGGCCTTATGTACGTCTATACACTATTGGCTTCCCATTGTGGACTTTGGTATCGGGTCGGAGTGACCGTTTAGGGGTATCTGGAGCATACTGTACGCGTTTTGCCTCTTGCTTCAGCTCCGAGATATTTCAGATGCATGCCAGCAAGAAAACAACCAGCTCTTTTGCCATGCCAAACCACGACGACATCAATAGAACTGCTCCGAAGCATGCAGCGGAGGCACGCCGCCCATTCCAGGCTCCAAGGGGCGTTTCAAGCCCGCGCCCTCTTTCAAGTACAGCACCAAGCGAAACGCGGTATTCCCATTGAGATAGTAGCGGTGGAGGCGCTTGCTGCGGAGGAAGCCGAGGCGCTCGTAGAGGCGCATGGAAGCGGTGTTTGTGATTTCGGTCTCGAGGACGACCTCGTCGGCGTCGCGGCCGGCCATGGCGTCGATGGCCATCTTGACGAGCTTGCTGGCGATGCCGCGGCCGCGGTACTCCTCTTGCACCGCCAGCATGGCAATGTACCCGCGGAAGGTGCCGCTGCGGTGCGGCTCGAGTTTGGACACGACGACACCGATCAGGTTCGACTTGTCGTCTAGGGCCTGGACGGGCGCGCGCGTTAGTTTGGCTTGCGCGCTGGTCGTGCGTCGCCGCGGAGGTGGTTTACCATGTAGCAGAGGTCGCCCCATTGGTAGAGGAAGTAGCGGTACACGTAGATGCTGTACGGCTCCGACAGGTCCTTGGAGATGAGCTGCCGGATGGCGGGGAGGTAGTGCTCCTCCTTCTGGCCGTCATATTGGATGTACTTGAGCTCCGGCTCCTTCTTGGCCGCCTTCTTGGCTTTGGACTTGGGCGGCATTGCAGTTGCGCGCACAGCCCGAATGAGGGAGATTGGAGTCGTCGTCGTGGGCGAAACAGGCGCGAGATTTCCCTGGATGCAAGCTCTGGCCAACGAAGCAAAGCAATGACGAGGGGAAGTTCGGAGGGCATGCTTAGGCGCGGGAGCTATATCACAAAAACACCCGCCAGATTCCTTCCTTCGCACTGTTCCTCCTCCCCCCAAGAAAAAATAATGTCCTTTCTACGCCGTCGTCTGGCTGGCGGCGACACGTCCTCGACCGACATCTCGCGCGAACCAACCCCGGACCCTGCGCAGGCCGAGCAGTACCGCGTCATCCCGGCCACGAAACTCCACAAACTCACCTCCAAGAAGCCCGCGCTCAGAGGCAGCAAGAGATGGAACGCGTGGGTCTTCGGCCTGGGCGGCCTGTTTGGCATCGTCTGCGCCGCCATGTTTGCCCAGAACAACGAGATGATCGACCTGTCGGCCCTGACCGATATGAATCTCGAGGCCATTGCCGACTTGCTGCCCGCAGGCCTGATCTCGGATGTCCGGGATTTCCAAGTAAGCCTCCAGATGCCTAACATGACTTTGTCTGTATAGTACTTGCTTTTCTTTGGCCCGGCTCCCTTTGCGATGCTCAATGAACCCCATACTTACCTCCTGCGCCGTGTAGAGACATGAGCGCGAAGCCGTCGCCTACGATTCCTTCGCCGTCGGCATGCATGCGCGCTCGCAGGGCGTCAAAGCTATGCACCCCGTTATCATGATCCCCGGCGTCATCTCCACCGGCCTCGAGAGCTGGAGCACAGAAGAACATTCGCGGCAATACTTCCGGAAGCGGCTATGGGGCAGCTGGAGCATGATGAGAGCGCTGGTCACGGATAAGGCGGGCTGGAAGAGGCATATTATGCTGGACAAAGAGACCGGCATGGATCCGCCGGGAGGCATCAAGCTGCGCGCGGCTCAAGGCTTCGATGCTGCCGACTTCTTCATCACTGGATACTGGATCTGGAACAAGATTCTGGAGAACCTGGCGACCATAGGCTATGACCCGACGAACGCCTTCACCGCTGCGTACGACTGGCGCATGTCCTATGCGAACTACGAAGTGCGCGACCAGTACTTCACTCGCCTGAAGTCGCACATTGAGATAGCGGTCCGCATCAGCAACAAAAAGGTCACGCTTCTTTCGCACAGTATGGGCTCGCAGGTTTTGTACTACTTTTTACACTGGGTCGAAGCCGAGGGCTATGGCGGCGGCGGCCCCGGCTGGGTCGAAGCCTTCATCGACTCGTGGATCAACATTAGCGGATGCATGCTGGGAACGCCGAAGGGCATGCCCGCTGTCTTGTCAGGCGAAATGAAGGACACGGCGCAGCTCAATGCCTTTGCGGTCTACGGGCTGGAAAAGTTCCTGAGCCGCGCTGAGCGTGCGGAACTATTCCGTGCCATGCCCGGTATTAGCAGCATGCTTCCCATTGGCGGTGATGCTGTATGGGGCAACCGAACTTGGGCACCAGACGATCAACCTGGCCAGAAAATCAGCTTTGGGACTTTCATCAACTTCAAGGACAGCAACAACACCCAAACGCCTAAGAACTTGACTGTCTCCGAGTCGATACCGTACCTCTTTACCCAGGCTCCAGACTGGTACAAAGAGCAGGTTATGAGGAGCTACTCGTTCGGCGTGGCACACAAGAAAGAGCAGGTGGAAGACAACCAGCTCGACCCCTCCAAGTGGCATAACCCTCTTGAGACGCGCCTCCCCATAGCGCCCAACCTCAAGATCTACTGTTTCTACGGCATCGGCAAGGCGACAGAGCGAGCTTATTTCTACAGGGACGACCTCGACCCCCTGTCCGCCATCAACGTCACCGTCGACACAGCGTACTCCGAGGGCGAGGCCGACCACGGCATCGTGATGGGCGAGGGCGACGGCACGGTCAACCTGCTCAGCTCGGGCTACATGTGCTCCAAGGGCTGGAAGATGAAGCGGTACAACCCGGCGGGCGTCAAAGTCGTGACCTACGAGATGCCGCACGAGCCGGACAGGTTCTCGCCACGGGGCGGCCCCAACACGGGTAAGTTTTCTGCTATCGACGATATTGGAAGAACGATGTTGTTAACACAGCGATCTAGGCGACCACGTCGACATTCTCGGCCGCTCGTCGCTCAACGACTTGATCCTCAAGGTCGCGGGCGGCAAGGGCGACACGATTGAGGAAATGGTCGTTTCGAGGATTAAGGAGTATGCGGACAAGGTCCAGATTTGGGACGATGACGAGTAGAGCGTCTTTTTATTTTTTGCTCGCGTGACACGTTCATTCCATGCATGGCGTTTGGCGGTAATGTTGTTGTGTCTCTTCTTGATACCACTTGACAGTAGAGCTGGTCTTATTCTTATTCCAGAGGGAGAAGCTTTCGATTCTGGCAGAGATATATAGAGAACAAATCGTTATTAATAGCTGATTTGCTTTCTGTCCACTCTATCCGACGCATGCAATGTATTCTGTAAAAATGTACGGTGTGGGATGTATCCCGTCTGGTTGTGTCAGTGCAAGCTCCTTTGCGCCCATCAAACTGCCTAATCCGTTATAGCGTCACGTGCTAGCGTGACGGTACGTGTGTAGGGAAGTGGTGGTGATGGGGACGTGAGACGTGGGACGTGGGAGCAAAAGCGAAAAAAAAAACCCCCCCCCGAAGTGAAGAGAAGAAAAGTCGTGGAGCCCACCGCGCGGATCGAACAAGGCGGCTTATGCGTGGCTCTCGCTTACAGTAAGCACACCGAAGCGCCTTAACCACTCACCCACGCAACCCCCGCAGCCGCTGCCCTTCCTGCCTTCACACCCACCCACCCAACCGAGCCACCCCCGTCACCACCAATCGCGACTCCAAATAAATCTTCCCGCTCGCTATCGCTATGGAGACGCGTCGCGCCCTGTAAACGCGCCCTCAGGCACCATGGCGCCCACCGGCTTAGCCCAAACCGATACCCAGCAGCAAACATCGCCTTCACTCGCACTTCTTCATCAGCAATCTCCGCCTTCGACCCACCATCACCACCATGAGCGCGGTCCCGCGTCCGCATGCGCGCAGGGAGCGCCTCTCCTCGCTCAAAGATGCGGGCAAATCACGGCCCGTGGGCGCCCTGCAGCCGCGTAACAAGCCCAAGCGGCCCAGCTGCTGCTCGGCGCCGGACATCCAGGAAGTCGACGGCGCCCAGGTATGCGCCAACTGCGGTGCTATGATCAGCGAGTCCAACATCGTCGCCGAGGTCACCTTTGGCGAGACGTCCGCTGGCGCCGCTATGGTCATGGGTGGCTCTGTTGGCGATGACCAGCGCTTCGCAAACACTATGGGCACTGCTGGCCGCCGTATTGGTGCTGGCAGCAGCGAGGGCAAGAGCATGTCCGAGCAGAATGGTAGGTAGAGCGATGCTTTGGTCTGTGGTTGAATGCTGCTGACGCTGGCTCGTTAGGCAGGGATGCCATTCGTGGTCTCATGAGCTCCCTTAGGATCCATAACGACAATATCGAATCGCAAGCCTTGCGTCTATACAAGCTGGCTGTGGTGCACGCCTTTGTCCACGGTCGTCGCCCTGCCGTCGTGGCGGCGTGCGCTCTTTACTATGCCTGCAGACAGACCGCAGGGAATAAGTTCCTGCTTATAGACTTTGCGGAAAAAATAAAGGTGTGTGCTCTTGTATCTGAAGTGAGTCGACTGTTCTGACACGATTTAGCTTAACGTTTTCAAGCTCGGTGAGACATACAAAGCTCTCTTAAAAGTGCTGTTCATGGAGGACGCCGCCAGCAAGGACAGCTACAAGATGCTGGAGCCGGAGCCACTGATCGAGAAGTACGTGCAAAAACTCGAGTTTGGACCGGTTGGAGGAAGAAAGGTCGCCGAGGACGCAGTCAAGCTTCTGCGCCGCATGAAACGAGATTGGATGGTCGAAGGAAGACAGCCGGCCGGTATCTGCGGCGCATGCATTGTCCTCGCTGCGCGCATGAACAACTTCCGCCGAACGGTTCGTGAGGTGGTGTACGTGGTCAAGGTTGCCGACATGACCATCGCGAAGCGTCTTGTGGAGTTCAAGCGGACGCAGAGTGGAAGATTGACGGTCGACCAATTCCGTCGCCTGGGGAACAAGCTTCAAGAAGAAATCGAGCCGCCCGCTGTGTACGAGGCGAGAGAACGTGAAGCGAAACGTCGCAGGATAATGGCGCGAGAGAACAACGCGGAAGACGCAACCATAATCTCGGATGCTGGGTCGCGGGAGACATCAGCTGCGCCGCCTGAGCCGCGTCCACCACGCCGGGATGCAGATGGCTTCGTCATTCCCGATCGCCCGGATCTGCCTATCGATCCGAGCCTGCTCGCTGCAACGAATCTGGCAATGGAGGAGCTAACGGGCGAAGGCGCCGACTCGGCGCCCAAGAAGAAACGCGGCAGACCACCGAAGAAGAAGAAGGAGGTCATTGCGCCGCTCGCCGACGAGGACCTGCTCATCGAACAGGAGATTGAAGAAGAAATCGAGCGAGTCATCCATGATCCCGACATAGTCAACAACATGGGCGACAACGAATTCCGGCTGATCGAAGCGCGGTCGCGCGCCCTGGCCTTGCAGATGCAAGAAGGCACGATGCGGACGAACGAAGAGCCGCACGTCGAGGAGCACGAGTTCGACGACGACCCGGAAGTAGCCAACTGCCTGCTCAGCCCGGCCGAAATCGCCATCAAAGAGCGCATCTGGGTGACGCACAACGAGGACTGGCTGCGCGCGCAGCAAGCCAAGATGCTGAAAAAGGCGCTCGAGGAGGCCAACGGCGGGCCCAAGAAGAAGCAGACGCGCAAGCGCAAGCACACGCAGATTGGCGACGTGGCGGGCCTCGAGGCCGACTCGCCCATCGCCAGCCCCGCCGACGCCGCCCAGCGCATGCTGCAGCGCCGTGGCAAGGGGTTTTCGAAAAACATCAACTACGAGAAACTCAACGCTATTATGCGCTCTGCTGACGATGACGACGCCGCGGAGCCCCTGGACTCGACTTCTGCGTCTACGAGCCAGTATGCCAGCGCGAGACAGAGCACGGCTGCTAGCCCGGCACCACCACACGCCGGGGGCGAGGTCGTCGAGGAGGAGGGACTCGTCGAAGACGATGGCGGCGGCGGTGCACCGTCGTCGTCGTCGTTATCCTGCAGGGGTGGCGCGCTGGCGACGCCGCCTGCGACGCAGCAGCAGCAGGGCGCGCAACAACAACAACGCGGCGCCACAAACAAAGACCCGCATGTCATTGCCGATGACAATGACGAAGCGGAAGAAGAAGAGGAGGAAGAGGACGAGGAAGAAGAAGAGGACGAGGAAGGCGAAGACGAGACGTACGCGCGAGCGCTGAATCCGTTGAATCATTTCTCGGCTGGGGATGAGTTTAACGAGGAGTATGCTGGGGATGAGTATGAGTGAGTGAGTGGGGTGTGCTGCGGGGTGGGATGGGTGTGCGGATTTTGGAAGGGAGAGAGGTTGTTGGTGCGGTGCTGGTGGTGGGAGATGGGAGATGGGAGATGCATCGTGGACGAAAATGATGCCGTTGACGATGACGATGACGAGGACGAGGGTCTTGGTGGGGACATGGACATGGAGATATATACCCCATTTTTCCCTGTATTTGAATTAAACCGAGAAAAAAGTCTTTTGAAAATTAAGGTCTACAAATACAGATCGATGGGCTAACTACATACGTATGTATGTACCTCACTCACCTCACTCACCTACCCAGTCACTCACTTCAGTGGCTCAACATTGACTACTCACTCACTGGTCGCATGCATGCTTGACTTGACTTGACTTGCTCAAGCGGCTAGCATATTGTTCGAGAGGAGCTCTCTCTCTCTCTCTCTCTCTCTCTCTCTCGGAGAATGGCACCACGCACGCACGCCATGATACCTACCCACCTGTTACTATGTATGCCATGCCGTTGTTGTTGTTGTTGTTGTTTATAGCTTCCAGAAGAAGAAATGCAGTGCAGTCAATAACCAACTCCTAGTGTATGTAACGATTTCAACACAGGCAGCAGCTACACTACACTACAACTGCAGTAAAAAGCACACTTTTGATTCTTTCGTAGCACATAACCAACCACATGCATGGACGCAGGCTTGTCTTCCATGGAGGATGGTTTTTTCGTCATGACGACACAAAGTATCATCGAAAACCAACAACAACAACGAAAACAACACCACCGCTCCAATCCGCCCGTCCGTGTCCCAAAGAGTAAGCAAGTAACTAGCAAGTAATAGGCTCCCATCCCAGCTCCGCTCCAACCCGTTCCAATATGCCCTTATCCCGCACCCACCAATGACGCCCTTAAAGCAGCCGCCCGACCATCCATATCCACGATATCCACGTACATACCATACGTAAGTCATCGCGCCACACGCACACACGCACACGCACACGCGCCTACGCATTCGCATGCACGACCCTAAAGCCCTCGCCGACGAGCTTCTGGATCTCCTCGTCCTTGTGCTGCAGCAGGCCCAGCGCGTACGCGACGTCGTTCCACTGGCGCTCGCTCTCGCAGCGGGGCAGACGCGCCGCCAGTTTCGCGGCCAGCTGCTTGGAGTGCTTGTCCTGTTGTGGCTGTGTTAGCAAGGCATGGATAACGCGGGGGGAGGAGGATTGGGAGCTTTTTTTTTTCTTTACCTTTTCGATGAACCCGGACAGGAACTTGACGATCCTTCTAAACGCCTCCTCTTCGAGCCTGTTGTCGGCGCTGAGGACGCTGAACATGTCCACGAACTGGTTGTACACGGCGTTGTCCTTTGTCGCGAGCTCGGAGAAGAACATGCGTGCCATGTCCGCGATCTTCTTGTCCTCGTCCTCGAGGCACTTTGCCATTTCGCCCAGCTGGCCCTTGACCTTGACCTGGCCGGCCAGAATCAGGAACGTCAGCGTCATCAGGCAAGTGCGTTTGACGGAGGCGTCGCGGTCGTTGAGGCGCCGGTACAGGAAGTCCGTGTTCTCGTCGATCAGGTGGTTGAAGCAGACGGCCATGTCGCCCAGCGCAACCACCAGGTTTGACCGTACCACGGCGTCCTTGCTGCGTTCCAGGATCGTCAAAAGCAACCCGAGGTGCCGCTCGCAGTACTCGGAGCTGACGCACATAAGCTTGGCTAGGCAGAGAGCGGCCTGCGCCTGCAGCGTGCTGTCTGCGTAGTTCAGGTTGTTTGCGCAGATCTCAGCAACCAGCGGTCCGAAATTGGCAAGAAGAGAGTTGGGGCCATACAGAAGCTCGCGCTCACGGATGTGCGCCAGGGCTTCCGTAAAGTCATCCTCGGTGGTGCCAGCAATCAAATCCAATTCGTCCTGCTCTTCCTGGGCCTTGGACTTCTTGGCCGGCGTGGCAGCAATGGATTTACGTTTGTCACCGGCGGTACCGTTCTTCTCCTTCTCAGCTTTCCTGCGCTTGAAGTCTTGCTCGCAGAGCTCGAGGTGAACAATTTGCTTTATGGCGACATGTCCCACGATGAACAGGAGTTGTGACAGCGCGAGAGCGGGGCGATACTTCTTCTCGTCAGATTGGGAATCCCGGCTAGCGGGACGGTTCTCGGGTTCGTCAACGTCCATGGCATCCGGATCAGCCGTTTGTGGCCTCTCTGGCTCCTTAGGCGTAAAAACTTTCTTGGTTTTGTGCCTGATTATTTCGGAGCAGAGGGTGTCAGGGTGCTTGGACAAAGCATAGATAGCATCGATAGCTTGCTCAGCGAGACCAAACCACTCTTTGTTGTTGGATTCGATATCCATAGTGGCCGCTAGCCTTACCAGTACTGCGTGGTCATTGGGAAGCTTGGCTGCAGCAGCAGACACCATTCCCTTGCTAGCCTGTGCTGCAGCATTGATTCTCCTCAAAGCGACACAAGTATACCTGGCAAGACCAAGATCTCTCCGTCCGAGCTCGCCTAGACC
Source organism: Aplosporella prunicola CBS 121167 (assembly GCF_010093885.1). Lineage (NCBI taxonomy): Eukaryota > Fungi > Ascomycota > Dothideomycetes > Botryosphaeriales > Aplosporellaceae > Aplosporella > Aplosporella prunicola. The sequence continues at coordinate 861,649 of NW_022983529.1, read as the reverse complement.
AATTCGCAGACAAGTCTCCATCTCCTTGACAACAATGTCAGGGTCGGCCAGAGCGAGCATGCCAAGAACAATGATGGCACCGCGGCGCTGTGTTTTCGAGGTCTCCTTGCCCTTCTTCTGGGCACCATAAATCTGCCACAATTTCGAAATGACGTGCTCACTGACCAGATCCTGCTTCATCATTGTGCTGAGGAGCTGCTCCAATGAAGTAAGCTCTGCTGGTGTTGCGCCAAACGTCAAGCTGACCATGTTACGAGCAACATAATTTGCTGCATTGTTGGTGTCGAAAGAATCAGGAGCGTCGAAAAAGAGACCTTTGTAGCACTCAATGAGGTGAGTCTGCACACCCTTGCCTTCGTCGCTGTTTCCCTTGGTCCATATGAGTCTGAGCATGCGTCTAATTCCAACACGGGACGTTTGGATCCTGTAAGCATCCGTAATAACGAAGAAATCCATAGCCTCGATAACCTCGCTCTTGTTCTTCGAAGAAAGAAGCTGCGTAACGACGCCAGAGGCTGCGTGGATGATTTCAATGAAACGGATCGCATCAAGGTAATATTTCCGGGTAAGGTTGAGCTTGTTCAAAGCCTCAGCTGTCGCGGCTTCGGTGACGGCTCTCTCCAAGGCTGCCTTCTTTTGCTCCTCGGTCATCTCCGCTGGGTCCGGAGCTCCGTTGTCTACTTGAGTCGCATCATCCAGCAAACCCTCGTCCACAGTCGCATCTACAGTACTCTTTTCCTGCAACTCCTCTGGGGGCTTAAGTGCGTTGATCTCTTCGTCGACTTTCTGCAATCTTGCGTTCCAGTCATCGAAAGAAAGCTGACCGCCGTGTAGGACACTGAACGGATGTGTGGTGACCAGTTTTCCGAGAAGTTTGATGGCATTTCGGCGAACGTTGCTGCTCTTGTCTTCCAAGCTCCTGGCCGCAAGCTCTGCGGCTGATTGTCTCCTTTGAGGGTATTTCGCCTCGAGGTCGCAGAGTCTGACGTAAACTTGAATGGCTCTGCATCGGCAATAGGGGTTGACGTCCAAGAAGCGCTCCTCGAGCACATCGAAAAATACGTTGATCTGGCCCTCGCTCTGCTCGCTACGTTCGCTGTCGTCCTGCTTGCTGAGCATAGCAATCAGGTTACCACAAACTTCTATGATCGCACAGCGCAGAGTGTAAGATTCACTCTCCAGGAGCTTGGCCAAAAGAGTCATCTGCTTGATGACGAGGCGAGGTGCAAGCTCGGAGATCTTGGTGATGAAAGTAGAAACGGATTTTGGTCCTTTAAGATCGTTGCTATTAAATTCCTTGTTACTCAGCTCACGAAGAACTTCCTCGGTCAATTGAGGATAGTCGTATTGTTCGGCCAAAATATGGAGGTACTCGGCCATTGGTTCGGATAAGTGCTCGAAGTATGATAGGTTTTGGATGATGGAGGTTTGAGCACCTGAAGGCCCACGTCAGACATTGTACTACAAAGAAAACAGACATCTTACCAAAAGCATGCCCGTGATGTTTAACCGAAATGCACAACACCTTAAAAGCATGCATGCGGATCGCATTGCTCTTGCATCTCTCTTCGCTTTCCAGTATGAGGTACACCGGCCGCGTGAATAGGTTGACGAACGTATCACGCTCCGCAGTTGTCACAAATATCCTGGCGAGCTTGAGCTTGAGGACCTTGCTCATAACGTCCATCGATGTCTGGAGCTGTGCTTTGGCATCCCAGTTATCATCCTTTTTCCCACCACTCTTCTTCGTTCCCTTCCCACCACGTCCTCTGCCCGCAGTAGACGACGCCGGCTTTTCGGCAGCCTTGGTCTCGACGGCAGATATAGTCCATTGCAACACGAATCCGAAAAGCTCCAGAAGCTGCTTGTGGTGGGAGATTGTGTCCTGTTCGTCAGCTTCAAGATCGGCGTGAGCTACATCGGCTTCGGAGGACAGTCCGGAGACAACAAGGTCAAGGATTTTGCTCAAAGAAGACGTCGGAAGCAAAGAAGAGTTTCTGGTGAGTTTTAAAAGAGAGCAGTCAGGTTCTGGTCGCAGGCGGAATACAGATGGGGGCAGTGAAGGAGCGCACTTAAGCAAGAATTGCAGAGTATCAAAATTGGAACTGCGCGTAATAGCATCCGGGTTGTCCGTCACAGCGTCGACGACGGGATTCAAGGCGGAGTTTATGACGGCGGTCGTGAGCGATTCGGGGTCATTTTCGCAATCGGCGAGGTCGGAGGGCGCCTCTGGAGTGGCGATGGAGGAGGGGTCGCTGAGGTAGTTTTTGAGGCTCTCGTTGATGTCGAAGTCCACGCGATCGCCCATGATGGTCAGGTTGAGGGCGCGACAAGGCGCATTCGTCGCTGGTGGGTTGTGGTCGGTCGGGCGCTGGCTGGGCAAGGCGGCGGAGATAGAATCTCAGCTGTCGGTGTTTACAAACATCGGAAGTCGCTAGCGTGCTTTTTTCACATCACTCCCAGGACGCTTCCTCCAACGCGACGTGCAGCCAACCCACACCAACGGACTTCCAACAGCGGAGCGGCACAATGGCAAGAGCAAGGGAGTATTGGACTGAATAATTCCGAGTGTACATCCACATCGACGAGTAAGAGGATGATCAGCCGCAGCGTATGGATGAGAGCCGCGACCCGCTGGAAGAAAGCGGTCGCACCGTCGGGGACAGCGGTGATATGGAGGCGATGAACGACTTGGAGCGGTTCTAGGAGAGTCTCGAGGGTGTTAGGAAAAGTGATTGTCTCATCAATCGCATCGAGAAAGATTGGTTCATGTCCCGCAGTTGCTCTCACGCGTCATTGACCCGGAATATAAACACACTCTATACCGTTTACAAGACTGAGGACCTACTCTACACTAATACAATAATGGCTAGGAACTTAAACTTTAGGAGTACGTCTACTCCAAACCGTAGAACTCGTACTTTCCGGAAATGCATACCTCGCTATATCGCCATTAAAGACCTACGTAACTAGCACTCCCTTTTATATCCCCAACAAGCTCGAGCTCCTCCACGACCTCTACAACTTCAGTTCTATTCACGCTCTTGTTACATAGCTACGTCCCTAAGACTGACATTCCCAGCATAGAATTAGACTCATCCAAGAGATTCATCATCTAGTATATAAACCGGTCCAGCAAAGTTTAACTTCACAGAGGCTTTCTCGCATCCCCGCGGGACTAGCTAAGCTCGCGAGAGAAGCACGGTTGACATATTAATAATCCATCAAGTAATAAGACGTAGAGTTTATAGAGAGATGTCCCACGTATGGTCCGAGCAAGAGAATTACGGCCGAGGCAGCATTGCGCCATCCGTTCGCTCCCAAGATCGACGAGCCGTTGTACGACAATGATGATGATGATGATGATGCTGTGGACGAGGCGATGAGCTCGCCATGAGCGGGACGGCAGATCCGTGGTGCGCTGTCTGGCACGGACAACACGATGGCGTTGTGGGTATGTTGATAAACGGCGCAAAAGGTGGCATCGGCGCTCAGAACGGGGGGCCCGCCCTCGCAAGCAAGGGTGAGTTTCGGCTAGGCGGCAGCACGATAGAGGTTAGGGTTGCCGACCATTGGGTTGGTGGCTTTTATGTCTTGAGGAGTATTAAGCCGGATGACGGCATACATATTGGCGCTTGCCTGCCGTATTAGGAAACAACGTCGGATAACCCGAGAATCCTACCATTGACAAAAATGTGACAGTTGCTTTTTTCCTCTCTCGTTCTTGTGGATTCCCTGGATGGTGTGATGTTTCGCCGTCGTCGCCTCCAAGCCGTTCATGCTCTACCAAAAGTTGTAGACGCCATTCTTCTGAAACGAATTCAAGTCCTTATCGAGCAGTAGTCGTCACCATGGACCGATTTCCATCACCGTGCACGTGGACCACTCTGATTTACGCATCAGCACGAACCCCGGCCATCATGACGAAAAGATCTTCCCTCAAGGGCCAACTGGCAAGCTGTGAAGCCGACGATGAGCGCCGAATTCCCCTCACCGCAGAGCCAGCACCAGCAGTTCCCGTTTGATGAACATCATCATCATCATCATCAACATCATCGACTGCAAGTCCGGACGAGAATCACACAAGCAGACTCCACAACGCGTGAAACTCCCCACGGCCCCTCTTGTGATATGCGCAGCCCCCGAAGCCGACGACGGCAACGACGACAGCAACAACAAACGACAAATCTCAATAATGCCACCAGAGCAAGGAAAAAGTTTTTTTCCCACTGTATCATCAACCCCATCACGAATCCTCCCCAGCAGCAGGAACGGCCGCCCCGCAAACAGCGCAGCAGTGGCAGCGACATGTGACCACGAGACCCTCGGCGCCAATGCTCGCCATCGAGGACCACGTCGGCGCGGCACAGCGGGAGGCGACGCCGAAAAGTTTTGTCTCCATCTCGTCCCCATCGCGAGTCGGGCCGCACGGGGCCAAAATAGCAGCAAGCAGCAGCCAGCTGACTACGATATTGCCGCATTGGAGCAAAGCAGGGGGGGGGGGGGGGGGGGGGGGGGGGGGGGCGGAGGAGAGAGGGGAGCAGTGGAGGAGTCACGAGCAGCGCTTGCAAAAGGTGGCCCGCTCCTCTTGCTCTCCCGCTCCTCTTTCTCCCCCAGCATATGCCCACCCAACACGGGGTGTACATGCTAGCGGCGGACGCGGTGCGGTGCGGTGCGGTGCGGTGCGGTGGAACCTGCGCATAAAATCTCTGATCATGACGTTGGATCCCGATCCCTGGCGGTGATCCCCGGTGACCGCAACTCTTGCTCTTTGTGATTGTCTCTCTCCCTCTCTTTCTCTGGTGGTCGCTGCCGCGATTGAAACGCCCATAGCCGGACGGCGGGCCCCGGTGTCGGTCCTGGCGAGCAGACTCAGCCGCGCTGCGGGGCCTCTTGGCGCCATTTGTGTCCCTTTTTTTTTTCGTCTTGTTTTTTCTCCCGTCCCTTATTGGTCATGCTTCCAGCAGCGAGTTTGCTCCGTCCGGAAGGTATCCGCGAGGTCGGGTCGGGCGCCGATGGATCGTGGTTGTTGTTGTTGGCTGCAAGAGAGTACCTACCTTGCCTACCGCGTACGTACGAGATGTACCTACATGGCTCCCGATACAGTAAATGGCTCTGGCAATACCGAGTGCATTAGTTTTGCATGTCGCGCGCAAAGCCCGGCCTCATGCGCGCCTCCGCACCCTGCCCACCTCAAGCGGAGAGCAGCAGAGAGGAAGGGAGAGAGCAGCAGCAGCAGCAAAACGGACCATGATTCTTTGTCTGGCACCACCGCGCCTCGTGACTCGAGGGAGAGACACGCTCTCGTCCGATCGACACCGGATGAATGGACGGCAAGCCCTCACAAACCGTGAACGGCTGCAGGGACGCGCTAGCTGGTGCCCGAGCACTGTCAGAGCCCATATCCACATCTGCCCCCCCACCCTCAACCCCCAACCCCTTCTTCGCCACGCCTTCTAGAAGCTTTCGAAACACTGCCGAGCGTCCTCGCCCCCCGTTGGCCAGGGCACGCACGCAGGGCTGGCGCTCGCCCGTCTTCTGCTGCCCGCTCGGCAATCCGTACTCACGAAAAGCCCTTTCTCCCGGCCTTCCGGTTGCACTTGCCACGACGCTCGACCATTGGACGCGCTTTATTCTTGCTCCTAGCCCCCCCTGTTCCTCGTCCACGTCGTCCCATCATCGGCGTCACGGTCGTAGTCGCGGCAGTCGTGGTCGTTTAGTCGTCGTAGGCGTCGTCGTTGTCGCCGTCGTTGTCGTTGTCGGGCCGCGGCTCTCTTGCTGCTTCAGCATCGACGCACTGTGCCTTCCCTGTCCCTGTCACCGCTCCCTTGCACTGACTTCGTCCGTGCGCACCGTGGGCAACCAAGTTTCAGGCTTCCAGCAGCCGCCAGCTGCACGGCGCAGGGCCCCGCCTTGTTGGAGGCGCAGGTCTGGTGTAGGTGCTATCTGGCCGTTCTCAGGGACGCCGTCACGCCCTCCTCCTCCCCCGGCACCGGGCATGACTGAAACACAGATTTGACAGCTGTACTGCCTGCAGTGACCAAAGAGAGTCCTTGAACGCTGCTGTCGGAAGAGGAAATCATATGAGCGAAGCAGCGGTCAAACGCCTGCAATGTCTCTAGTAACTCTTTATACCCGAATTCCGAATCCCGAACCCGCACCCTGTTTTTGATGTCCGTTATCCCTTTCGAAATAACCAAAGTCCCCCTTGTTCATATGATGTCGTGCTTTTTGAAGTTTTGGATAGAAACGCCGTGCTCATGCAAAAAAATGTGTTGCCCCCAAAAGTATCCCAGCGAATGGTGGTATCATGTAGATGACGGTTGAAGAACCCAAAAATCCCCCGCTTGCTCGAACGCCAACCATGCAGAAAAGTAGATCATGTAATGCGATGTTGAAGGCCGAGAGTATATGCAATGTTCGAAATTATGAGGTGTGAGGTTATGCGTAGTCGTTGATGACCTCGTCCGGATCCTCCGTAGGGAGTTCGTCGATGATATCCTTGGTGCGAGGGCCAGTGTACCTCCTGTTAGGGAAGACATGTTAGTATATTGACTACAAGAGCGAGGATCATAGATATTGCGGTGGACTTACTTTCGTGCTCCGATCCACCACCAGCTAAGACTGAACAATGCAATGAATCCACCTACGCAAATTGCGTAGTTCATGTTCGTAGGCGTAACCGGCTTGTTCGTAGGGAAGAACAGGATGACACTGATGAAGAGAACCCAGCTGACAGCAATGGCGTTGACCGGCTTGCTCCATTTGCCCATTGTGTATGGACCTTCGATGAAACGAACGCGATTTTCGTAGACACGATGGGCGATAATGACGGCGATGTAACTGAGATCGAGGGCCGGCGCGGTGATGTTGAAGATGGCGGTGATAGTGATGGTGCTACCGATTCCAATGATGTCCAAACAGGTGCAAAAGAGCACTACGAGCCAGACTGCGTTGACAGGAGTTCCGGTGTATTTGTTGACACTGCCCCACCAGCTACAGAAATTCATGAGTTAGCTTTGACAGGTCCAGGCTGAATGATGAGGAATGGACATACTCGGACAGGGGTAGAGCTTGGTCTCTAGCGAACGCGTAGGTCATCCTAGCGTTAGCCAGCATAGCGGAGCAGCATGTGAAGCTCTGGACCAAGATCACAAAGAAGAACATGATTGTTCCTCCGGCCTTTCCACCAGCATTGAGAAAAATCTGAGCCACTGGAAGCCCGGTCGGCGAGTTGACAATGCTGTCAAAGTCGCTGAGACAGAAGCAGAAGGTGATGGTGAGCATCCAGCCCACAAGTCCAGAGACCAGAATGGCCGATCTAATGGCAACAGGGCCTCTGACGGCCGCATCGTGCGTTTCTTCAGACATGTGTGTTGTTCCATCGTAATCAGTCATCGTCCACGCGACAGAAAGGAAGCCGAGCAGAAAGGAAAAGCTCTTGCTTCCCCACCCCGAGCCGTCATCGACATGGGTAAACACCCATTTCGCGCTCCGCTTGTCAGGGGTTAGGATCAGAAGCGCAATGCAGATGCTAATGGAAGCCAAAACTGTGCCGCAGTCAGTTGACCGACTATCATGTGAAGGCTGCTGACATACTGTTGATTGGAGCAAACCAAAGGATGATCTTGTGCAATAACTTGGTGGTCAGAGAACAGACTATGCCGAAGAGGCACAGGATCAATATGGCCAGGAGGACAGTCTGCAGTGCCGTACTGGTCGCTAATTAGCTAAGCCTGATTAAGCGACGGCTGCAGAACTTACGGCGAATAGGCATACGTCCCGTCAGGGAGCTGGTTAGAGTTCATGACTGCCATAGCCAGAATCATCTGCGAGATTGTATAGGCCAAGCTAGCCACACCTGATGCCTGGCCAAGGAAGTTGCACCACCCGATGACCCAGGCCCAAACGGCTACGTGCTCCGGTGGCACTACATGTTTTGTGACAAAGTACATGCCGCCTGCAGTTGGATAAGCCGACACCAGCTCGGCAACTGCCGAAGTTAGCGATATTCTTCAGCAAGGAGCTGAGAAGACGGGCATACCCGAACTTGCTATGCACATGGCCATGCAACTGCCTATGAACCACGCCCATACCGCCGTAGCGGGACCTCCAGCAGAAATGGGACTGCCGAAGGTAGCAGGTACGGATCCAAGCACTCCGAGAATGGATATGGCATAGGAGACTGTCGACCACTTGGTGAATTCGCGCTTCAATTCCTGGGGAAATGTTAGCAATGGCTCAAAATGGCTGTAGTGAAAGGTTCTTACCTGAGTGTAGCCGATCCGCGCCAGCAGACGCTCGTCGTCGTTCCGGATGGTGGCCATGATAGGCTGATTGTTGTTCTGGGAGGCGGACTTGCTTGGGTCTTGTTGCTGAGGGGTGGTGGCCTGTGAAGATTTTGCACAACCGAAGCCTTGATTTGGTGATCCTGCGTCCGCCATGGCCAATCGTTACCACAACTGCGTTCAAGCTTCAGTGTTTGGGTGGAGGGTAGAGGAAGAAGAGAAGAAGACACCACAACCGGAACGGAATAAAAAAATAAAAGGACACAGGCAAGCAATTGGGAAGCTGGGTGATACGGGCATTTAGATAAACGAGGGCAGGACAGACACACACCTCAGTCATGGATGTAAGTTCCAATCGGCACCAAGCCCCCGTCAGGCCTAGGCACACGGCTGTAAGATCAACGCCAGTCGACGTAGGGGTCAATTGACGCGCCGGCGTACAGGCCGCTTGGCACCGTGCTCGCCGGACAAGACCAACAACACGTGCGTGCGCGGGTCGAGATGGCCTCTCCGCAGACGCAGCGGGAATGCGAGGGCGGGCCTGAGGCGAGTGGGGGCGACCGGATGATGCTGGATGATCTCAGGGCTGCTCGAACAGCTCAACAGCTGGGCCATGCCCCCGGGCGTGGAAGACGCGTAGAAGGCGTCGAAGCAACTTACCTGGTGGACGGGACCCGCGGGCTGGCGTGGTGAGGGGGCTGCGCGGTGGTCACTGTTGGCTGCTAGCGTGCAGAAGACGGAGACTCGACGTTCGTGTCGCACCTGAAACGGCCATCCCGGCGAGCACGTTGCCCGCCGTCCCAGACGAGCCTGCCCTTCAAGCCAGGGATCTCCTGCAGATCCGCGAGATTGCTGATGAAGACGAACGGGCGGTGTGAGAGGCATTGGCGCGTCCGCCGATATCACTCGCGTCGTCTCACATATGCCAACTCCTCCATGACAGCGGTGTCCGTGCCACGTCAATCCAGCCGCCAATTTCCTCGCGTCACCGGGGGAGAAGACAAATGTACGTACACGAGAACTGTGCTCGGTGAAGCCCAAAGCCGCGTTGCCGATGCCGACATGCCATCGAGATCATGCGGCCGTCGTCGTCTCCATCTTCATGACCCCAGCCTCTCCCGCCCAAGCTTCCCTGGCACGCCAACCTAGCTCTCCCCTCTCCCGTCCCGTTCAGGGAACTTCCCTCCACCATCCCGCGTCTTTCTCATCCTTCTTACCGCGCCGGCGCGTCGTGGCGCATTATCGCGCCCCATCCCGCGTCCAGACGGCACGACGGCGCCCGTGCTAGTGAGAGCTTCCCGCCCGGACTATCTTCCTCCAACCGACGCCACTGGACGCCGCTGGCAACGCGCCAAACTCAGATGACTGTCCTCGAGAGTAAGCGACATATATGCATGAGAAAAGGACGCGTCGTATCCTTTTTGGTCGCGTTCGCTTGAAGGGATATGCAAAGAGCTAGAAACATGTATGGGCGTCACCCGCCTCGCATGCATGATACATATATAGCTAGGGCTGAGGCTCCGACCCGACCTGCGGCACGGCCTGTGCTGTCATGACCGAAGCGGAAACAGCGACCGCCAGGCCGCGGGTACAATGTTCTCAGCAGACGGTCAGTCGCACAAGAGTCCAAGAGCCTCATCGGAGTGGCCATGGGCCATGGATTAATGGTCTGATAACCATGTACGATCACGCTTGCTTCCAATACTGATGATGCAACGGCAGCCGGGATTAGTCGTCATCTCAATGCAGCCGGTGACTACCGGAAATCATTCTCTGGCGTGCCATCAGGGGGAGAGAGCACCGATTTCTAGTGCAAATTGAAACTTAGCTACGTACGCTGCTTTCCAATTCATTGAAGCCGACCCGCGCATACATTCATTGACATGCACCGAGAAGAAGCAAAATGTGCTAAAGGAAAGAAGGGATGTCATATCGGGATATCAAGTGAACGCCAACCTGGCTACCTTTGGACTACCATCCATCCACTTCTTGCCGTCAAGAAAACCAGAGAAATCAAGAACCAACCGTTGGGGAAGAAAAACAACGGAAAGGCATAAAAGTCAAGCTTGAACTGCCCACACGCACCGGCCAAACATGTCCATAGCCTACGAAAACCTCCTTTGCTTCACTGCTTGTAGCAGGAATCGTTTAATAGGGGCTGTTGACAATCTCGTTACGTGAGAGGTAGCTTCCGCGGCCGCCCTTTCTCGGAGTTCCGATGCGCGATGGAGTAGCAATACTCTCGCGCGTCGGCCTGCGCAATGCTCGCTTCGCAATCATGTTGACCTCGTTCGGCAGGGCCACAATCAAGTTCTTGTCGGAACCGTACTTGAAGTTGTCTGCCTTGACTTCCTCGGCGTAACGCTTAATGTTGTAGGGGTCCTTGCGGCCAGCAAGCACCTTCTTCATGTTCCATGTGACGATGAACGGGCCAGTGGCAGTGATGATGGACGTTTCGGAGCTGTCAATACCAGTGTTGAAACGAGCCGGAGTGAAGGAAATCGGAGCCTTGGTCTCATGCTGGAATTGAGCAACATGGCTGGGGGTCAAAGCGAGACGACGGGGCTGCGGCTTGGAGTCCTTGGCGAACGCCTTTTCGAAGCCTAGCTTACCCTCATTCTTGCCATCCTTCTGAAGGGAATCGATGAGGAGCAAGTAGTTCTTCGTGGTCGCGAGGACCCATCGGCCATCAGCGGAAACATCGATACCGATGATCGGGTCACCCAGAGCAGGGATATGTGTCTTTGCGTTGATTCCGAGGCGGTCGAACATGCGGATGTCGCCCTTGTTGGAAGCGACCGCAATGTAGCCCTTCTCGGTCGTAGCAGCAGCGGAGAAGTCATTCTTCGACACATACTGCTTGAGATCGGCATCTACGAGCTTGTCACCAGAGAGACGAGGGTCAATGCGGTACAGAGCGTTCCGCGAGAGACCAAGGAATGTCTGCTCTCCCGTCATTTGTGCGTATTTCTGTAGGATTGTTAGCTCATCTGTATCATATCTGGACGGAACGATGGGTACTTACCGATTCCGGCGCGAAGGTGTTTACTGGAATGTCATCGTGGACCTTCCATTCGTCGACCACCTTTCCGTACTCCAAGTCCATGCGGTAAAGCGAGTGAGGATCGTTCGGGTTTTGCAGAATCATGTCCCTGTCCTCGGCGTGTAGCATGATCTTGTTGGGGCTGAACAGCTTGCCCTTAGGGGTCTCGACCTTGGAGATGTTCGTAGAGAATTCAAGTTTATCGTCATTGGTGTGCTTGAAAACACCTATCTTGGATCCACGAACGACGAAGGAACGGTCGTGCTTGTAGCCAACGGCAAGTTGAGAGTTGATGTTTCCATCTTCATCCCGCGTGAGAACGTCGTCCTGGTCCTCATCGGAATCATAGTGCTCGCTACGAGGGCGGTTGTCCTCCTCATCAGACTCCTCTTCTTCCTCTTCCTCTTGCTCCTTTTCATCCGCATCTTCCATAGTGAGGTCTTGGAAAGCATCCATCACGTAGTCGCGCTCGATGTCCTTCACTTTCTGCCACTTTTGCTCGTTCAAATGCTCCCAAAGAGCCTGCATAAGTCCCTCCTGGAAGCGCTCCTCGGTAGCTTGGTCTTTGAAGCGCAACAACCAAGAATAGGCAGAGCCATCATCAGTGTAATGGTTGAAGATGAATGAGAGATATTCGAAATTGAAGACGGGATTGATGTCCGGGACAACAGGCTGACCTAACCATTCCTTAGCTTCGCCAGTGATTTGCAGCCAATAGGTCCAGTTGTCGACTTCGGAGACTGTAACTTTAACTGCAGGGTCTTGCAGGACGAACGAGCCCGAATCAAAGTCAAAAAGGTGCAACTCAGCAGCTTCGTCCGCCAGAATTTCGCGGCCTTCGGGCTGTACGCGAGCCGGGGGTGCAATGGTAGTCTTTGACTCCTTCTTGGGCGTCTCGGCCTGAGTGGGCTTTGAAACCATGGTGTCTATCGTCTCCTGGGGTTCAAGGGTGAAGCTTGCTCTGAGGTCAGGCAACTGCGAAGAAACGGGGGACTTCGAAATAGGGCTTGAGATGGGGCTGGCGTCGGGGATGGTTTCTTCCTCGAAAGAAAACTCCTGAAGTTCCTTTTCCGTTGCTAGGTTGTGAGGTTTGCGGAACTTCCGCTCGTACTGGCACTGAACAGCAACGAGCTCAAACGAGGCGATGGTTGAGGGCTGGACGGTGCGGTCGCAGACAAACTCCCAGAGGTCACCCTCGTCGCCACTAAGGTCTTTCCACGCAAAGACGGTCTCGCCGGTCTGCCGTACGTCGGTCCGGAAGCGAAGACTCTCGTCAAGCAGAAAGGTCTTCTCGTCCTTTTCCGTGGCCAAGTCGTCCGCAGTTCCGTCCTCGTCTTCCTCTTCTCCGAGAAGCTCGCGCTCACCCTCCTCGTAAGCGCGTTGTATGACAAGCTGGTATTGGTACTCCTGGCCGGTCCGGCGAATCGAGGCAGCAGCGTCCTTGAAGATGAGCTCCGAGTAGCCTTTCACCGAGAGCGGGCGGACGAGGTAGAGCTGGCCTTGGGGCACTTCGATGATGGATTCCTTGGAACCGTCTCCGAAGAGAAACTTGCTGACTGTAGGGAATATGTTGTTGTTAGCAAACAGGTTTCGGCGAAGAGCTAAGTGGGTTGATCTAGTGAGGGAGGGGTTGTTGTCGGTGGGGCGCAGAGGTGATTACCATTCCGTAGCATAAACATGCCGGCGGCTGTTTCTGTTCTGGGTGGTTGTAGAGTTTTCGGCGACCAGAGGAGCAAGCTGAATCCTTTTAAAGTCCCGTGCAAACACGCAGGCGGCAGAGGAAAGGAACCCGTACCCTGGTTTCCTAGGAAAGACATCATATTCGCTTAGCGCCGTCTCATCGCTGGGGGAACCTGCAGTGCGCCACACCAGCCACTGCGCCACACGTCGAATACTCCACCAAACAGCGGGAATCGCCACGTGAAATGCACATCACATGCAGATTGCCATGCGGGAATCTCAAAGAGTGCCGTGTCATCGTGCATAACTACAATGAAATCTACATAGCACGGATCACGTTCCGGTTCTCCTTTGAAAATCGCCGTGCCCCCGCATGCCCCGTTGTCTCCAACAGTTTGCCAAACCCCGCTGCAACCATCCGGCATGCTTGTGGATTGACTGTTGGCAATTTTTTGATTGTGGGACAATCGCTCAGCGTCCCGTGTGAAGCAAATATGTTACAGAAACCTGCCCAAGCGGGGTCAATGCTTCAAGTGATTCCTTCATCCAACTCTTGTAGCTCCAGAATACGTCTTGTTCCATTGCAGAACAATAAAAGGATGGAGACAAACCCGTATTAGCTGCGGCTAGCTCATATGGCCTTGGCACCCCTCGCGACCTCCTCAGCAATAGAGGCTCCCTTGCCCTGTGCCTTTTCCAAGTCTTCCTCGTTCTCCAAAGCCTTTTTCGTGAACCTAGCAGCCTTGGCCGCGCTATATCTCGCTCTCGCATCAACGGAACCGAGCGACTCTTCTCCACCAGGGGGGCCTGCCTCGCCAACCTGGACACCCTCCCGCCGCATCATCTTAAGCTTCTCCAGCTGAGCCTGCAGATAGCCCAGGCTTTCGGCATCTTCCATACTTTCGAGCCCCTGGATCTGTCCCAGCTTGTACAATATCTGGCTCTCTTGCAGCGCTGCCGTCTTTATCCGTCTGTATGCGGCCTCGCGGCCTCTTGAGGCTTGCCTAAAGTCCTTCTCGTAGCGCTTTTGCAGCAACTTCTGCGCCAGTTCTTCCTCCGTTGGTAGCGGTGGTCTCTCCGAAATTCCGGATCCGAAAGGTGCGATAAAGGAAGTTACGACGTGGCGGACGGTCTTGGAGGCGCGGTAACCGCTGCGCAGGTTGATAACGTCGCCCTCTCTGAGAGAGTTGTTGGGGTCCGAGACGAGAACGGTGTATGGCGCAGGGAAGTACTATACCATTGTCAACAAGGAGTTAAATTCAGAGGAACGAAACAGCTCCACGACGCGCCTTCAATGGTACGGTTGAGACAGATGAACGAGTGCACGAAATAGACATACCTTCCGGATGTGCTTGTCCCATTCCTGGCCTGCCAAGCGAACCTTGACCGCTTTCTCCATCTTGCCAGCGGAGACAACGACGCCGGTGAACTTGCGATGAGCCGGTGCCGCCATGTTGACAGCGTGCGCGAAATCCGCCGAGGAGACTGGTAAGAAGTGTCCGCAATTGAGCGGAGTCGAGGCAATGGGCTCCGGCAGGCGCAAGCAGTCCGAGGCGAGGAGCGATGTAGCGGGTAGATTGGCGTTGACGAGTACTTGGTGTTGCACTTTTCGAGATGCAGTCGCAAGACTAAAATCCGGTTGGTCCGAGCTTCGGTATTGGCCTGAAACAAATAGATCTTATATCAAATGGCATCACACACAAAAATAACAGCACTTTCGACGTTTTTCAGGAGAACAATTGTTCTGGATATCTTCGCTTCGAAGTCTATCTGAGAGCCCGAATGTCTTACGCCGGTGACGAGCAAATCCATTAAGAGTCATACAATGCCGTGCAATTACCATGCTAATCATTCCAAGTTCTTGAGCCATACGCCATTAAGCATTTCCTCTTCAGATGAAGTGGACCAAGCGGCCCTTACTCAGGCCTCAGCCTCAGCAGGGTCTGGGTTCGGCTTGGGAGCCTGAGCCTCCTCCTTGTTGCTGCTGCTGCTAGAAGCATCAAGGATGGATCCGCGACGCACGTTCAGCTTCTTCTCCGCCTGCTCAGAAATGCGAGTAAGCTCGCTGACGAAGGACTGGCCCCACCAAGCACTAAGTTGAACATGTCAGTCATTAAATTGCAACCATACTACGGGACTCGTGTGCATACCTAGTGTACTTGTTGACGTACTTGGCCAACTTCTGGTAGTTGTTGGCCCTTTGCTCCGCGCCCATGGTCACGGAGTCGTGAATAGCATCCGCGAGTTCCTCCGTATTCCAGGGGTTGACGACGATGCTGCCGTTCAAGCTCTGGGCAGCACCGGCGAATTCGGACAGAATCATCACACCGTGACGCTTCTGCTGTGTCGCAATGTACTCGTAAGAGACCAGGTTCATACCGTCACGGGTTGACGAGACCAGGCAGACATCCGAGACAGCGTACAGAGCAATGAGCTCATCAAAGGAAACAGACTTGTGCATGAAGTGGATAGGCATGAACTCGATGGTACCTACAAGAGTCAGTATAGCATCAAAGGGGCAAAACTCGTTTTACTCACCGAACTTGCCGTTGATTCTGCCAACGAGTTCGTTGACCACAGCTCTCAGGTTCTGGTACTCTTCGACGTCCTGTCTACTAGGCACAGCGACCTGAACCAGGACGACCTTGCCAATCCACTCGGGGTGCTCAGTGAGGAAAACCTCAAGAGCGTGCAACTTTTGCGGAACACCCTTGATGTAATCCAGACGATCCACACCAACGATGAGCTTCACGCCCTGGAACTTGCGTTCAAGAGTAGCAATGCGCTCCTGAACCTTGGGCTTCTTCAAACCCTCCTCGAACTTTTCCGGGTCAATGCCGATGGGGAAAGCACCGACAGTAACAACCTTGCCCTGGAACTCAACGCCGTTGGGGGTAGTCGCAAGACCACTGCCATATGATCAGTCACATCTGATACCAAAGGTTGAGCCGTCGGAACTTACAGTATCCTAGAGCAACTGCTCAGGAAATGCCTTGCGTAGTCGTAGGTGTGGAAGCCGATGAGGTCGCAGTGAAGGACGCCGAGCAGGATTTCGTTACGGACGGGCAGGATACGGTAGATTTCACTGCTAGGGAAGGGAGTGTGCAGGAAGAAGCCGAGCTTCACGTTCTTCTTCGTCGTGCCAATCTCCTCGCGCAGCATAGCCGGCAGAAGCATAAGGTGGTAATCGTGAACCCAGACGAGGTCGTTGTCCTGAACATCCGCCGCAATGGCCTTCGCGAATAGGCGGTTGGCCTCGGTATATGCGTTCCATGCGGACTCGTCGAAGGTAATCTCACCGGGGTGGTAGTGGAAAAGCGGCCAAAGGATAGAGTCTATTTGTGGCATGATTAGCCGGTGGCCAGCATCAGCTATGGCGGGCGTGACACTTACTGGAGAAGCCGTTGTAGTGCCTGTCCGCAAGCTCGTCATCCAGCATGACGGGGACTGCGTTGTACTCGGCCTTCAACTTTTCCTTCAGGGTGCCAATCTCGTTCTCGGGCACCTCGAGACCCGGCCAGCCGTACCACTGGAACGTGGTGGATTTCGACAGACCACTCAGGCCGCTGACCAGGCCGCCGGAGGACATGGAAAAGTCATATTTGCCTTCTTCGGAGCGCTTGATGGTGATGGGCAAGCGGTTGGAAACGAGCAGCAAACGGCCATTCTCGGACTTGTTCTCCTCTGCTGACGACATGTTGTGGGGGGATACGTGCACGAGGCAGCGGGGTCGCAAATACAATGAGGGTTGAGGTGGTGGTCGGAGAAGTTTAGTTGCGCAGGCGGGGAGGGCGATGAAAGGTTTTGTTGTGAAGGCGCGGAGCGATTGATGCGGTTATGACATAGGTTGGGATTTGAGGATATACAGGGTGGGCCAAGCTTCGCGCTGGCCGCAGGCCTCTCCGGCAATATTCTCGCAACTTCCACCTCCGTCTGCGACGGTTGACCTGGGGCTGCACGCAAAACCGGCCGGATCGCGCGCGCGAGCGAATGGTTTGGGCACGAGCAGACTGTTTGGGGCGCACTGCACATCGTCCCCCCAATATCCAGAATACCCGTTGCCGCTCGAGGGGGCACATCAAACGCACATGCGCAGGCGCAACTGACGTCGCATCGGACAGCGGTGCCCACTTTTTAGCACGCGGAGATTGACAAGCGCAACGCCGCGGCAGAGCAGCTGGGGTTCTGGATTGATTCTGGAGCTGCTGAAGGCATGAGACGAAGCTGATCCTACGATGACGCATACAGGGCCAGATTCTTCGTCGCGCGAGCTTGCGAGCGCCCTCGGCGCACCACTGCGGCGGAATTATTCTGTGCCCAGCGTGCCCAGTAAGGGAGAGCATCGCCGATGACGAAAGGAGAGCATGGGCAATGGGCAAAAGCCAAAAGCCCATCCTGCACAGCCTGCAACTCTGCCGCCGGCCGAGAAAGCCGTGCGGACGTCTAGGCCCCATGCGGCAACGCCTTTGCCCGTTTCGGCTCTCCGCCTGGCCCTCCACAAACGTCGCCGCCGCGCATCAACCGTCAACGCGTCGACACGCGACGACTGCTCTGCCCAGTCAACTTCGCCATCACCATGTCGGGCTCGGACTCCGACGGCCCAGCCCTGCCGCCCGACGTCGATATCGAGCAGTCCCTGCGCGATGCCGTGCGCGAAGTTTTCCAATCCGGAAATGCTGACGAGCTCACCGTCAAACGCATACGCAAGGCCGTCGAGCTGAAGCTAGACCTATCTGACGACTTCTTCAAGACTAATTCTGAATGGAAAGACCGTAGTTCGGAAACAATTAAAAGCGAAGTAGTAAGTTGCACCTTCATTCACCTCAAAATGAGAACATCTATCATTTTTACTATTATTCGTGACCATGGCAATCACAACACCGGAGGAGCAAATGCCGGCAAGAAGAAGCCTAAACCCGCTGGCATCTGAATCGCTGACGCTCCATCCAGCGCATTCAAGAAGAGAAAGCGGAAGCCAGTGAGCCGGAACCCACCCCGGAAAAGCCCAAGCCCAAAGCCCAAAGGAAGGCTCCGGCTAAAAAGGCAGTCACGGCCAAAAAGCCAGCAAAGAGAGCGGCTGCTGCGCCAAAACCAAAGGCGCGGAAGCGCAGAAAGACGTCTGTTTCTGACGACGAGGAAGAGCCCGACGAGCCCGTCCGCAGTGATGCATCCTCTGCAGAAGATGAAGCGCCCAAGAAGTCGCGCAAGCCCAGAAGTCAAGCGGTTGTAGAAGACGACGAAAACTCAGCAGGCCCGGATGAAGTAAGCCCAGCAGCAAAGCCCTCGGCTACTTCCGGAGAGGATGAAGAGCCCAAAGCCGACAAGGCCTCGATCACGCCCACAGAAGACAAAGCAGCAGCAGCAGACTCGGACAGCGAGCTATCAGTCCTAATAGACGAGTCGCCGAAGCCCAAGAAAAAGCGCGCCACCAAAGCCACCACCAGCAGCAGCAAGGCCAAAAAAGGCAACAACACCGCCACCAAAGCCAAAACCAGCAGCGCCAAAAGCAAAGACGACAAAGACGCCGACCCGCAAGAAGCCGAGGTCAAGCGGCTGCAAGGCTGGCTAGTCAAATGCGGCATCCGCAAGCTGTGGGGCAAGGAGCTGAAGCCCTTTGACAGCAGCCGGGCCAAGATCGCGCACCTGAAGGCCATGCTGGCCGACGTGGGCATGGAGGGCCGCTACTCCGAGGACAAGGCCCGCCGCATCAAGGAGCAGCGCGAGCTGGCCGCCGACTTGGAGGCCGTGCAGGAGGGCGCCAAGCGCTGGGGCCAGGCGGGCGAGGACGACGACGACGACGACGACGTCGACGACCACGCCGCCCGCCCTAAGCGGCGTATTGCGCGCGGCTTGAGAGATTTGGAGGGCTTGATTGATAGCGATGGCGGCGAGGAGACTGATTAGAGCGGGCGGGCGGGCGAGCGGGCGGGACCATGGCTCAGCAGAGCGCTCTGTCATCCTCCTCATCCTTCTCCTTCATCTAGGCAGTGTTGGCCTGGGCGCCATGCATCTCTTGTTTTCCTGTTTCATCCGGTATCCGAACTTTGCAGAGCAGCGAAGGGGGCTTTTCTTCTCATTTTCACCCCACGGAACAATTTCACGACTTTGGGTTACGAAAAGCGGCCAGGACGGGTCGGTTTTGCATTGCTTCGGAGAGTAGATGATGCTGCTACTGGTCTAGGGCTGTGAGGGAAGTACCGACAGGATGCTAATATGGCTATACAGTCTTGCAGTGTAATTAACGAGCATTGAACCGTGTGGAAGTGAAGCGTTTGGTTCCGTTCACTGATTGCTATGTCATATTGCATAGAGTATACTAACGCGTCCGAGACTTCAGACGCCGCCCTGACTACCTAGGTATTTGCTGCCCCAATTAGGATGTTGAACCAAACAAAACCGTTCAAGATACGATTCCAATACTAGACCTACCCACCTACTAGCCCCTGCTCCATTAATTCAAGACCAATCTCACAGCTGCACCCGCAACCCCAGCACCGCAAGCACACCACCACCAGCACGACACAAGCCCCAGGCCGGCGACACAGCCCTACCCCCTCACGCCAGTCCCAGCTTCTGCTTCTTAACCCTCGGCAAGACGCCCGCGAGCGTAATTGCCGCGGCGACAAGCACAGCCCACAGCTGGATGCCCAAGACCTTCCTATTAAACGTCGTCTGGGTGGCGGACGCGACCGTCGCGAGCGCAAGCACGAAAACCAGATACCCGCTCGCGCGGTGGTACTTCCAGACGCGCTTAGCGCGGTCGACGCCGCCGTATAGCTGCGGCGTAAAGTACTGCGTGAAGCCGACGAGCGCCTGCACCGCTAACAGCGCGTACGTGAGCAGCCCGAGGATCGCGTGCGCGGACTCGAGGTGCGGCAGCGAGTTAAGCTGTTTGTTGGTTTCAATGACGATAAGGCCGCCGAGCAGCAGCAGGAGGCCCAGGTCGTTGACGATGAAGTGCGTTAGTGTGCCTGAGCGCTTTTGGGACGCTGTGTGTGTGGGCTGCAGGATTAGCGCGCCTTGCGTGAGCAGCAGGAGGCCGGCCGAGTTGAGCAGCTGGTGGTGCGGGTTGTTAGTGAGGTGAGGCTCTTTGGGTGGACGGAGGACGTACCGGGTGCGCCGAGAACAGAATCACTGGCTTGGAGAGCACGCTGCCCCAGACTATGCCGACGAGCTACATGCGCACTTAGGTCAGCGTCGAGGCAGCAAAGAGGGAAGGAAAAGTAAAAGCACAAGGGAACTCACGATCCAGATGCCCGCCTGCGCAATCACTGCCGTGCCTACGTCTCGTCAGCCATGTCCTCGCCACCAAGGGCTATGTGTGTCTCCCTCTCTGTGTGTGTGTGCTTCACCACACCACACCAGGCAAGTAGGTAGGTACTCACCCAGCACCAGATTCCACTGCAGCGCGCTGCCATCCTGCTGCGACGCGTCGCCGGCCCTGCCGAGCAGCGGCTCGTCCTCGCCGCGCCCGAGCGCTTCGGGATGCACGTCTGGGACACCAGTGGCGGAGGCCATGGCTGGTTGTTTGCTAGGTTGTTTACTTGCTCTTTCTGCGTTGGATAGCCGGTGCGGTCCGATCTCGAGAGAGAGGGTTCGTGTCCGTGTGAGAGTAGGTAGGTATGCGTGCGTGTGCGTGTGCGTGTGCGTGTGCGTGCAAGGCTGCACAGGCAAAGAGCTACCTAGAAGAGGCCGAAGACGTCGTCTCCCAATCCGCAAGCAGGTAGGTAGGCACGGTAGATAGGTGGGTAAGTAGCGTGCACACAAGACTTGGAAGACAAGTAGGTTTGGTTGACAGGTACCAGCCAGGCAGGCCTCTATCTATCCCCAGGATCAGAGATAACTAACTCGACCAGACCACTCGGAAGGCGGGGGATCTAAGACCAGCTCAGCTCAATCACGCCGCAGCGCCCTCGTCCTGACGACATCGCATGCGTCCCCCGGGGCCCAAGCTCCCGCGAGCTCGTTGCACCTCCCATGTCATCGTCCAATCACACTGCTGGCTTACGCACCGAGGCCTGCGCCATCCATCGCCATCCACACGCTTGCTCGCGTCAGCTGCTTTCTGCCGGGTGCCTGTTGGCTCGTCTTTCTCTATATTTGTTACTGTGAGTATGTTGCCATCGCCTCGGCATCTTGGGGTAACCTTGTAAGGGCGGGATGTGACTAATTTTGTGGGGGTTGTGCTGGACAACATGCTTGTGTTTCGAACACGGCTTGGTAACATGCTTTTGGGTGGACCACCCTCACAGGAACCGAGCAATTCATGGCTTGTATTGGTCTTTCTGCGCCTACTATACCTCACAGAGGGCTTTGCTGAGTGTAACTGGGGATGATCAGGGATGGAACTCGAGCACTGCCCGGAATCCGTACACCGCGACACTGGAATGCCGTCATTGCAAGGCGATTGTGATACGGCTCGTGTTACATAAAAGCCAGTGGGTACAAGTTCGTTGACGCTTTAGCATCGCTCGAAAGAATAACATACAGCAAAACACATGCGGATGTTGGTACAGGAATAGCGGAAGCGAATAAATCACAATTCGTCGACCAACCAGCTTAACATCCTAGCACCAGTCTCGAGGGATGCTGCTTGCGAAACCCATGCTCAGATAATCCATACTATCAATTACCTACCCGTGCGATCCATAACCATTCATTCATTCACTGAATACCGATAACTTACGCGGCCTTCGCAAGGCCAACGGCGTTGTTGCCAAGGTCGTAAACAGAGTACCATTTCCGGAGGAAGGCATCGCCAAGAATGGCGAGAGGACCAGCAGGCTCGGGGAAGTCCATGCCCATAAAGGCAGAGATGCAAGAGCCCTGGACCTCGAGGATGTAGTCGTAGGCGCTGATGGTGAAGTTGTGACCGGTCAGCGTGAAGGTCAGGTCAGGCAGGTCGGCACGCTTGTCGCAATCGACAGTGTACTGGCCGTTGAAGCTCCTCTTGGCACCAATCTCCCTGTTCCTGTAGGGAATGAGTAACGTACAAAGGGTATAGGGGGTCAGGGAACTTACAGAAGCTCAGCAAGAGTAGAGGGGAGAGCAATCAGGGAAGTACCGGTGTCAAGGATGACACCAGTGTTGTCAAGCTCGGCAGTCGCGTCGCCGAAGGTGATGGAGTCAAGGTCGACCTCCCAGTAGGCCTTGCGCCTAAGAGGGATCTTGGTCAACTTGCCGGTGTAGTGGCTCTTGTCAACACCACCGAAAGTGGCGACAGACTCGCTACCTTCGTTGTTGGTGTCGCTCAGGTAGAAGGCAAAGACGGGCTCATCGAGCTTGCCCTCGTTGACCATGTTGTAGAAAGGAGGAACAATCTTGTTCACACTGATGGTGTCGTAGCCCAGACCCAAGATGCCATCAAACCTGCCAAAGGCGAAAGCCAAGCCAGGCTCAGAGGTAGCTTCGGCAAAGTCTTGCTTCTTAACCGTCAAGTCACCAATTGTGAAAGTGTCCTGAGACACGAATCCGCTCAAGCTACCAGAGCCGTAGCGGATCTCGAAGCTGCTGCCGTTCTTGTTGTAGGTCGATGACGCAGACGAGTCGTACTTGTTGTGGAGGTAGCAGGCAATGGAGCCGCATTCGGACGAAGGTACCCACAAGTTGGAGCTGCCAGTATCAAGGATGACCTTGAAGGTCTGGGGAGGGGTGCCGATGGAGATCTCCGAGAAGTCTGATCATGTTAGCAACGGCCAGGCACCTACGAAGGAGCTATGGCCATCGCAGCCGGGACTTACACTGGGCGTTCAAGAAGTTATTGATGGGCACAGGGTGCTCGGAGTCGGCCTGGATGGGCTGGGCCTTGAAGATGTCCTCGACGGTGTTGATCGGGGGGCGAGTGCCCATGTACTTCTGGCTAAGCGCCTTGACTTGGTCGCCCATGTTGGCATGCTCCTGTCATGTTGTGAGCTCGGGAAGCCAACGGGAGAGCTCCAGTGAGCTATCTGGAGATGACCAGTGGGGATAGCTTACCAGCTGCTCGGCCAGAGGGACCTTCTTGAGCTTCATCTTGTGGACGCCGGCAGAAGCGGAGCCGAGCAGCGCGGAGGCTGCGAGGAGCATGGCGCTCTTCATGATGGCGGTGGTGCAGAGGACGAGCTGCAGCTAGAACGGGGATGTGAATAGAGGAGCAAGTTCGAGTGTGGAGGGTGGATGGTGGAAGGTGGAGATGGGGGAGGGTGTGAGGGTTAAGATGGGAAGGCGAGAGCTGCCCGGGTAGGTGCCTGCCTGTACCTGGGCTCTTCGTCATCCGAGTGGCCGCCTCGGGTTTAGCGCCTTGTCCTCGATAAGGAATGGCTGGTGCGCTGGTGCTCCCCGGCCAGAAGCGAGTCCGTGACGCCGACGGGATTGTCCACG
The DNA here is from genome assembly GCF_010093885.1 of Aplosporella prunicola CBS 121167. Classification (NCBI taxonomy): domain Eukaryota; kingdom Fungi; phylum Ascomycota; class Dothideomycetes; order Botryosphaeriales; family Aplosporellaceae; genus Aplosporella; species Aplosporella prunicola. The sequence goes on along the minus strand of NW_022983529.1, from coordinate 838,279 downwards.
AGACCACACCTCATTAACTGTGACATCGCTCTTTCGCCTATGCAATTTCCTATGGTCTATCAAACCTTGACTCTTAGCAAGAATCCTGTCTTGGCCACTCTCGCCGCTACAAGGATCAGGCTGCCACATGTTAACACGGTGCCTCCCCACATCTGTGCGTGGACATAGCTGCCTTTGTCCTCGGATATCAACGCTCCAGCCAGCGGCGGGCCTGTCAGGCACGCAAACGACACAATGCTAAAAGCCATACCCATCCTGATGCCCGTCTTCTTGGGATCTGGTGTGAGACTGGACAAGATTGCTGGAAACATGGCCTGGACGCCTCCAGCTGACAGCCCGATGATAATAACGAACGGGTAAAGGCCCTCTTGCGAGTGCACACCAGACCAAGCAAAAAGAAGTATCCCAGTACTGAACGCAAACGGAATGGCCATGTTCAGAGGCCCGGTGAACTTGTCGCTTAGGAACGGAGGGACGGTGCGAGTGATGTAACCCACGCCGTTAAGTATAAGAAGCAAGTTGAGCGAATCTGTATAGCTCAGGCCAATGATGTCCCGACTAAACGCGCTGATCTGTGAACAAGTTAGATTGCGAGGACGGTTTCTGCTGGTTCAAGGCCACTTACATAGTAAAAGACAAAATACAGAGCCCAAAAGTTGAGAAACATGCCTACGCAGAATAACGAGTAGGTTCGCTCCCTGAAGGCAGCCAAATCCAGCAAAGGGCCTGACTGTCTAGGTGGCAACCGAACTTTCAAGAAGGCAATGGTTAAGGCACATGTTGTCATGGTCACGAATCCAAGAGATCGGACCGTCCATCCGAAACCGATCTTGGGCAACAACTGCCTCACCATTGTGGGGTAGATAAGGCCTCCTGTAGCCGATCCAGAAGCCGTGATGCCAATTGCGAACGCGCGCCTTTTGTCGAAGTACGTTGACACCAATGACATTGTAGGGCAAAACATGAGCCCATTTCCGATGCCTGTACACACGCCCTGGGCCAGAAAAAGTTGCCAGTACGTGTTTGAAAGGCTTGTCATAAAGATTCCCAGCAGAGTCAAGATGACTCCTAGAATGAAGACGCGACGGAAAAGGCCTGCATCTGTCGCACGCCCGGAGACGGTGCCGATGAAGAAGAGGAACCAGACCTGAATGGTGCCAATCCAGGATATGCTGGATGGAGGGACACCTAGGGTCTGCGCGTAGTAGGATTGAAATGCTCCGAACGAGTTTATATAGCCCCATGTGCCGAAGATCACTAAGTGACCCATTAACACCTGCGTCCAGGCAAGAAGTCCTCCGTCGGGTGGTGGACCGGGGTCCTTGATTGATGCGGCTGATCTTGCTGTGATAACCTTCGACAGGACTCGTTTGGCTGCTCCAGCAGTGTGTTGTGTATCGTCCCGGGCCGTTGGGATCTTTTCCATCCCAAGTTCCTCATCGTCCTTGGCCTCTTGTCCTGTCTCCTGGATCTCGTCTGGCGACGGAGATCTTGTAACTACCCCGCTTTCCGACTCTTGCTCTTCGAAGGTTTCCTTGTATTTATCGGCCATGCTATGTGGATGGGGGGTGGAATATGATTCGTTTGGTCATTGCAAAGAGATTTTGAGGAAGAGAGTGAAGCAAAGGAAGCTGTCCGGTTTATAACTGCATATTGCCGTACGCCAAAGATTGAACGCGGAGTCATCCCTCTCCCTTGCAAGGCCAGTCTACCTAGCTTCCGATTATGACCCGTTTAACCCGTACGCTGGTTACCGCTCAACCCTTCTCAATACATGATTCGTGCGTGATTAGTAGTTACGATAATGTTCAATACTCTGCTGGGCCGCGTTGATATGCAACTAGTTGGTATTTATAATCATGCTTTGGCCTATAGGAAATGCTATTGAAAGCCATGTTAGCCTTACCCAGAGGCAACAAGCTTTAATGGTTGGTGGAAGCAGAGTAGCCTGTGATTTGGTAAAGATGAGTATACAAAAGACGCCTGGGAGCGAATGGAATCGTACCAATCTCGTAAGAAGAAAGTCGGTTCGGCAATCCCACAGGGCGTGTTATTGGCATAAAAGGTGGAGAAACCGAGCTGCAATCCTCCGATGGCGGAATTCTAAACCCAAAACCGTATGGGGGAGCCGTTATTCCCGAGGGCAGCTTTGCTGTCGTTTCCGTCCCCCAGTCACGCGTGTCGCGCCGCTCCAGCAGTTATGCCTGAGGACTGATTGGCGGTGAAACGCGGACACGAGTAAGACCAGCTCTGGAAGAAAATCTGCTGAGGCTCAGACGTACTTATCGTGAAATTGGTTGCGCCAGTGAACGTTCTGTAACCGACCGCCTTGTGAAGTCTGACTCTATCCGCGTCACCAGCGTCATCAATTTTCTGGCTCGGTAGCCTTTGCGCCATCCCGACGAGCCCTTGGTATCGATCGCCACGCCTCGTCCCAACATGACGCCGGCATCGCAGGCCCTCCTGCATCCAGTGCATATGGTTTCTGCCGCTGGCTGGCTGTATCCCTTCAAGGCAAGTGACGCGATTGTAACTCGCCCAGAGGCAACCGCCGACTAACTCCGCGCAGGGCATCTGGTATTTCTCCACCCACTCCTACCTCTGGCCGCTGTTGAAAGGCCGCATTCTGCCGTGCTTCCTGCTATCCATCTTCGTCCTCGCGAACCTCTTCATATGGACCTACCTGCCGCAAGTCGCCTTCCTCTACTTTTTCCAGGACAAGACCTCTGCCTGGGTGAACGGGACATTTCTGGTGCTGAGTGAGAGCGCGGCTATTGTGGCCACGCTTTTTGAATGTTTCTTCGTCGATGAAACGCAGGTGGACATATTTGACGCGGTCAGTCTTGTGCGACGGCTGCATGCCAACAACCGACTGACGTCGATTCCAGGTGCTGGTCGATAGAGGCTATGAAGCCCTTGTGAGAGCCCAACGTCCGGTAGGACCTCCGGGAGAGAGCCCGCTCCAGAGACTCGGAAAACAGGAAAAGCACGCCGTCTTTGCCCCCTTCAGCCTTCGCCAAATCGTCGAGTTCATTGTGCTTCTTCCGCTGAACTTCATACCCTGGTTCGGTGTCCCGCTATTTATCTTTCTGACTGGCTACCGCGCTGGGCGCTTGACACACTGGCGATACTATAAGTTCCTCGGTCTTGAGCATAGGAGCCAGAGGAAGGCATTCATTCGCCAGTATGGCTGGAAATACACATGGTAAGCAGGCGCTATTCGCGTCATAAGGTCTAGACTAACGACTTTAGGTTTGGCACTGCATCTCTCTTCCTGCAGCTGATCCCAGTGCTCAACATGTTTTTCCTATTGTCATCCACGGTCGGATCTGCGCTTTTGGCGGCTGATTTCGAAAAGCAGCGCGAACCTCCGATGGAGAACGACGAAGACGACGCGCCGCCTCCTTACACGGAATATGCCACTTATGGGTCAGTGTGAGATTGGAAGGGTTTCTAGTTGCAGTGATATCTACCTGTCAAGTATCGTCTGAAAGTTCAGCCTTCGATGACCTCCGTAAATCTCGCACCAATCCCGTGCTTCATCATACGTATATTGAATCTACGGACCCGCTCTTGATCTTTGGCCTCAAGTCGCCGCACTTTGACCCCACTACAATCAATGCCTATCGATAAGCGGTCAGGTCGCGGGCAGCGCCTCGGCATCCGTTGTGGAGAGAAGCAAGTTCCACATCTGACGTCTGATACTTGCTTTGGAATGCCAGGCATAACTTCTTTCGGCTTGTGTTCGAGTGGTACTACGCGCTACAGTCTGGTCCCTTTTAAGCATTGACTATCTATAACGTTTCTCTCTTTATAGCGGTAAAACCTGTGTAAATAGCTACTCAAGACCTAACTTATCCGATATACCGATGAACGTCTTTTAAAAAACTGGAAGTTGCTGACCAGTTTAAGCGTTGTAACCAGACTCAACTAGGTATGCCGATCAAAAATTGGAACGTGCAGTTTGACCTCGGCGCATCGCGGCATCACGGCCCACCGTTGTGCCAAACTTGCCGATACCCTTTGAGGCTAGCCGCGACCCTAGACCCTCGTGGCTGCACCTGCTGCTCCCTGACCCCCTTCTTTGAGATCGCGACTGGAGACGTGCCATATGTAGAATCACTGCGCCCCGGAAGCCTTCGGCAGCGGGCCAACACGGGAAGCGGCACAGCCCTTGGTCACCACTGAAATCCTTTGTTGTTGTTGCTATTGGAACCCTGTTTCAGCCTGACAAACTCACAGCCAAGCGAGGCAGCGCGATCAGCACCAGATCTGGGGCTGGGTTCCACGCTTTTCTTTGAAAACCTTCCAGAACACCGAAACTTTTGACGGGTTGGTTCTGCGCTTCGCCCCATTTCGCCTTGGAGACGATCGTTTTGAGTCCAAGCACGCGCCCCGAGCCGCAATCTCACCTGCGACAATTGGTCTCCTGAAAGCCGCGTCATTTCGGTCCCCACAGTGTTACCTTTCCACAAAACCTCGAGGGCCTTTGAAAACCCAGCATGCCCCATTTGTCATTCAGGTGATGGGCCACCGTTTTTGCTTCAAAGGTTCCCTGAACGTTAACGGTTATGCCATCCTTGCCACACTCCGGGTCTAACCGGGGTGAGTACGCCTCGGTGCCTCAGAGCGATGACACTGTAGAGCTGCAGGCCTTTGGCATTGCGCCTGAGGCAAGCAAGCCCCGGTTCAGCCGTCCACATGCACGGTATGCCTCCTGATTCACGTTGATGGCCGCGGTCAGCACTGATTACGCCAAAGCACGCGCTCCGGCGGGCGTTCTGTTAGTTCCATTTCAATCGCCGACACGACTGCAATTGACTCGGATGAAGTGACTTCAGAGCTCAAACGGAGTCCTACCGAACTCAGCGAATCCTCCTTTGATGACGATGGACCGACTGAAGAAGAGAAGCTCACCTTGCGGAAGATCCCGGACGCGCTTCCTTGGAGTGCTTCCCTCGTCGCCATTGTCGAACTATGCGAGCGGTTTGCCTACTACGGACTATCGGGTCCTTTTCAAAACTACATGGCAAACTCTTACCAAGATCCAAGTGGACTACCAGGTGCAATGTGCGTGCTTCTTTGTTGCTAGTATGAGTCGAGCTGACTGTATGCAGCGGGCTGAATCAACACGGCGCGACCTTGTTGAGCAGCTTTTTCCAGTTTTGGTGCTACCTCACACCCATTGCCGGAGCGATTGTGGCTGACCAATATCTGGGGAAATACCTGACCATCGTTTATTTCGCCATGATATACATGACTGGTATATTAGTCCTCTTTTTCACTTCCCTACCCGTTTCTATTGAAAACGGCTGGGCACTCCCTGGTCTCTTCGTTGCCATGGTAGTTATTGGAGTCGGTACTGGAGGCATCAAAAGCAACGTGTCTCCCCTCATTGCTGAACAGTACCGGGAAACGAAGCCCAGGATCAAGGCCTTGGACTCCGGAGAGCGCGTGATCATCGACCCTACGTTGACGATCGAACGAATCTACATGGTTTTCTACATGTGCATCAACATCGGCTCCCTTGGTGCCATTCTTACGACAACCATGGAGTTCAATGTCGGATTCTGGGCAGCGTATCTTCTGCCTCTCTGCGCGTTTGTCGTCGGATTTACCATGATCGTCATCGGGAAGAGCCGGATCGTCAGCCGCCCCCCGTCAGGGTCTGTTATCGAAAACAGCTTCAAAGCTCTCTGGATTGCTATTCTGCACAAGGGAGACCTGGACGCGGCGAGGCCATCGAACCGTCGATATGCGGGTTTCGTACCATGGGATGACGCGTTCATCGATGAATTGAGAGTTGCTCTCATGGCTTGCAAGGTCTTCGCTTTTTTCCCCGTTTTTTGGGCAGCCTTCAATCAGATGTCAAACAATTTTGTTTCACAGGGTAGGATCCCGGTCAGTCGTTATCACGCAATGTTTTTTTGGCTCACATTTTCTTGCAGCTGGCCAAATGCAGCTCCACGGCATACCGAACGATGTTATGCCGAACCTTGATGCCATCATAGTCGTCATCTTCATACCCATCATGGACAGGTACATCTATCCGTGGCTACGCAAGCTTGGTTTCCCGATGAAGCCGATAACCCGCATCACCTTCGGCTTCGTATTTGCTGCCATGGGGATGGCTTATGCTGCGTACCTTCAGCACCTGATCTATTCGAGCGCACCCTGCTTCAACGCACCGTCCCACTGCGCAGCCGGTCTAAGACCAAACGGCAGCTATGAATCCAACCATGTCCACGTGGCTTTTCAGGCGCCCGCTTATCTATTTCTCGCCTTCTCGGAGATACTAGCGTCGGTGACAGGGTTGGAGTACGCGTTCACAAAGGCACCGCCGTCGATGAAGTCGTTCATCATGTCGCTCTTCCTGCTGACCAATGCGTTCGGTGCCATGCTTGGTATGCTCATTTCGCCGTTCGCGCGGGATCCAGAGCTCGTTTGGATGTACAGTGGACTAGCTGTCGGTTGCCTCGTTGCGGCAGGTGTTTTTTGGAAGACCTTCAAAAAGTACAACGCAGCGGAGGATAGCATCAACGAGATGAACGCGCAGGCGAAAGAGATAGCGCTGTTGGAGAGAAGCGTCGTAGACGGGCCGGCATGAAGCGTCGGTAGGTCTGAACTCCACAGACGGCTGATAAGTAGCAATTCAACATGTCAAAAGAGGGAAGTCTGGCCGTGCCACGTCGGCAAGCGATTGTGCGTGAATCCCAACCACTAATAAATTCAAGACAATGCGGGGTGTCGGACCGGCGCGTTCGATAGTCAACTAAACCATGATAAGCAGGCGGAAAGATTGGCCAAGTTCTAAGATCAGATCCACACCGGTTACATGGGAGTCTCCACAAAAAGGGCGCCGTGCGATCTGTTCGCTACCCGGAAGGCGCGCCGCGGGGAAATGCTTGGTGTGCTAAGACTTTCTGGGCACCTGCTTGGCCGGGATTTCGTCACCACAAACTCGACATCCATTCGCGCGCGCGAAGCAAGGAAGTGAGTGGCTTGTGGAGATCTTCACGCAGTGCCACCAGTGCCGCCGACGGGCTTTATTTTCCGCGCTCAACTACCGTCATCTGCAGTCCCGCTGCAACCCCTCCAATCCTTACCCCGCGGCAGCCAAAAATCCAAGGCGTCGCTTAGTATATAACTTCGCTCTACTACCACTCTTTTTCACTGCGTTTTTCAACAAACTCAGTCACAATGTCTGCGCCAGACCAAACGATCGATACCGAGAAGGCGCAGGAACTCCAAATCGAACAGTCTGGTCTCGATTCTGCGCATATCGATCCGGTTTTGGAGAAGAGGGTTGTGAGGAAGCTGGACCGCCATGTCTTACCTCTCGTTATGGCACTATGTATGGCATGACATACTGACTGCAAAACTCCACTAACAATGAACAGATCTCCTGGCCTTCCTCGACCGCTCAAACATCGGGTACGTTTTCGTCGACAAAGTAACACTGGACATGAGCTGATTCGACTCGGTAGGAATGCAAAAATCGCGGGCATGGTCAAGGACCTACACTTTAACAGCGGCGATTATGAATGGCTCTTGACGGTGTTCTATATCTCGTACATCGTCTTTGAGTTCCAGGCCATGATGTGGAAGATCGTACCGCCGCACATGTGGGCTGCATTCTGCGTGTTTGGCTGGTATGTATTTCCCACACAAACTAACAAACATATCGCGAACAAAGCAGCTAACTGTCGCCTAGGGGCCTTGTTTCAAGCGTACAGGCAGCGACGAAGAACTGGGAGGGCATGATGGCGCTCCGCTTCCTGATGGGCGTTTTCGAAGCCGGCTACGGTCCGGGCATCCCGTATCTCCTGAGTTTTTTCTACCTTCGCCGAGAAATTGGCCTCAGGCAAGGCATCTTCCTTTCCGCCGCGCCGTTGGCCAACACCTTCGCTGGAGCGCTAGCGTACGGAATTACGGGCGCCAAGCACGCGGCCATTGAGAACTGGCGGATGCTCTTCCTCGTGGAGGGACTTCCGACCGTTGCAATGGCTGCAGTGTGCTGGTTCTTCCTGCCCGATGCGCCAGAAAAGGCACGGTTCCTGGACGAAGACGAGAAGATCGTAGCCCGAGCGCGAGGCGTGCGGCAAACTGGCGTCGAGGCTGAGAAACGGATAGGCGGGATCGACTGGAGGGACGTGGGCGCGGCGCTGATTGACGTCAAGTGTTGGTTCACCGCACTGATGTACTTCTCCTGCAACGTCAGCTTCTCCTCACTGCCAGTTTTCCTGCCCACCATTCTCGAAGAGAGTAAGTCACTCACTCCACTCGTCCGACTCTTTGCATCCGAGCCCCGCTCTAATCACACACGCCTCGCCACAGTGGGCTTCACGGCCATCAACGCACAGGGCCTCACCGCACCGCCGTACTTCCTCGCCTTCCTCCTCACCATCCTGACCTCGTACGTCGCGGACCGCACGCAGCAGCGCGCGTACATGCTCATGGCCCTCACCACCCTCGGCGGCATCGGGTACATTCTGCTCGCGACAACGACGGGCGTGGGCCCGCGCTATGCGGGCGTCTTCCTCGCCGCCGCAGGCATCTTCCCCGCTATCGCGAACATCCTGCCCTGGGTCAGCAACAACCAGGGCAGCGACACGCGCCGCGGCGTCGGCTTCGTCATGCTTAACATCGTCGGCCAGTGCGGCCCGTTGCTCGGCACGCGGCTGTACCCTGAGGGCGAGGGCCCGCGCTATATCAAGGGCCAGGCTGTCTGCGCGGCGTTTATGTTCTTTACTACGCTGCTGGTGCTGGGCTTGCGGTTGCTGCTCGTGTGGGAGAATAAGCGCCTGGATCGTAAGTATGGGACTGTGGAGGAGCAGCGGGCGAGGTTGGAGAACGAGGGTGACGCTAAAGGTGCGGCGCAACCGCAGGCCTTGGAGAACTACGGGCCCATGTTCAGGTATGTTTTGTGAGCGAGACTGGCCTGCTTGCGTATCAGATGGGAATGGGACGGGGTTATGACCACATAATGACCTTTACGAAAACACCAAAATGAATTTCCTGCGGCGCTTGCTCTTGGAGAATGGCTTGTGAGGGCCGCGAAGATTACAATTCAAAAGTGCACTTGTTGTCAACTCCCAAGGGTATATCAACTCGGCAAACGCCTGTAACGTCGTCTATAGCTCGTCATGCGGGCTCGGTCTGCCACTGTCCTTGAGCAGGTCCACGCCCTTCTTCATCCGCCACTTGTCCCACACGCCCCAGAATTCCTTTTCCATGCTCTTGTCCATCTGGTCGGGCAGCACGACGACGTACTCGACGTGCAGGGCGCCAAACTTCAGCTGGTCGGACTCGCGATCCCAAATCGGCATGCCCTCGCCCTTGACAATCTCGACCGCGTTCGGCTGCACAACCTGCCCCCTCTTGCGGCCCAGCCGCACGACGTGGCCGTCCAGGTGCGAGATGTTTCGCGTCCAATCGCCCATCCATGCCTCCCGCAAGCTGAGCACCTCGCGCCAGAAAAGATCGTCGCCCTTGCGGCGGAAGAAAGAGCCGTCGGTGCGGGTGGCGTCGTCATCGCCGAGCTGGGGGTCCTTCTCAATGAGCTGCACAACAAGGTCGCCGGCCACCCAGTCAGGGCTCTCGTCGGCCTCGTTCTCGAACGTGATGCGCGCGCCCTTGGGCATGCCGCGCTCGACATGAACAGTGTGGGTCTCATGCTCCTGAACGACGCGCGAGCCGCCGCAGACCTTGCAGGCATGGCGGACCTGCTTGCCCTTGCCACCGCAGGCATCGCAGGGGCCCTGGACCTGCTGGAAGATACCGGGCGCGAGCATGTGCTTCTGGACGCGGAAGCCGCGGCCGCCGCAGACGTCGCAGGTGTCGACGACGCCGTCGGCCGAGCCCGAGCCCTCACACGCGTCGCAGATGGCCTGCCGCTCCATGGTGAACTGCACCTCTGCGCCGTTGTAGAAGTCGCGCAGCGGCACGGTCAGGCGCACCTCGGTGTTGGGGCCGCGGCGCTCGCCGCCGTGCCCAAAGTGGCCGCTGCCGCCGAAGAAGCGCGAGAACAGGTCGAAGGGGTCGTGGTGGTGCCCGGGGTGCCCGCCGCCTTGCTTGTGCTTCGCTAGCCCGTCGTGGCCGTACTGGTCGTAGATCTTGCGCGTCTCCGGGTCGATTAGCGCGTCGTACGCTTCGGCCACGGCGACGAAGCGCTCCGAGGCGTCCTTGTCATCGCTGTTGTGTGTGAATGGCCGCGTTAGCTGCTTGGGTTTCGTGGAGCTGGAGAGGGTGCGTGCCGGTGGGTACGTACGGGTTCTTGTCCGGGTGGAACTTCTTGCTCAGCGTGCGGTAGGCCTTTTTGATCTCGCGGTCTGAGGCATCTCTGTCGATGCCGAGGAGCTAGCACCTGTCAGTAAGAATGCCACTAGCCTGCCGGTAGTCCAAGGCATACCTTGTAGTAGTCTTCAGCGCATAGCACCAGGAGGGGCAGGGCGCATAGCAGCAGCAGCGCGCTGAAAAAGAGCATGTTTGCGCGCGGGGCGCGGCTTGTTTGAGGGGAGGTTTAGGAGAGAGATCAAGGATTTAGCAGGGCTAGTCAAAGGGCAGCATTACGTGAATGAAAAAGGGACAAGCTCCAAGCAATTGGGCATAGGAGACACGATGATACACGGACAACAGCTGTCGAGGCGTGCCAGATGGCCTTTAGATATCGATACCGGCAGAACCTCGCCTCCGGGTCGGCCGTCGGTCCACGGCCCGGTCGAGGCTCTTGCCCTACTTAGTCCCGCTTACTTCCGTCCACTTTACAACCTCCTCGCCGTGAGTCTGACATTCAACGCCGGCTTCTCCCAAAGTCTGAAAACCTTCTGGTCGAACCAATCCGTCTTGTCGTCGCACAGCTCCATGTCAAAATTCCAAAGCACCTTGGCCAGTATGACTCGCATCTCGGCATAGGCAAGACTGCAAACGTCAGCATGCACATCTCTATTGTCCTCGCACCGGGGCAGACTCACTTCTTGCCGATACAGTTTCTGGGGCCGTGCGAAAAAGGGTTGTAGACGCCCTTTTTGTCGTTCACGAACCGAGGATCCTTGCCCAGCCAGCGTTCGGGGAGGAAAGAGTCGGGATCAACAAAGTTGGTAGGGCTGTGATTGGCTGACCACTGCGATACGTACACCGAGGTCTGGACAGCGTTAGTACTTCATCAAACGACCTCCGGAATTCTTGGACCAACCTTCTCGGGCACGTAATGTCCGCTGATGCTCTCGCCTCCCTCTGGAACCACACGAGGGAATCCGGTCGGAACCGGGGGGTAGTACCGCAAACTCTCACTGAGAACGGCTAGCAGATACGGCATGGTGCTCACCCGTGCAATGGTGATTTCGTCCTGGCTACTGAACGTCTCGCGGATCTCAGCGACCAGTTTCTTCATTATCTCCGGATGTTTCAGCAGCAGGTACGTCGTGCCGGAAAGCATCGTTGCCGTGGTTTCGCTCCCGGCAATAAGAAGCGTCTGTGAGGTTGATTCAAGCTCTTTCACAGTGAGCTCTCTGCTTTCGGGCGTGCGTTGATACAGCGTGACCAAATCCGGTCTGTCGGTCTCGACTTTCAAGCGCCTATGGACTCTTTCCTCGGCAAATTTAAAGAAGGCCATTCGCTTTTCTTCCAGAAATCTTGGAAGAGTGGCCGTGTAAAGCGCCTGTAGCGCCTTATGGTATCGTATAGCATTCAGATAAGCTCCTACTCTGAGCGAGGCGAAGATAGCCGCGACCCAGGTGTGGTAGTTGTCTTTTTCGAGGCAGCCAAAAGACTCTCCGAGGGTAAAATCACCAATGATATCAAATGTGGTAAAATTATAGTACCGGACCATGTCTGCGATTACGCCCTTTTCGGCCTTCTCATGTAGAAGTCTGATGAGGGTGTCGAAGTAACCCTGGACAAGCGGCTCCTGTTCTTTCAACGCCTTGTCGGAGAAAGCATGGGAAAAGACGCGCCTCACACGCGCGTGGTCTTCCCTGGCCGCCGTGATTATGGAATGGACCCCGTTGGGCGGAGCGGCATACCAGGTCCGGTCCTTGACCATCTCGGGCTTCCTCTGGCCACGGAAGCCGTAAATGTCTTGCCAGGCCTTCTCGCTGATGAAGGAGAGCTCGTCTGGCGCGATGCGGACTACGTCTCCGTACTTTTTGTGCGCGGCGTCGATGGTCGAGACCATTGTTCCCCGGGCCGTGTCGATGGAGTAGGGGATTCGGCTTGCGGCGTACAACTTGGGTCCGGGGAAGCGGCGCAGGGGATGGAAGAAGATGTTGTAGATGCCCATGCCGACATAATAGGCAATTGTCTGCGCTAGATGGTAAGTATATTGCGTCGCTCTACATTTGCTGACGTCCTTACGATAGCCAACACCCATCCAAGCACCCTGGAGGTGACTAGAACGCCGAGAGTATTACTGCCCTCAAGAATCTCCATTGGAAAATATTGTTCACTGTTGAAGTTGTGGGATGAATGTCAAAACGAAGAAGCAGCAGCGGGCATATATGCATACAACTATGTATGCTTCTATGCCCCTCCCCCGCTTGGCTAGCAAGTTTCCGATCCATCGTCCTGGGCCTGCACAAGTACCCCTATCCATGTCCACGGATATCCGGGGCTTTCCAACTCCGAGCGCCTCCACCCATTCATAACTTGAGCAGGTCTCGGCGTGGCGATATGGTGCTCCCTGCATCGGTCTACGTAGTAACGTCTGCTAATTTACTGGAAGCACATGCCGTTCTATGGCGTCATTTGGAGTGCTACGCTACAAAGAAGCGGGATAACTACTCCCCGACCATTGGTTACTGGTTGAGACACGCAGGCACGCCGCCCGCTGGCCGTCTGGGTGGATGCGGACGTATAGCCAGCCCTACCCACGCTGTGATACTGATTGGTAGGCAAGAGCACGGGGATCGATGCGGTGGTGGGTGGTCGTTTCGCTGCTTGCTGCCAATGTGCTACAAGTAGTTAGTTACTACTTGCATATGATGGACAGTGGTGGTGGTGGGGACTTTGCGCTCCGACGCTCGCAATCTGCTCCGCGTTTGGCCTTGGTGGCCTGGTTGGTGTACGGACCGTGAAAAAGGCCGATCGGCCGAGAGAAGGGGTTGTCAAGGCCGACGGCACCGATATATGCACAGGTTATTTCCGTAAACATAGCATTGCGGGGACACAAGCATGTCTGGCGTGCCACTTCGGGATATCCATTTGATGCCGAGGAGGCTTGCGTACGACTTCGGTGTGGCCGATGTAATCCGTACCAATTATCAATGCGGACTTTTGCGGTGCTAAGGATTGTGGTGCCCGAGGACATGCGGCATCCTCGATACAGGACGAAACGCGTAGACAGGTAGCACAACGACGACCTCACGCGGCTAGCGGTATGCATGCGCGCAGGGTTGCTAGCAACTTGCTATTCTCTTCCCTTTTCAAGCGGACCATCGGATACGACAAAGACCGAGGAAATTAAGCACAGTCTTTTTGCTATACCGTTGGCTAGCAAGGTTCCGTACGACGTACACTCGGGCGCGCATGCCTGCTGGCGGTGCCGATGCTGCAGTTGGCTGGTATCGATGCAGAGTGGCAGCAGCAGCGGGGAGACAGCACCCCAACGCGAAGCACCGGGCATAATCACCTGGCCAGCACTGGGCGCGCCCCGCCTGACCTTTTACTCTGTTCCTCAAGCAGGCTCAGTAAGCCGTCGTCCAAAAAACCTTACTGCCTACCCGGCCGATCCCCCAGAAGCCACTCACTACTTAATCACACATAAGCACGAATCCTTTCCGCTCTGCCGCTAGCCGCCACGTCGCGTGGCGTTTGGTGCACAAAGACGACAAGCCATCGAATCCTGCCGGAACGTTTGCGGGCGGGCCGCCGTCAGCAGCGCATGCGGGGTCATGGGCATCGCGATCGGGGTGCGCCGTCCGCCCGACAGGATGCGCATCCTGGCGTGCCAGGTGATTGACCAGGAGCGGCTCGTCAGGCCGGGCCATTCATTTATTAGTAAGGCTCGGGATAGGGTCGGGGTGCGCTCGCTCGCTCACGAACGAACGAAAGAGATTGCAAAGGTCGTGCTAGGTTTGCCTTTCTCCTTTTCTTTTTACTTGGTGACGCTGGTTTTTCTACTCACTCACGCCATGGCATGCCATGTGCAGACTAGGCTCCTGCTCTCCTACAGCGTGTACACGAACTCGGGGTTTTCTCGATCCGTCAAGTCGAGCCATCTGCGGATCGCGTTTTCGTCAGTCACGGGCGCAAGGGCTGAGGGGAAATAGACACTGATGGAAAGAGGGAGACGCACTCCTGGTTCTCCAGCTTGACGTAGTGCGGCTGGGCGCGGATGGCTGCCTTCTTCCTGTTCATGTGCTTGCAGTACGCGTATATGAACAAGATGATGCCTAACCCGACGGCGTAGCACACGAGGATAGTAATCTCTGCGGGGACGTAATTGTCGCCGCGGAACGTCTGAGGCCCGATGATATTGCCAGCGCAATACCCAATCAGAAAGAGCGCAGCGACGGTCGTCTTCTTGGTGTAGCCCGCGACGTTGGTGGAGATGAGCGAGAGCAGCGCGACAAACGGCGTCGGCGACGTCTGCGTCAGGTAGTAGCCGACCAAGCGGCCGACGTTCATGCTCTCAGGCAAGCCGACGACGAGCGCCATGCCGAAGATGGAGAAGAGCAGGCCGGAAGTCGAGATGAGGAGGCGGTTGCCGAAGCGGTCGCCGAGCCAGCCGGCCAGCAGCAGGGCGACGATCTCGAAGGCGCCGGCCGGGCAGCCCAGCAGCAGCGACTGCTCGGGCGTGTAGCCGAACGAGGAAATGAGCATAGAGAAGAAGTTGGTGAGGCCGCCATTGGGGATGTCGGCGACGAGGGCGTAGGCGAAAAACGCCCACGTCAGCGGGTCCAGCAGCGCCTCGCGCACCTGGTACGCCTTCCAGTGCGGGTTTCCGACGCCCTGCTGGTTGCCGCGGATGCGGAGGAGGACGTTGACGCGGTCGGCGGGGGCGAGCCAGCGCGCGTTCAGCGGGCTGTCGGGCACGACGAAGAGGAAGACGGCGCCGGTGGCGGTCGTCAGCAGGCCCGTCGCCAGAAAGATGATCTTCCAGGGGGCGATGGCGGCGCCGTGGGCGGCCGCGCCGCGCGCGATGCCGTAGGCTAGCAGGCCGCCGACGATTTGCGCCGCGCCGTTGAAGCTGAACCAGATGCCGGTGCGGGTGCCTTGCTCGCTGCGCGTGTACCATTGGCTGGTGCAGAGGGCGAAGCCGGGCGTGACGGCGGCTTCGAAGACGCCCAGGAAGAAGCGCACGATGAGGGCGCCGGCGAAGCTGGTGACGCTTGCGAAGCTCGTCAGCACGATGCCCCAGGCGAGGATGTTGAAGGCCGAGTATTTTCCTAGGGGGAGGCGTTGGAGCAGCCGGTTGGTGGGGTATTCCCAGACGAGGTAGCCCTGGTGGTAGACTGTCAGTATGTCTTCTTCTCACTCCGCCTCTTCCCCTTTTTTTTCTACTTCTGCGAGGAAAGGGAAGCAAAAGCTCGACCTACGAAATAAAACACGCTCCCCAGCCAGCTGTACTCGTCGCCGCTCAGGTCAAGGTCGGCCTTGATGCCCATGATAGAGGCATAGCTCAGCGTCGTCTTGTCCAGATAGTTCAGGCCGTAGACGACGCACAGCAGGGGCATCAAGCGCGCGTCGATGCGGCGCAGCAGGCGGCGCTGGGTCGGCGCGTCGAGCTCGGCGCCAGCTGAGACGGCGGCATTGGGGTTGTCGGCTTGGGCGGCGGTGATGGCGGCGAGGGCGGCGTCGGCGTCGTGGCTGTGTGCGAGGAGCTGGTGCTGCTGCGTGGGGGGCGCTTGGTTGGTGGTGGTGGTGACGGTGCCGAGGGTCGGTGTGGGTGGTGGTGGGGGTGTGGTTGGGGGGAGGGGCGGCTTTTCGATATCGGTGTTGTTGGTGTTGGTGTGGACGGACATGGTTGCGGTGGTGTGGTTGTCTTTCTGTCTTTCTTTCTGTCTGTCTGGCTGTCTGTCTGGCTGTCTGTCTATCCGTCCGACTAGGCGTGTATATATAAAATATATATAGCACACAGAGCTACCCTACCAGCCAAGCAGCCAGCAGGTTTATACCAGCTGTAAGTATGTAAGTAAGTATATGTACGTATACGTATATACACATGCAGCACTTCCGTCGTCTAGTACGGTGCAGCACCCCGCGCGCCTGAAAATAAAAACCGGGAGAAAGCACTCACTCACTATCTATATACTTACTGTAGGTAGGTACGCATACACCCGTCCGTCCGCCGCCGGCTCAATTCAATTCGCTGCATGACATCGCCCTGACATAGATACAGACCTACCGTGCTACAGTACCTTACCCCACCTGGCCTGGCTTGCCTAACTACCGCAGTACAAACTACCGATCTCCTATCGGTCTATCGGGCTGGCTGTCGGTCTGTCTATCTATCCACGCCGTGGCTAGGTACTGTACATACAACAGTCGCTCGGCGATAGCGCCGCCTTGCCGGGCGTATGTAACAACCTGCTGAGCCTCGCCTGACCTGACCTGTCTTCTCCTTCCCTGTCCTTCCCCACCCACCCACCTACCTAGCCACCTCACACCTATCGCGTATGCGTATACGTATACTCCCTACTACTTACCTTTGTTGTCGTCGTCGTCGGAAGCGGCGCTAGCCGGGAGCGGGAGCGGGGCACGTGGGATGTGGGGGGTGGAGTCGGCAACGGCAACGGCGGCGGCGGCGGCGATGGAGCCGAGAGCTCACGTTGACTTACACAACGTAATCAAAAAAGAAGAGAAAGCTTCAGCCAATACATCAAAAGCAACGAAACGTCGTGATGCTCACATTCCGGATGCATGTCAGTCTAGGTGGTGCCAACTGCACCCCAAGCAGGCTGATCACAACCTGTTCACAACGGCAGGAATAGTGTCGTGGGTACTTGGGGCTAACAATTTCGCAGCACGGTGAAGGCCTCGTCATGTCCATGCAATTTTCATCACAGAACCGCTTGGATGGAGTTCATCACCACCGTCACTACCATCACCATGTAGGTACACATCATGCTCAACCTCTTCCGAAGCTCCGAAGAGAACGGTGACAGGTGAGAAGTCAGTCGTTTTCATGAAATGTTGACTTAGTCGACGTACCTTCTACCAGGGCGTCTAGCCAACAAGCGTGCTAGATCCAAAACTGGCCATGCTGCTTGTAGCGCGTAAGCAGGGCGTAGGCTCATGAAGAATCGTCTAGAGCATATTTAAAGTTAGGTGAATCAGTAGAGATGAACTACCTAGCTAGGTAGACAGGAAGGCAAGAACTCAACCACGAACATTTGACGGACTGGTTGACGAACAAACGGCACAAGTGAAAGAAAATACCAGTAAATAAGCACACAAAAACACCCGTGAAGCATAATCATATTCGCCTTCGTGATACATTGCGTTCCCGTACAACCTACCTCCTCCGACCCCCACTCCGAGACGATGCGCACGCAGATCTAACCAACCACAGCAAACCCACACAACAGCCATCCTTCCTTCTCCATGAATGCGCACACACATAAAAATCAAACGAATGCGTTTGGCCCGTCTAGTCGTCTGTCCCTTATCTGTCATCCCGTCATCGTCCGTCGCCTGTCGTCGTCGTTCATCCGTCATCCATCCATCTGTCCATCCATTCTTCATCCTCCATTCATCCCCTTTCTCCTCCCCTCTTCTCCAACCTCGCCGACCTGGAGCCGTACACAAGTACCCTCCAGAGCCCACACTCCTCAGAGTCCAACAACATCATGACAGATCAAGCGTTCGACCCATCATCGCTCCACACAGCGCCATCGTAAATATTCCCGATGCCCTTTCCGCCGCTAATGTCCAGCTTGGACAGGAACTCGGGTGGCACCGTCGGGATGTACTTGCGCTCGCGCTCGCGGTTCGTGCCGCCAAAGCCGGCGCCGTAGGTGACGAGCATGTCGGTGCTGGTGGGCAAGCTGAACGGCAGCATAAACGCCGGGTCGAGCAACAGACCCTCGGGCTCGTCTTCCTCGTCCTCTTCGACACGGAACAGATTCGGTGGGACAGTGGCTGGCGTCCCAAACGTCGGCGACATGGGCGGGTGCTCCTGCGCTGGTGTGCTGGGTGCGCTGTCCGAGCCCTGTGCCGACTGTGACGACTGTGACGGCAGCGGGGGCAGCGACTTGCGCGACTGCTTCGACAGGCGTCGGTCTGCTGCCTCCTTCTCCCGGTCCATCAGGAACTTGATTGCCGGCTTTGGCAAGCTCTTCTCTCCCACCTCTGGCCGGTAATACTTGACCGTGTGGTTGGCCTGCTGCGGCGTCAGCCGTGGTAGCTGCTCGAGCGTTGCCTTGAGTGACTCCACATCCTCGCCCAGTGACGAGAAACATTGCAGCCATTGCAGCAACTGCACCACCGGTGCCACGTGCCGCCGCGCCGCATCCATCGTGTTTTCGCCCGTCGCTGTCATGGCACCATTTTCGTAGTGCTCCGGCTGCCGGTTGTTGGTTCGGGCCCAGTCCTCAATAGTTGACACGTTCATGCGGATCTGCATGGCCTTGGTGCGGGCAAGATATTTGCGATTTGACATGATACGGTTGAACAGCTCCGCGCCCAACCAATAGAGGAGCTGTGACAAGATCTGAGCGGTGATGACCGAGTGAATGTCGTACAGGTCGAGCACGAAGAGAGTTGACGAGAGGAGAGAGGTGATGTTACGAGGCGACACCTGGGCCCTCCGCTTCGGCGAGGGAGGGCGGAAGCGTTTCTCGATGGGTTCCGGCGCTTTGGGCTTCGATTTTGTCTTGAAAATCTTCCACTCATGCTGGAAAGTCACGTCCTCGAATCCAGGGATCGTCTCATGGTCCAGCATGGCGGTGTCGAGCACCTTGTCCATTCTGCGCTCGGCGTCGCGAATGATCAGGATGAAAATCTCGTTGATGAGTTCGGCCAATTCGGCTTGGAACTCCGTGGTTGCCTCGACAGTCCCCGCGTCCTTCTTGAGGTAGTGGAGCAGAAGAGTGGCGTTGGAGATCCAGAAGGCCAAGATGGTCATGTCCCATTGATGCTTCTCGACAACGTCATTAATCTTGTCCATGGCTGAGATGAGCAGTTTCTCAAGCAACTCTGGGCTGGCGTGGTAATGAGCGTAGCGGGCGCCCAGGAACAGAATGTTTGCCGGAACTGGCTTTTGGGTGGGGGAACGCATAGGGGTCATGTTGGTGATAACAATGTCGAGTATCCGGTCGAGTTCGTTCTCTTGGAAGACAAACATCTGGTCATTGAGGCACGTGTCCCATCTGAATTCGTGCTCGTCTCCGAAATCTTCTTCGGGTTCCTGAGAGAATTAGTTGGTGAGCGCATGGCCTGCGGCAACGGCGCTTACCTCCGATTGCTCATCGAGTCCGAGATTGCCCAAGTCCACTTCTAGGTTGATTGCGCTTTCCATCATCATCCGGCGCCTCAACTCGTTCTCGGCCATCTCCTCCTCGAAGCGGTCTTGGGCAAAGCCCTCGTTATAAAAATCATCGGCGACCCCTGCGTTACCGATGCTGTATCCGCTCTCGTGCAGGTATTCTGAGAGGTCACTGTTGGGAGTCACAAAATCAAAGGCAGTCCTACCTGTAGACGTCTCCAGCTCTGGCTGTGCACCCTTGTCCAGCAGCAATTTTGCAATGGCTTTGTGGCGGTTGGTCATGGCCCACATGAGGGGGGTCCAGCGGTTCCGGTCCTGCGTGTCGACGTTGGCACCCGCGTTCAGCAGGGCCTCGACGACCTGCTCGTGGCCGAAGCAGCTGGCATAGATCAAGGGCGGTGTGCCCTCGGAGTCGGGGGCGTTGACGTCGACGTAGTCCTTTGCGGAGCCGGAGACGATGCGTTCTATGGCCTCGACGTCGCCATTGGAAGCGGCCAAGTTGAGGGAGCCCTGGAGGGTTTCCCTTTTCTGGTCGTCAGACAGCTTTTCGTCGTTGACAATGGCGTCCTCGCTGGCGGTGTTCATGTTGTCGCTCTTGATCTGGGCTTGGCGCTCGAGCATGTGGACCAGCTTGTCTTCGCTGTCCTGGAGGTCTTGGTCTTGGGGCTCGTCGAGGTCGAGGTTGAAGCCGAGGGGCTTGGTGGGCGGGTTGGAGATGAACTGCGACTGGCCTGTCCACGGGTTAGCCGCGTGAGGATGCGAAAGGAGAGGCCTGACAGCGCGCACCCTGCCAAGCGTCGTACATCTCCGTCTCGCCGCCTATCACGGGTACGGTCTTGCGGTCGTCGAGCGACGTAGGCAGATCGGCGGGCAGCGGGCGCGCATGCTGGAAGCCGGGCTCATCCATGGTGGTGCATTGGGCGGTGGGCTGAAGCCTCGGCGGGCCTCAGGGCATGTGCTTTCGGGCGAGTAATGGAGCGTTGTGGAGATTCTCGAGCTCGACGGGCAGATCGTCAACCTAGGCTCCGAGCAGGGTGACGTTGGTGAGAAGGCACGCCAAGCTGGATTAGCGGGTACGCCTGCGTCTTTCTCCATCCTCTGGCCCATCAACCACCCCCTCTCTTCCCAATTGTCTTGCCACATGCCGCCCGCTATGTGCTAGCTTGCGAACCCCCCCCATCATGGACGAAGATGCCACGCCCGAGGCCAGGGTTGCCCACCAGGTGCTCTTGCGCCTCGCCGAACTGCCTGGCTACACCTGGGACGCTGACACCGAGCCCTTCCATAGCGTGCGTCGACTTCTTCTTTCTCCCCACGCGACCGCGCGCCCCGCTGACCCTCCGACACAGTCCTACGACAACTGGCACTTTTTCGGCGTCCAGCACAACACCAGGCCCCCTACCAACTCCATCAACCGCGCCGCCACCTCGCAGAGCTTCTCGCGCGCCGCCGACGGCCGCCCGCCGCTGAGAAAGACGCATCGCTCCTCCAACAGCGAGGCCAGCGCCACCTCGTTCGCCCACGCCGCCGGGTCCGGCCGGCACGTCATCGCGCGCGTCTCGAGCCACATCCTGCGCCTCGAACGCGAGTTCCAGCTGGCCAAAGCCATCGTGGGCGAATGCGACCCCGACTGCCACCACTTTGTCCGCCCCATCGAGCTTGTCCGTCTGCCTGCCCGCCAGGGCGCCGACGGCCTGATCATCTCGATATTCGAGTCCCCCGGGCCCAACTACATTCGGGACCTCGTCGACGTTGGCCCTGCCTTCTACAAGCTCGCAAGATGGAAAATGCAAGATGGGGGCGGGGGGAAGCGGTCCATCCAGATACCATTGCAGCTCTTTATGCAGTTCGCCTTGGGGGCGGTTGACTCTCTCGAGGTGCTGCACAACGAGAAGAAGTTGGTACACGGCGAAATCCGGGGGGACGCATTCCATTTCAACCAAGAGACGGGCCAAGTGCGCATGCTCAACTTTGGCTCTGGCGCCAGGAGTTTTGAGAATGGGCTGACGTCAGCCGGTTGGAGCACGCTCAGTCGTGAGATAGGCGTAGAACACAAGCTGCAATTTATAGCTCCCGAGCAAACCGGGCGTCTTCCGGCAGAACCAGATACGAGAACGGACATCTACAGTCTAGGCATTTTGTTCTGGGTAAGATATCTGCCATGTCGATGCCTTTGTTTTCGAGTGCCCGACTAACGTCCACGCAGACAATGCTCACGGGAGAACCGGCATTTGAGGGTGATAAACCACTCGAAATAATGCAGAGTGTGTTGTCGCGCCGTATACCCCCGGTCTACCTGAAGAGAGCCGATGTACCCGAAGCCCTTTCCGCCGTCATCTCCAAAATGACGGCGAAGAACATCGAGGAGCGGTACAACTCGATTTCCGGACTGAAATATGACTTGCACGCCATGAGCACGATTCTGTCCGAAGGAGACGGAGGCGCCTTGAAGGAATTCAAGGTTGCTTCCAAGGACGTATCTAGCTTTTTTGCCCTCCCCACGCGCCTCATTGGACGTGACAATGAAAGGCAGATCATTCTCGACATCATCGACAAGGTATCTAGAAATCAGCATCCTTCTGTCAAGAAGAGCATGTATAGTTTTAGCTCCGCCTCGTCATCGTTGAGCTCGGTCAAACCAGAAGCGATTTTCGTAGATGACCTAGCTGACGTCCGATCTGAGAGCGCGAGCTCGACTAGTTCTCATCAACGTAACGAGTCACGGACACCAAGAAACAATTCAGAATCTTCGCTCGTTGAAGGAGAGCATCGGCCGTCTACGGACAGCCTTCCATCCTACACCACAGATATTTCGGTCGCTCGTCGAACATCTTCTGTTCAGCCCCCGGTCGATGATCCTGCGGAGCATCTCAGGAACCACCACCGCATGAAGAGAAGAACCCACTGTGAGGTGATCGCGATAGCTGGGGCTGGAGGTTACGGAAAGTCCAGCTTGATTCAGTCGGTCCAGACTGTCGTCCGCAGTCGTGGATTTTATTTTGCAACATCAAAGGTAAGTCCAACCCCCTACAGTGCACATGACCCACCATGACATGCGCGCACTGCATGCTGCGCCTCCTCTCCAGCATGCGGCTTCGCCCGTTGCATCATGTTGGATAACTGACTTGATGTTCTGATAGTTTGATCAAGCGAAGCGAGCTCCATTTGACCCCATATTGCGACTCATGTCTTCTCTTTTCCGCCAGATCTTCTCAGAGTCGAACATCTCCACCGAGTTTCACAACAATGTGAGGGCTCATGTCCAGCCAGTCTGGCATATTTTACATGGCTATTTGGACCTTCCCGAATGGTTGCTCGGCACAATCAATCAGCCCACACCGGAACTTCCGGTCCAGCCATTATCATATCCTACTTTCTCAGCATCCGTAACTGGACGAAACGCCTCGCGCGTGATGAGCACGTTCCTGGAAGTTTTGAAGATGTTGGCTAGGCAGCAATCCATTTGCTTCTGCGTTGATGATCTTCAATTCGCAGATGAGGAGAGTCTAGAGCTGATCCAGTCCATTGTCAGCAACAGGCTTCCACTTGTTCTAATATTGACGTATCGCGAAGAGGGGCAATTATCGCCTGGCATTCGAAACGTCCTGGAACAAGCCACACAGTATGTATATCCCGCACGCCTGATTTCTCCCCCTTCTGTTGCAAAATTGGTTGATCTTTGAAGTAACTCCAGCTTGCGCAGGATTGTGTTGCAGCCTTTTACCGAAGTACAAACCGCCGAGTTCGTTGGCGAGACCTTACACAGAGATCCGGGATATTGCTTGCCCTTGGTTGCAACAATACAAGAGAAGACGGGCGGAAGTCCATTCTTCGTAAGAGAGATGCTCGACACTTGCTACCGCAAAAAGTGTATCCATTATTCGTGGAAAGACTCTGCATGGCAGTATGATCTCGACAGGGTTTTTGCCGAATTCAAATCGACCGCTTATGGCTCTCGTATCAACAACGATTTTGTCGTAAAACGGCTGCAAGAATTACCTTCCGTAACGCGCTGCCTTTTGGTCTGGGCATCCTTGATCGGAAGCACGTTCTCGTTCTCTATTGTGAAGCGACTGATGCAAGGCGAGCACGCTGGCAATGCAAGGGGCCTGCCCACAACCCAAAGAGACCCAATCGAGGGCATCGACGGGGCAATGGCTTCCTACATCATCATGGCAGGTGAGGACGAAGACCGGTTCCGGTTCTCGCATGACCGATACATGCAGGCCGCTCAGGCCCTTATTGAGAACGAAAACTTCAACCAAACAGAGATGCACTTTGCAATTGCCAAGACTATGATCGAGCATGAATTCCAAGACAACACTACGACCAGTGCGAAATCTCTCTTCGTCAGAGCCCGGCATGTCGCTTGTGCCGCAGACCTTATCAAGAGCAGGGTTCAGAATCGTGCGTTGTATCGGTCCGCCCTTCAGCAAGCAGCTGAGAATGCTTGCGAAGCCGGAGCTCGCTCGACCGGCTTGTTCTACTATACGCGGTGCTTCAACTTGCTTCAAGAAAACCCCTGGGACGAAACTCTGCCTGATGTCTACTATCGAGAAACTCTGAACGTCTTTTCCCGTTCGGCAGAGTGTTACTGGTACCAAGGGTTCTTCGACCCGGCGCTAGGGTTGTGCCAGAACATCTTTAGCAATGCGAAGAGCGCCGTGGACAAGGCATCCAGCTGGATCCTACAGTCGCGGATATTTGCAATGCGTGGAGACTCGTTCGCCGCCTTCGAAGCTCTCAAGCAGTGCCTGGTCGAGCTGGGAGTTCAGTTTGGGGATAAGACGTGGGAGGAGTGCGATGTTCAGTTCCACACGCTGTGCTCCGAATTGAAAAAGCGTGGAGTTGAGCAACTTGCGACTGTGCCTCTGACGTCCGATCAGAACCTGACGGCTATGGGTGCCGTGCTCGTCGAGATGGCAAGCGCAGCTTTTTGGACCGACTCGAAGCTGTTCTATCAAATGAGTATGATCATGGTAGAGCTGCATCTCAGTCGCGGTACTTTTGCCCAGGTTGCAGTCGGATACGTTCACTTGGCCAGCATCGCCATTGGGCGTTTCAGCCAGGCCAAGTTCGGCACGGAGTTAGGCGATGTCGCCAAGCAGCTTTTCCTAACGTTTGAAGAAGATGCCTACACAATCGGTAGAGGCGAGACGTTGCACGCTTTGTTCCTCGGGCATCTCGAGACTCACGTCAGAGAGCAGCTACCTGTCTTGGAGCGCGCCATGAACGCCACAATTATATCTGCTGACAGAATAGTCTCACTGTTGAACATTGGCATAGTCGCAGTGTTTAAGCTTTGGTCTTCGCACAATCTAACCGAGGTTGAAACCTTTATCCAAGAAACACCTCCAGAATTTAAACAATGGCAGGAAGACCTTCGGGGCGGTGTTTTCCTGATCAGCACACGCCAGTTGATTCGAGCTCTTCAGGGTAAGACCTCGGTGAGACGCGCTGAAGAAGTTCACTCTGACGAGGAACATCGTTCGTCGGACTATCTGTCTTTCATTGAAGCACGAGCATCGAACCCAAAGCGACCGAAAACGATATATCTAAGCGCCGTCATGACAACTCTGTTCCGCTACGGCCATATCGAGGAAGCCATCATACTCGGCGAAAAGCTTCTCTCCATGATGGAGGGAATCTGGTGCATGCGCATGTATTACTCCAACCTCTTCTACCTCTCGCTTTCATACCTCAGTGCCATACGATCCAACCCGGCCCACAAGAACAGAGATGAAATGCGGATGCGCGCCGAGCAGTATACTGAGAAAATCCGTGTCACCGCCGCCCATAACGACGTGAACTACCGAGTCTGGCTAGAAATCTTGGATGCCGAGATCATCGACCTCGCTGGTGATGCCAAGGATGCCATGAACCATTTCGAAGAAGCTCTGGACCACGCAGAACAGCACGGATTTTTGCTTGACCAAGGTCTAGCTTATGAGCTTTACGCCGATTGCGCCTCCAGACACGGTGCTCGCAGGCCCGCACGACGGCTCATGAAGGACGCACTCCGGTGTTATAATCACGTTGGCGCCATCGGTGTGTCTGCCTACGTCAGTGAGAAATACGCATGGCTTCTCGTCGGCAAAAGCATCGTCACCAGCGTTGACGTCGCGTGCCAAACTGACATTGTCGATACTGGCAACACATCGTTCAAGCTTGAAAAGCACGAAGACCAAAATGTACCTCAGACATCGGCAGATCGGACGGAAGCTTGGCTAAGCCCAACGTCCAGCCCGACTCAGATCAAGAGAAGCGATACGCAGGGCGACTTGCCTGGCGGTTTCTCCGCCGTCGGCCTGGATGTAATTGATCTGACAGGCATTTTGGAGTCAAGCCAGGTCCTGGCATCCGAGCTGCAAGTGGATAATCTCTTGGCTAAGATGACCGAGATCATCCTCGAGTCGACCGGAGCCGAACTCGCGGCCATCGTGACGGAGGACGAGAAACTCGGTTGGAGCTACGCGGCAACCGGCGGACCCGATGGAGTAACGAAGTACCCAGGAGGCCAGACGCTGGAGTCCATCGACGATCAAGTAGCCCGCCAAGTGACGTTGTACGTCCTTCGTTTCAGAGAGACCGTGTTTGTTCAGAACTTGCTCGAAGACGAGCGGTTCTCGAATGTGAACATGTCCTATCGCAGGCGCAATCCAGACGGCAGGGCGGTCATTGCGATCCCGATCCTCCACGGGGACGACCACCTTCTCGGCTCAATCTACTGCGAGGGCGCGCCTAACCAGTTTAGCGAGCGTAACCTTACGGTATTGCGCCTGCTCGTCAACTCGGTCGGCGTGTCGCTCGCAAACGCCTTATTATTCAAACAGGTCCGCCAAGTCAGTGCCAGCAACGTCGCCATGCTCGAGATGCAGAAGCAGTCGCTAGCTCAGGCTCGAGCGGCCGAAGTCAAGGCCAAGGAAGCCGAAGCGGTTGCGATACACAACATGAAGATGAAGGAAGAGGCTGCCAAGGCGAAATCGCTGTTCCTGGCCAACGTCTCGCACGAGCTGCGCACTCCGCTAAACGGCGTCATCGGTATGAGCGAACTTCTCAAGGGAAGCAACCTCAACAGCGAGCAAGAGGGCTATGCCAACAGCATCCGCGTCTGCGCTGACACGCTACTGTCCGTCATCAATGACCTGCTCGACTTCAGCAAGCTCGATGCAGGCAAGATGAAGCTCATCACCGTGCCTGTGTCCCTCACAGAGACGATCAGTGAAGTCGTGAGAGCATTGTCATTCACGAACCTCGAGAGGGGCCTCGAGACGGTGGTACGGCTGGACTTGAACCCGGAGCTCTTTGTGCTCGGCGACCCCGTCAGGCTGCACCAGATCTTTATGAACTTGCTATCCAACAGCTACAAGTTTACGTCGCACGGCAAGGTCACGGTCGAGGCTGAGACGATAAAGGATGGCGGCGACTCGATAGACGTCAACTTTAGCGTCTCAGACACGGGCATCGGCATCTCCGAGGAGCAGCAGAAGAAGCTCTTCCTGCCGTTCTCACAAGTCGAAGACGCCAGCAACCGGAGCTACCAAGGCACGGGCCTGGGCCTCAGCATCGTCAAGGCAATCATCGAGACAACCATGGGCGGGCGCATCTGGCTGAAGAGCACGCCAGGGCACGGCACGACCGTCTCGTTCCAGCTGCGCTTCGAAAAGGTGTCGAAGAACGATGCCGTCGACGCACCAAACGGCGCTTCGACGGGTGCCGAGGAAGCAGTCGAGGATGAGCGCTCGCCGGGCGGGGGTGGCGAGCACAACGACAGCGGCGTGTCGGTGCCGCAGCAAATCGGATTGCCCAAGATTCCGCGCGAGCAGATCCGGGTGGCCATAGCGGAGGACAACGCCATCAACCAGCGGATCGCCATTTCGTTTGTCAAGAAGCTCGGCTTCCAGTGCGAGGCGTTCGGCGACGGCGAAAAGACGATCCACGCGCTCGAGCACGCCGTCGTGGCGCGCGACCCATTCCATCTGGTACTGATGGACGTGCAGATGCCGGTGCTGGACGGCTACGACGCGACCAAGGCGATCCGCCGCCACGAGGACCCGACGGTGCGCAACATTCTGATCATCGCCATGACGGCCAGCGCCATCAGCGGCGACAAGGAAAAGTGCCTCGAGGTGGGCATGAACAACTACCTGGCCAAGCCGGTGCGCGCCGCGACGCTCAAGTCGCTGCTGGAGTCGTACCTGGCGCAGGCGCCCAAGCCGATGCCGAACCTGCAGCAGGAGGCCACGGAGCTCGCGCAGAGCGTCATTCAGGAAGCGGCAGCAGCGGCCGGTGGCAGTGGCAGTGGCAGTAGTAGTGGTGGCGGGGACGGCAATCCCCAGCAAGGCTCGGGCGCGCAGCAGGAGGGCAAGGAGGGGCAGGATCAGCAGCAGCATCAGCAGGACGAGGCGCCCGCGACGGGCGGCACCAGCCCGGCCGTGATAGGCACGGGCGAGACGCTCCCGATGGGCCTGCCCCGCCGCGTCTCGTCGGGCTCCACCGTCACGCCCGAGAGCCAGCAGCAGCTGCAAGAGCAGCGCGCGACGACGGAGCAGCGGCAAGAGGAGGCCGAGGCCGCGGCCGCCGAGTCTGCTGTCGAGATTGACGCGGACGCAGACGCTGCCGCGGATGCTGTCGCTGCGCCCACCAACGGACATGAAGGAGCAGAAGAAGAAGCTGGAGGGCAGTAAGTCGAGAAAGACGGGTGTGTGTGTGTGTGATCCGATTTCGATTTGTTTTGTGAGCTAGCACCACCATGTACTATTATAGCAGTTCAGTTTCAGTTCGGCGGCGCGATAACTACTACAGCCCCGTGCCGACAGGGACGAAATGAATCACGGGTGTGGGTTGGGGGGGTTGGGGGTTGGGGACGATGGCGTTAGGCGAGGCGGTACTACTACGTGTTACCCTTTTTTTTTTTTTTTTCTGCTGTGGTTTAATTTCCTTTTTCTTTTCCTGTTTTTTTCTCTTTTTTCCTTTATTCCCTCCTCTGTGGCTCTTTGCTTTGCGTCCATCATCCATCATCCATTATCAGCAGCATCATCCGTGGCTTTTTCATGCACACGACGATCCGGCTGCGCTTACTGCTGCTGCTGCTGCTGTTGCTTCTGCTGCCATCAGCCAGCCATCAGCCAGCCACTGCCTGCCTACAGAGCAAGCTCCACAGAATTGAGAGTTGACACTTGTGTTTCTTGTTGATGATGCTGCTGTTGATGATGCTGTTATTGGGGCTTGTTAATGTGTTTTTTTTTTTTTTTTTTTTTCTCTTTTCGTGTTCGTTGCTTCTTGTCGTTGATGATGCTTGGGAAACCGCTGCTGTTGCTGTCGCTGTCGCAGTGCAACGAGCTAGGGCATGGCATGGCAAGGCAAGGCAAGGCAAGAAAGAGGCTTGGTTACTACTCGTTTCACGTCTACTGCACACACACTTCACTGCTTACTTAGTCGAATACTTGGTTACTCGCCTTGCCTTGTCTTGCGTTGCCTTGTCTAGCCTTGTTGTCAGGTCATAGTGGCCGTCGTTGTTGTAGCCGAGAAGAGAGCCCCTCAAAGGACGTACGAAGCAACAGAAAACGCAAGAGCACGCACGAACGACAAAGGACGGAGGATGAGGCTGCGGAAAAGGAGAAGCAGAGGGACGACGAAAATTGGAGCTGGAACGGGAACTTCTAGAGCAGGAGCAGGAGCATTGCTTTCACGCTACTTTACTAACCTATAGACGGACGGACGGATGGACGGACGGACGGCTGGATCGACGGATGCATGGCTGGCTGGCTGAATAGCTGAATAGCTGGCTGGCTGAAAAAAAGGGGGCGGCTCGGCTTTGGCGTGTGGGCGTGTGGCGCAGGCACGGACTTTTGGTTGGTTTTCTTCCTTCCTTCCGCCCTCTTGGTTTGGTTTGCTACTGATACTGTTGTCTAGAAAGAGTGTGCTTGGCTGGTTTATCGTTGTTGTTGTTGTTGTTGTTGTTGTTGTTGTTGTTCTGAGGGCGTTGAACTTGGCGTCGTCTTTGGTGTTTATCTGTCGTGGCTGTGTGGATGCATCTGGTGGAGTTTCTCTTTTCCTTTTCCTTTTCCTCTTCCTTTTCTTTCCATTGGTGTTGGTGTTGGCATTGCCTAGGGAGATAGGCGGAGCGTGATGCGGAGGGAGGGTGCGGCGGCGTCGTTGGCGTCGGCTTGCGTTTTGCTTTCTTCCGCTGCTTCGCCGCTGCTGCCGCTGTTGTATACTAGACGCCGCTGCTGCTGCTGCTGCCTCTTCTTTTCCTCCTCCTCGTTTGTAGGCAGAGCGGCAGAAGGAGAATAACGACCACTGCTACTTCTACTACTGCCACCGTCAACCATCAGCCCTCTCTTGCTCTTGCTCTCCCGCGTGTGTGGGGGGACGTGTGTGTATGTATGTATGCAGTAGTAGACGAAGACGAAGAAGAAGAAGAAGAAGAAGAAGAAGAATAAGAAGAGCACATAATTACTCAAAACAACCACTCTCCCCCGCAAACTCGACAATAGCTTTCCCAACCTCCTCGGGCGCCTCAACCGCATGCCAATGCCCCACCCCCTTCAACACCCTCAACCCCTTCCGCCCGCTCCCCAACGCATCCACAATCCTCTCACAACTCGCCAGCGGCGCGGCCTTGTCCTCCTCCCCCGCAAGCAGCAGCACGGGCGCCTTTACGCTGGCATAATCCGGCGGCGTCGCATTCGCGATAACGCGGCAGTGCGAGATGTACCCGCGGGGATCCTGGGCGAGCAGCAGCTCCCGCACAAACGCGCGCGCAAGCGGCGCCGCATCAGCTGCCAAGGCGGTTGCTGGCACCACAGCGGCCATGGCGTCCATGGCGTCCTTCTCGACGGCGGCGATGCGCGCGGCGAACGCGTCCGCGACCCCGGGCGTGGGGTGCACGGGGCCGAGCAGGACGGCGCCGGCGAGGCGCGGGCTGTGCTGCGCGAGGGCGTGTAGGGCGACGGTGCCGCCCATGCTGTGCCCGACCAGCAGGGCGCGGGGGACGTCGAGCGCGGCGAGCAGCGCGTTGGCGTCGTCGGCGAGCGTCGCGATCGACTGCTCGATTTGCGTGTACGGGCTGCGTGCCGCGCCCGTCGTGTCGTAGGCTATGACGCGGAAGTTGGCGGCCAGCAGGGCGGGGAAGAGCGCGGCGTAGAAGTTTTGCGACGAGCCGAGGCCGTGCGTGAGCAGGATGGTGCCTTTTGGCGGGGTGCTGGTGGTGGGGGACAGGTCCGTGTAATGGATTGTTTTGTAGGCGAGGCGGAGGAGCGGCATTGTTGTGGTGGTGGTGGTACAATTTCCAGAGGGAGGGCGAGGTGGTTATAACCTAGTGAGGTCATTGGCAGCAGCAGCGGGAGGGCGCGACCCGGCGTGTCGGATGTGTGTGTGTGTGTCGGATGCGAGCTGGGTCCCGCTGGTCCCGCTGTCCCGCTGTCCCGCTGTCCCACTGTCTTGCTGTCTTCGATCTGTCTTGTTTCAGACTTTCCTTTCTTTCTTTCTCTTGTGCCTAGTCTCACCACACCCGCTCCCAAGCCACCACGTCGCGCCGTCCCGTGTCCCGCCGTCCGGCCTAGTCCCGGCCACGTGCCCAATGGCACCCGGAGGCTGTCTCACCGCAGCGGCGACCTGCATGCTGCGCGCAGACCGCCTGGCCATGGCATGTGAAAAGAGCGTAGGTAGAAGAATTTATATTTGTATCCATCCGTACGAGTAGTGCAGGTAGAAACACACGGGCTCGCCTAACATCGCTGCCGTCGAAACACGCCGCTCATCTATCTCCTTCACGCCCCACCGTCCCAAATCATCCTGCCCGCACGCCCCAAGGTCGCCCGCAATTTGTACTTGACCTCGCTTGTCTATTGCCAGCTATTGCCTCGTTCCTCCCCCTACTACCTACCACCTCTCTCTCAATTAATTCAATAGTCCTTTTCTTGGTTCTCTTTCGTTTCGTTTCCCCTTTTTTCTCGCCGCCCCATATATCACCCGCCGTAGCTGCTGCTGCTGCTTCTCCTCCCGCTCCGCCCCAGGCGCGTGGCGCTGACGATGATCTGCAACTGAGCATACCCCGTCCGTCGTCTATCTGTCCATCTTTTTTTTTTCTTGTCTGTCTTGGTTGCTATTTCTACTCGAAACTACACCACGACGAACTACCACGACCATTATTGCCATGGCCTCCGCCCTACCGCCACCCTCTGTCTCTTCTTCCTTCTCCGCCGCAACCACCCACCCCATGAGCCGCACCGACAGCGGCTTCGCAGAGTCTTCGCCCCCGGCGCCGGGGTGCCACCGACGCGCCTCGTCAACCTCGACCTACGACACGGCCGTGGCGGTGGCAGAGGTTGCGTCGTCGTCGCGGCGCTGCTCGTCCAGCTCCGGCGTGGCAGCAATCCCGAAGTCTGACAGTAACACCACCACGACCACCACCACCGCCGCCAAGCTGCACGCTCGCCCGCGTGCGCGTGAGCATCCCCCCACTTCGTCCCACGTGCTGCATCCCCGCTCCGCCTCCACTTCGACATCGACCCGCCCCGCCCGTCGCGCCACCGGCACCTCGTCGTCGACATCGTCGTCGTCTCACCACCACATCCAGCACCAACAACACCAACAACAACAACACCACCTACATCAACGGCCCATCAGCCGCCGCGCCTCGACCGCGCCCCAACTAGGGAATTCCTCTTTTACCTCGTCCTCAGCCCACACCCACACCTCCAACAAAACCTCGTCTTCGACCTCGTCCTCGCGCCGCCGCTCCCGCGCCGCCCGCCCCGCCCGCATCGACACCGCCCACGCAAACGCAAACCCCGACGCCCTGTACGCGCTGCACGCGCGCAGCTGCCGGCTCTTCTCGCCCGCCGTGGCACCAGCCGTGAGCGTCAGCGTCAGCGCGCCGCAGTCGCCGGCCTTTCCCGCCGCGACAGCGGCGTCCCCGGGCGTCGTGCCCAAGTCGGCGCATCTGCCGCTGGCGGCGCTGAGCCTGCCGCTGCCGCTGCCGCTGCCGTTGGCGCGTCCTGGTGGGAGCAGCACGCGCGCCTCGTCCTCCTCAACGGCAGACGCAGACTCCGCTGCGTTCCTGCACCCGCACACCGCGTACGCTTGCACACACACCTACGCCAGCAACGCGCCTGCGACGCCGACGTCCACGCTCCTCTCGCCCACCACGCCCACCACGATCCACTGGACCTCCCCCCGCACGCGCCGCGCCCAGTACGCCGCCATCGACCGCTCTTCGCGCGGCGCGAGGGGGTTGCTGCGCCGCGCCGTCAGCGTCGTGGTTGCTGGTGGGAGAGGGAGGAAGCGGGGTGGGTTCTATGCTGATGCGGACGGCTCGGGGATGAGGTGCGCGAGTGGTGGTGGCGGTGGCGGTGGTGCTGGTGAGAGTGGGGGTGGGGAAAAGGGGGACGAGGACGACGTCGATGACGGCTGCAGTGTGAGGCGGTATCGCATCGCGCTGCCCGAGCCGGATGGGGACGGTGGCGGTGGGGACGGCGACTGCGAGTGGGGGTATGGGGCCAAGTGGCGGGGGGTTGAGCGGCGCGAGGGGGAGGCGGAGACGGAGACGGAGAGGTGCGTCAAGGGGCCTTGTTTGCGTGGGGGTGTGGATTTGGGCTTGAAGGAATTGAAAGGCGCGTCTTTGGGCGGGTTGGCCGGTTTGGGGGGCTTAGGGGGGTTGCGGCCGCGCGGCGCGAGGCGGTGGAGTAGCTGGGGGTGTTTTTGATTGGTTGGTGAAAGAGGAAGAGGAGGGAGAGTGTGCGTTGCGTCTGATATATATATATATACCCTGCTGCTGGCTGATATACCCTGGGTGGTGTTTGTTTTTTCTGCTTTCTTCTTCTTCTATCTTTCTTTCTTTCTTTCTTCGTCTCGGTCTAACCGTCTACCTTTTTTTTTTTTTTATCATCTTTATCCCTTTTGTAATCTCTTGTGTTTTGCATACACGCATGTACACCTTGAGCGGCGTAGAGTTTAGGTGCCGAGGATGGATTAGGTTGGGGTGGGGTGGGTTAGGGTAGGCTGGGAAAATAGAAGTAGAGAGCGTGCGGACTGGAGAGGGATATGTAGATGGAGCGGGAAACTTTACATGACGGAATGCGTGTAATTATGCGTGTGCGATTGTGGATGCTTTGCTTTGCTTTGCTTTGCTTTGCTTTATACGCGGCTGGAGTTAGGGGTTAGATATATTGTCTTGCGTAAGGTATAGCACGGCGTAATATAGATGTGTTAGAGCGTACGTGTCTTTAATTGTTTGTGTTGTGGTTTCTGCTGCGTGGTGGTGGCGCCGGGTCGTGACCTTGTGGCTGGTTGCTCTAACCCACCAACACCCAACTACTCTACGTAAGGTTAGGTTAGACAAACGTATAGGTAGCGCTATAACACACCCTATATACCCCCACACCCCCACCCCCAACCCTACCGGCACTGCGCACTGCGCACCGCACACTCCGTCTCCCGTCAATCGTCTTCCGCCCGCAGCTCCCATCCCAGCTCCCGGCGCCATCGCCGCCGCCGACCCTACCCATCCAAGCGGTTCTGTGATGAAAAGTGCATGGGCATGACGAGGCTTTCATCATGCTGCGAAATTGTTAGCCCCAAGTACCCTCGAAGCTATTCATGCTGGTGTGAACTGGTTGTTATCAACCTGATTGGGGTGCAGTTGACACCACGACGCCTCGTTGCTTTTGGTGTATTGGCTGCAGGGCAATTGCCTCCATGCATCTTTCTCTTTTTTTTTTTTTTTTTTTTTTTTTTTTTTTTTTTTTTTTTTTTTTTTTTTTTTTTTGATTACGTTGTGTAAATCAACGTGTGCCAGGCTTCTCTATTCCCGTCGCCTCATTACTGTTGATACACCCAACCATACCATCCCATCCCAAGCTCCAATACTACGTCGTGAACATATCTCCTCACCGGTCCTGCACCGCAAAAGCGTGCCTTGATACATGACGTAGTCGAATGGAAAACAACGCCATCCCGGCAAACGTCCCTACTCCACCTTCTCAAGCCGACACCCCGCCAACCAACTACCCCACCGCCCTCGTCGCCTCCCAAAAATCCAACGTCAGCTGCGCCAAAAAGCACGGAATTTCCTTGCGGCCCTCGACCCAAAACTCTATCTGCGGCCTGATCTCGCCCGCAAAGACGCTCTGCGGCCCGCCACTGACCTTCATGGTGCCGTTCTCGCCGTCGAAGACGATACTGTTGCCGCCGTCCTCCTCGTCGCCCGGATAGAACATGCTGGTGACGCGCACCCGCCCGTTCGGCATAAAGTCTAGCTTCCAGCCCAGCACCGAAGCCACCGCTTCGCGGAACTCGAGCGACTTGGCCGTCCAGATCTGCTTGAGCCGGAGCATGCGCTTTTCTTTTTCCGCGATGGTGTGGTTGAGCTCTTCGATTTCGTCGCGCGCCGCTTCGAGGCTGGAGGCTGGCACTGTCGCGTCCTCTGCGGTTAGGCGCTCTTCTAGCTGTGCTAGCAGTGCCTTGTTTTCCTCCCGCAGCGTCCGCACGGTGCTGAGCTTGAGGGCCTCGGCATCGGCGGTCGGATTGGAACGGAGCTCGAGGACCCGCGTGCGTGAGCTGGCTTTGAGTGATGCGAGTTGCTTTTCGTGCGCCTTGAGCTCGGTTTCGAGCAGTTTCTTGCTCGTTTGCAACTTGGCTACTTCATCTTGGAGATGGCGGTTCTTGCGGCGCAGTTCGCCGAGACGCTCGTCATCTTCAGCATCAAGGGGACGCTTGTTGCCGGTGATGGGCTCATGTCCTTGTCTTTGTGCGAGTTCCTCCGCGGCCGAGAGATCCGCGTGCAAAGTTTGAAGCTCCTTACGATAGTTGTCAACAAGTTCCTCCAGCTCTTGGATCCGCTGGGTCTTTTGTTGATCAAAAGACTCGGGCTGGAATTCGTTTTCCTCGGCATCGAAGGTCTTGATTTGTGCGCGCAGATACTCCACCTCCTTCACGGCCAGAGTGCGCTGGCGCTCCAATCGAGTGCGCACCTTGGTGTCGATAGCGCCACTGCCGGATTTTACCTTTTCCAATTCCTCCCGCAGCTTGCTCTTCTCATCTTCCAATGCCTTGATGATGTCATCCTTGACTGTGAGCTCCGGCTTTACTGCTCCAAGTTGATCGAGTAGCGACGCGGCCTCCAGACGCTCTTTGATAAACGCTCTAGCCAAATCCTCCGGAGACTGGAATTGGAAATCGTCCTCGCCAGAAGCCTGGCTCTCAAGATACGAGGTCCATGACTCCCTTTCGCTTTCCAATATTTGTCTTTTTAGTTGTTCTTCGCTCAATTCACGCCGTAAATCATTCATCATCCGGAGTTTGGCCTCAAGCGCTCGCTTCTCCTCCTCAACAACCTCCACGCTCTTGTGAATTTTGCGATACTGCTTCAACTCTGCTGCCTGTTCTCTGTTGATTCCCTCAAGCTTCTTGATGTGCGTAACTTGCTCCGAAAGCTCCCTCTTGATGACAGCTAGGGTATCCTGATCTCCGGATTGTGCCTTTAAACGGATAATTTCGCCCTCCATTTGTCCAGCTTCCGCTTCCCGCTTTGATAGCCGTTGCTGAGCCGTTTGAAGAGCATTGGCTTGCGTATCCAGTTCCACGCGCAATTCATCGAACGATGTCTGCAGCGTGTCGTATCTCGTTTCTAGCTCGTTGTACTGGTGTTTGCTCTGCCTCTCCAGCGACTGGAGCTCGGTTTGTGCTTCATCGGCATCCTCTTGCAACGAGTTGTTCCGGTCCTGCAGTGTCCGCACTTTGCGCTCTAACTCCAGCTTCTCGTTGGTACTCCTGTCTTTTTCGTCCTGAACTTCCCGCTGTAAGGCGTTCATTTTCGCGACGGCGGCATTACTAGCAGTCTCGGCTGCCTTGTCATGTGTCAGAAAACCCCTATCTCGCTGCAGCTGTGCCGACTGACCTGAGCGCGCCGATATTCCGTCTCCGCCTTGTTCTGCGCATCGCGAAGCTCCGCCTGGAGGCCGAGCGTGCTCATCTCTCGATCTTGCTTTTGGGACTCCAATTCGTATTGCAGCGCATTAATCTGCGCGCGCAGATCCTCGTTGCCATGGTCTGGGGCTTTGTTAATCCAGAGCTGCGCTAACCTATGTGCTGAACGATACCCACCTGGTTTTACCATCTGCGACTGCCGCAACGTCTCGCGAAAGGATGGCGGCGCTGCCATGGCGGGAGGCTCCGCCTCTCCCGTGAGGAAGTTGAAGCTCGGTTGGTTGGTGTTGCGCGCTGACATGGTTGCGATACGACTGTTTGTTTACAAGAAAAGCAGCAAGGACG
Source organism: Aplosporella prunicola CBS 121167 (assembly GCF_010093885.1). Taxonomy (NCBI): domain Eukaryota; kingdom Fungi; phylum Ascomycota; class Dothideomycetes; order Botryosphaeriales; family Aplosporellaceae; genus Aplosporella; species Aplosporella prunicola. The sequence goes on along the minus strand of NW_022983529.1, from coordinate 801,576 downwards.
ACGGCGGTGTTTCGAAAGGCTTAGGATGCGAACGGTGCGCAAATCTGGGCTGGCATCTTCAAATGAGCATTAAGGAAAGGCATGAGGTAAAGTGAAGGTGAACAGCTGCCACGAGCTTGGCGGCGCAGACAATGCGACAAGTTGAAGCTTGGAATTGCTCTCGATGGACGAAACCGGGGATCCACAGGCACCGGTCCGTTAACGCCGATGCGACATGATCACGTGCTGCTACTTTATAGGTCGGACGACTCGTCATCACCTTTGACACCACCTACATCCTACTATTGTAGTAGTCTTATTCCTGTCACGCTGGAAGGCATTCAGGTATTGAAAGCCCTGGAGACTAAGACGGTGAGTCCGAGGAAAATGTCAAAAGGAGTGACGATCCGGGCATCGATTCGAGCAAGCATGTTGTTGATTACATCTATCCACTCGGCAGCTTTATGTGACTACCAAGGTCTCTTAGCCCATTACTAAGAGAGCAGCAGCAGCCCCTATAATGACGTATATCGCAGGTACTGTATGTGTTGCACCACCCTTTTGTCCCTCTCCATGTCCAGATCCCGAACGTCGAGTCGAATTAAATAGAGTGAGTGCCAAAGAGCCACCACACGCAGCGTTGTCCAGACCAGAGCAGCTGATATTACAGTATCCTGGAGACAACTCGCTCGTAAGAGTCGAGAAATACGGGCCGCACCAGCACCTATCATCCCCGTAAGCCAAACACTGGATCACCTGTGGGGAGTCTATAAACAACTTACTCCCGCCCATACTCAAGACCAGCATATTGCTCGTCACCGTAAAAATCAAAACATCGTTCCGGCGTCATGTCATCCTCGGATGTCTATCCAACAGTAAAATCGCATGTCAGTCCCTTCATCTCCGCGCTACTACGAGATACCAGCCAGCTACCCAGCAAACCCAACAATGCATCAACAGCACAGCATCAAACGTACCATATTACCACCTGTAATGGCCCGCTTGTTACCGCCGTTCGCATACCCCGTTGTCTCATTGAAGCAGCCTATGTAAGCGTACTCGCTCCCGCCCGAAATGACCGAAAGCGTTGACGTCGACAGTGCTGCGGGTGTTTCGGTAGCAGTTATCAGTGACGGAGTCGCATACGACACTGAACTGGACTGAGCGAATAATACGGGCGTGTATGCGATGAGGCTAGCAGCTGCAAGCAGAGTGCGGGCGCCAGGCATGGCGACGTATTGGCAGCCCGTGATTGTTGGTTGTAAAGGTAAAAGGAGAGGGTAATGTCGTTGCGCGGTGACGCCACTTTATTATCCTCGGATCGACTTGATGCATCATAGCGGCGGGGAGATATCGTAATCGAGGGCGCTAATTGATTGATCGATCGAACGATTTACAAACGGCGGCTAAATTTGGGGTTCGGGAGGACGGGAGGGCTGGGAGATCTCGTATCGGTATGACGTCTAGAGTAGGTTGGCAGGTGTGCTTAACGTCAGTCGCTTGAAGAGGGGGTTAGTTAATTGCTGCCTCTTGATACGTTTGACATCCGCGGCTTAACTATTATGAGATAAATAATGACCCATTAAACTGTACAGTTACAGTAATGCTACTAAAAATATACAAATGTGAATATCCTGCTCCTACTCCTGCCATCGCTCGATCTCATTCTAGCTAAGAAACAGGTAAACTCCTACTCGTCCGTATTCGTACGACGTCAAAGCAGTGATGGCCGGAATACCATGATACAAAATCCAAGCGCTGGATCAGAGAGTATGCTCTCAAATTTTGCCGTGCGGATCTTCGAACACAGGTTCAAGCCGGACGCCTCCAAAACTCCAACCACCAAGGACAAAGTCCTCCTCCCACTTGGTGTTGATCATAAAGCCAAGTGCTCCTTCGAGATCAACCTCAACGAGATTGTCGCCTTCAATTTCATACCACCCTTTATTCTTTTTTGCCTCATATCGCCTGCGTCCAAGCCTCACACGCACAGCGTCTGGGCGGAGCAAGACTGTGGCAATGTCCGGAGATATACGCACATCCACGAACCGATCCAAGTACACAGTCGGGTCAAATGGCTTCCCAACGGAGAAGATGACATTTACTGGAGGACTGTACTCGGACTCCTGATGGCTGACAATCCATTTAACCTTGTAAATGCCCGGTGGTATACCAGTTCTTATAGCCCGCAAGCATGTGTTTTCACACCGGAGACAGTTCAATACAGCCGGCTCCCTGTCCTCGTTGTTGATGTTCGGCTTTAGGAACACTGGACGAACCTGGCGAAAGCGACCAGTATCCTTATCGACGATGGCATTGCCGCGGCCGCGAGGTTGGATTCGGTGCACAATAGGCCCGTTGTTGTTTTCCAATGGGCTAGATGCGTCAGACTCAGTGGACTTGTCTGTTTCGAAGCCCACTTCTTTCTGCATGTATTCGCCGTCGAATATGCCGCGGCCGTTGATGCCAACACGGAAATGCAGCGCATCGATTTCGAAATTTGGCGGCAAAACACTGAGCTTGGTCATCGTTTTCCCGAATTGGCGAGCTCTTCTGATCTGATATGGATCTCGCATGTACTGATTTGTCAACGTCGCCATTTCGTCCTCCTTCATCCATTGTTCGAGGGAAATGTTCTCAAGGCCGCCATCGACGTCAAAACGGAAGTACCGCGTGTCTTTGCCGTAGTACGTTCGCTGCATTTCATTGTCGACGCGGGCGGTACTCATTGCCATAGATGCGAGGGCCGAAGCGAGGGAAATATCGGTACCCAGACCAAAAGGTAGCCAGAGAGCGATCTTCTTGACAGATGGAATAGTCTGTATACCGGTGCCAATGGATGCAATCATGCCAATTGTCCGGCCTTCCCAAATTGACTTTGCGGCATAGTCAACCTCTGAACAGGGGTTGTTGTAGCCCATACCTCCATCGAGATAAGTAACGTGCGGTGTCCCAAATGTCATCTCCTCAAAGAAGGTAGGAGCGGCAGATGTTGCTCGAAGAGCTTCCCATATACGGGTGGTGCGATCATTAGGGTCGTATGTTGCAAGGATGTGTGGTAGCCCGAGAGCATTTTTGAGGGCCGAAACGACGAAAGCCCGACATCCTCCCCTGTTTGCCTTGCGTCGTACTGAAGAGTCTTGATGCACTCGCCATGTCGATTTATCCCAGTGGGCCTTGGAATCGTTGACGGAGATGTTTGTAGTAGAACCTAGGTCGCTGAAGTCGTTAGGACTTCTAATGGTGACCGAAGCGTCGCCTTCAGCAAATCCCGCATTGATTCCTGGTTGGTCTCTCTTCGCAGCTTCTTTTTTATCCGGCACTGCTAGACTGTGTGAAGGGTCATTGGTAGAATCCAAGTCGCGTGATGAGTTTGTCCAGATATTATTTTCTTTTCCCTGGCTGACAGGCTCAACAACTTCCTCGAAGAGAGAATCATCCCACATCAACTCATTCTCATCGTAACCAAGATCCCTCAGAGCTCTTTTGATAGCACTCTCGAGTACCTTCCCGGAGAAACGGGTTGGGCCGATAGGAATCTTCAGGCCGGAGATATGGATGGAGCGGTCCCTCTTGAAGATTTCCTTGGCAAGCCGTGTATATATCTTAATACATGACGGCACATCTTGTCGAAGTCTTCCGAGGAGCACAGCGATGATCCCTCCTGTAGATGTTCCGCCGATAAGGTCAAAGTAGTCGCAAGGTTTGAGTAGCGTGTCGTCGTTGATCGCTCGCTTCCCCAGTCTCTTCTCTTCCTGAGCAATATTTTCCATCAATTCGCCAAGGATCATCAGACTGGAGAGGCCTCTGACGCCCCCGCCATCGAGAGACAGTAGACGAAGAGGAGCGTGAGCAGGGCGGGAAGAATCAAAGTTCGGTGGAGATTGCATGGTGGTTGCGCTTCCGTTCGGTGTTCGTATTCTGTGTTGTTCAAATGACGAGTTCGATCAAGCTTATATAGAAATTTGGCCATCATTAGTCACCACAACCACCTCGGATAAGTGTTCCAGAGGACAGGTTAGTCGCCTCCAGAGGCTTTGACTAAGGATTCAGGCGCGTGGTCTTGTCTTTGATATAGTCATGTCCTGTGATGCGCTCGTGTAACGAAAGCAACTGTACTAACCGGAAACTGACCAGTGGAAGAGGGTGATTGAGAAGTGAGGTCGGTGGGGAACCATCAAAGAAGACTTGGGCTTCAAACTCGTAGAACACATAGTAGCGTAAGGGTCATATCTCCGGAATGGCCATTCCGAACCCGAATTTGGCATCTGGAGAGCATTGAAAGCCAAGACTAAGATTTGATAGACCTGCATACAGAATGGGAGCCCTGCCGCGTTAGTTCTCGGTTGGCGCATCATGCAAGACCATGGCGAACGCTCGTAGTGCAAAGTAAGCCAGAGGCTTCAAACTAATATTAGCTTCTCCCTAAGTGGACTGGACCATGAGAGCTCGCGAACATGTTCTTCGCGCATTATCAGCAGGTAGGACGAAATAGCTTGCGGTCAGTTAGTCAGAAGAATAAGGGGCAGGGTGCCATCTGACAAACTTTCAAGTATTATCTCCAGGCTAGACCCCGTCTTCACTTTTTATTAATTGGTGTTTGTTGACACGGTACAATATGTGACATGTTGCACCCTTGTGCGAGGCGCCTTGAACCATAGACTGTCAGTGTGAAGCACTACCCAGTGTTGGGGTTTCCACTGAATCATATCCAATGGTTTGGTCAAAAGATTGCAAACCTGACCCAAATGAGGGGCCTTTTGACGTATTCTGTTCTGACCAAAAGTGGACAATGTTGGATCTATTATGTGGAACTTATTGATGCGTACCTTTATGACCTTTAGAGCTCACTAAGGTAATAGAGGCGATCGAAATACAGCCTGTCACTTCAAAACCAAGCATTTGGAGCAAAAACAACAGGTAAGTATGCGATCCTGCAATGATTGGAAAACGGACTCAAGCATCAATACTGGCTTTAATTAATGCGAGGATTTTGTCGAAAGAGCTGCGTGTGTTAGCCTTACAGCCATCTACAAAGTGGGAGTGGAGCGTACTCACAGCCAGACTACGTGATTATTAATTCTACGCATGAGACGTGAATGACGAAGCAAACATCCATTTTGCTTCTCTTACAGGAGATCGAAAGACTATTTTCATCATGTCTTATAGCACTGATGCTGTCTTCGCACCTCACAACCGCAGCCAATTACGCAAGATGGTAGCCGCTGCGGTTCATAGCAAGTTGGGCCTGTTGCCGGAGTAGCTCGGATGGATTGAGCCAAGGGGGCCGGAGATTTCTCCTAGAGAGCGTCATTGTACCACGAATAGAGGATGTTGGTTGGACCATGCAGTTTTGTAAAGGGGAGGGAAGACGGGAGGCTGTGAGCTGCCTCATTGGTCTGTGAACCATGACGTAGTGTACGGTGGGCGATAGACCACCAATGAGGTCAAACTTCCGCGGCCTGATCACGCCCGAGCATCCACCACAACCTGTGACCGCGACGGCATATAGCGCAAATCGACGTGATCGAGAGGCCATTGCCCCCATTGAAATAAGTCGCATTCAGGTACCGCGTCCTACGTCCTCATTCGAATCTCCTTCATGCGGCTCAACGCTTGTCTCCTGCACATCCACCGTTTTGATAATATTGATCCCCGCCGCGGTCATACCAAGGATACACTCCTCGCTTTCATTGCCTGCACGCCCTCTTATAGTTGTTTCGAACCGGCCTTCGTTTCCATCGTACGAATGCAGCTCTATGACACCGTCTCCACCGGATCTACGGGTTCGCGATCGAGAGAACATGTAACCAGCAGACTGGCTACCGCTGTGGAGCCTGGGTCGACTTGATCCATGCGAGCTCTTGAATGTCTCTCTGAACATAGGACGGAGGGACGGGGCAGATGCAGTAATAATCGCGACGTTGACCTCGATCTGCGACCACAACAGTATCTGGCAAATGTTAACAAACACTCAGGCCTCTCTACTTGTGCGCATGCATACGTATATCGCGTCAAATGAAACGTCCTTCGTGACGGTGTAAATGTAGAGAGCGTTGAGGCGTACTATGGACGCGATGACGGCAACCGTACCGGAGAGGAAAATCCCAATCAGCGCCACTAACCATGTCAGAATAGATCGAAACAAGGCATGCTTCTTCTTGCTTACATCTTTTATTTCGTTGGATGTTTAACTTCACAAGAACCGGTAGAGGCAACACCAAAATCGCCACATCGGTCGCGATACTGATTGAAGCCATGGAGAAGTAAGAGGCGGACAGATTATTGCATCCTTCTGGAAAGTTGAGACTCCATGCATGAGTGGGATGGCTTCGGCATTCAAAAGCCTACTCCTCCCTTAATATCAGCAAACGTCTCAACTGCCGGATACTCAGGCTCCTTACGTTGACAAAAACGACAACCACTGTATATACAGTGACTATCCCCGCAACTACCCATAGCCAGTATCGGAACTGCCTCTTGCGGAAGAGCCTGTGGTATAGGGCGAGGATACTGGCCTTGACGAAAAACAGCGCAAACGGATAGATCAGCTGGTATGCGTACCAGTGCTTCAAGGTCGGTTCGAGAGCCTCCATTCCAAGGTCTGAAAAATGGCGCCTGTCCGCCTTTTAGCTTTCAGGAATTGGCTACAGGAAGAGAAGGGTTGTTACCCAGTTCCCCAGCTAATATGGATTACGTTCGCAATGCTCATTGCAATGACCACAATCATGGCAACCAGTATGAAGTAGTCATCGACGCCCACATACTGGACGTACACGATGCGACAATAAAGCCTGTAATATTATTAGCTGTATGTACCGCCAACATCATACCAACGCCTTTGTTACCGGGCGACGACTGTCGTAATAGATAGTAGCAAGAGGACGCCCAACACCGCCAAGAACATCGGCTGTCGGGACCCATTATCAGCAGTGATGGCCTGCATGCTCAACCAAAAAGCCCACAATGCGGCGCAATCAAAAACGCCTCAAATCAAAATAGAGGGAATCAGCAAAGCCTAATCGAACGACTGAACCACGGTTTCTATGTACCGTGCCGCATCTTCGCCATTTCTTGGGACGGCTTTATTATTGCCTGGCATCTTGCATTTTGACCATCTGCCTGCGCCCAACGCGCTCTCCCAAGACATGGTTTTGCTGTCACCCAGCAGGCCGAATCACCATGAAACCTGGATGTTGGAGGTGACTGGATGCTTGATAGGGGAATTACTCCAGCCGAAGGCAATCAAGTTGCCGCAGGATTAAAAGGCTATAGCGAAAAGCTTCAGCCAAGAGACGGGACCCCCCGGGCCTTGCTAATATGTGGGACTGGTATTAACCGTTTCCCCATACCTGCAGGTTCTCTTTCGCCTCACTAGGATCCTTGCCTATATGCCCGTCGAAGCATACCTAGCACACCTATTCCGCGGACTATTTTTCCGGACCCATCGACTCGATATCCGACTTTACGACTCACAGACACTGAGATTGTCAGAGTTGTAATCTGAGTGTTCCAAGGCGAGCACCATGAGGCGTCCACATGTGGAGTGTGTTGCGGCGTCGTCGGTTACATGGACCCATGTTCGTGATCGCTGTGCCACTCCCGCTTGACGGGCGTCGGTACGCTGTTCCCCGACACCCCCGTATCTTAGAATCACAGCACTGGGCCGCGCATGAACATATACCCGCAAATCTCCGCTAGAAAAAATCCATCACCTTCCTCCGTTGAAGATTCTGTCCGACTCCGGCTAAGCACAAAGGCCTCAAGGCCTGCAGGTACGCCCTATTCTATCAATGAGGTTGCAACCGTGTCGGGGTGGTATGGGGCCATTGTGGGGTGGTGGATGCTGCCACAAACCTGCATCTGTGAGTGCTTGCGGTACGGCACAGTCGCAAGTATGCAGTTGGCGTACTCCGCTTGGTGTTCCTACGTGCTGTATTAAGACCTAACTTGAAGTGTAAACAGCCAGTCACACGCCCGTCCGTGTGACGAAAGAAAGGGTAAGGCTAGATGTGAACAATGATATTGATGGCATTGCAGACAGGTGACCAAGTCTTGGCCGTATCCAAGAGACCCATTGGCCGAACGGGCTTCTTAGATGAGCTTCAATGATCACGGAGATTTATCTCCAAAGATACAGAGGGAAGGACAAACCGGTACATTACCGAAGCGGCGAAGCCTTAGCATCACACCAGCCTCAGGACCGAACGATCGCGGCACGGTGGAGTTAAGATGTTGACCAGAGGCGCATGTCGCCACACCCTCCGAGCCTATCGGCTGCTTCTGTGTACGCGTCGTACAAGTATAATCCACGGTATACCCCGGGGCCGGCAGGCTAGAATGACGGTATTTGCGCGCCCCCGTGCTTTCCAAGATTAGCTCTTTGTTATTAAAGCTTCAGATCGCCTGGGGACGCCTTTGACAGCTGCGGCTGAGACATCTAAGACATGCGATTACTTGCTTTTGCAGTTGTCTTTGACAACTTGGCGCTTCTGGCATCAGCCTTGCCTACCGGTTGCACACCCCAGACATGCATCGACCCCCCAGTTCGGAAAGAATGGTAAGTTGCTGTGCTTCCTTGGTACAGATTGGCTTTGCTGATACCCGTTATGCAGGAGGTCTCTTTCTATAGTCGAGAGGCTCTCGTACATAGATGCCGTCTTTTGTCTCACCAAGAAGCCAGCCATCTCTGGTTTGTCTGGGGCGATCAATCGCTTTGATGACCATCAAGCCGTCCATAGCGATCAGACGCCTGCTATCCACTGGGTCGTATGTCTTAGAATATCTGTCATCCGGCGCCCAAAGCTGATGTGTGGCTCGTAGGGACACTTCGCCCTGTGGCACCGTTACTTTGTCGCCACCTACGAAAAGGCTTTGAGGAAAGAATGCGGATACACAGGCGCTCAGCCGTAAGTGACGGATCTTCTTCAATCGCGATGGCAATCGTGAAAGTGACTGACAAGGACAAGATACTGGGACTGGTCATTAGACGCCTCATCAAACAAGAGCAGCACCGCAATCTTCAAGAGCGAGATCTTTGATCCGATCACTGGGTTCGGTGGAAACGGGCCATGGGCAAACGCGACGGCGGGTCAGAATCCCCTGAACCTGACAGGTCGGACGGGCGGCGGCTGCGTGCGTGACGGACCCTTTGCCTATCCTGCGTTCGAGACGCACTACGGCGATACGGCGGGATGTCTCAGGCGCGACTTCACGCCGTCGGTCATGAACGCGTTTGCCCACCGCAGCCAGGTCGAGCATGTCACCAGCCAGCCCGACTACACTAGCTTTGCGTACGCCCTCGAGGGCATTCCCAGCTTCTCGCAGCCCAATATCCATGGCAGCGGCCACTTTGGTGCGTCTGCCTAGAACGCCCCGCTCGCTTACAGGCAGTCACGCTCACGGATTCACAGGTGTTGGTGGCGTTCTCGGGCAGATCGGTAGCGCAGCTGAAAGCCCTGGCGACGTAAGAACCGCCTTGTCCCTCCTTCCCTCGTATTGTTCCTTTGCTAATTTCTCACACAGCCCCTCTTCTACCTTCACCACGGCAACCTCGACCGCATCCTCTGGGAGTGGCAAAAGAAGGATCTGCCGACGCGGTTGCACCAGGTCGGCGGCCCCGTCGAGCCGTTCGACTATGGCGGTGTGAATGTGACGCTGGATTTCCAGGTCAACATTGGCAAGCTCGCAGGGAACGTGACGTTGGAGCAGTTATTGGATCCGCAGGGTGGCACGCTGTGTTATGCATATGAGTAGAACTGTGACGCGCGGCGAGGGTTGGTAGGGCTTGCTTGGTTGGACACAATGTAATATACAAAAGCATTGGTAGATGCGTAATATATTTGCTTTTGGAGAGCTGATAGACATGCGACTTTGGAAGACTTCTATCTGGTGAATGGCTGGTAACTGTAGAATGCACTCTGCCGGGCATCAAACACGATGCCCTGCCGTGATGCCCTATCACAACATCGCGCCTAGGTAGGAAAGGAATTGTTTATAGCAAAGAACATCAGAGGTATAAACACATGCAAATCCACCAATCACTATGCGATGACAACACTTGCGCCACAACAGCACTGCCACAAGCGGCGCACAAGGTCGCACGCACAAAGCTCCCGCCATTGCATTGCGCATTTTCCCCTCCGCCTCCGCCCTCCACCAGCAAGCAACATGCTCTCGCTCCGCTTCATCCGCCAGCTAGCCGACAGCGCCCTCCTCGACCGTCCTGTCATCGCCTCCCAATGCCGCCGCCACAGCACGCGCGCCCTATCCGTCGCGCGCCCGCGCACCTCGTCCACGCCTAGCTCGCTCACGCTCTCGCCCTCGCCCTCGCCCTCAATCGCGCCGCCCGCACCTCTCGCACACCTCGCCCGCTACGCCTCCTCCTCCTCCAGCACGCAATGGACGACGCGCCAACGCAACGACCCATTCGCACGCGAGGCGCGCGTCCGCGGGCTCAAGAGCCGCGCCGCATTCAAGCTGCTCGCAATGGACGGGCGGTACCGGCTGTTCCGGCGGGGCAACACGGTGGTAGACCTGGGGTACGCGCCGGGGTCGTGGTCGCAGGTGGCGGCGAACCGGACGGCGCCGGGCGGGCGCGTCGTCGGCATCGACGTCATCCCCGCGCAGCCGCCGCGCGGCGTCTCGACAATCCAAGGGAACTTTTTGAGCCCCGAGGTCCAGGCTGAGGTTAGGGCTTATGTGCAGGATCCTGAGAGGGGCCGGCCCGTTGTTAGGCATAGCTTGGTGCCTGGGGAGGAAGGGGAGGAGGAGGAGGATGGTGGGGAAGAGGATGCGGGGGATGAGGGGCAGGGCGAGGGGCTGGATGGTGGGATTGCGGGCGCGCCGTTGCAGCAGCAGCAGCAGCAGCAGCATCATCATCATCACGGGTTGACGCCTGAGGAGCTGGAGACGCAGGAGCGCGGCTACATTGACAGGGAGCGGCACGCGTCGCTGATTGCGCAGGGCACAAGCGACAACAACAACAATAACAACGAGACCACCGAGACGACGAGTACCGCGAGCGCCGCCGCCGCCGCCGCCGCCGCCACCACCGAGGCGCCCGAGCCCGCCAAGCCGCTGAGCCAGCGCGAGCGCGACGAGCGCGCCGGCCGCGTCGTCGACGTCGTGCTGAGTGACATGTCCGAGCCCTGGGAGCAGACGTCTGGCTACCATAAGAGGAGCGTTAGTGACCCCTATCACAGGATGATGAATACGAGCGGCATCGCCTTCCGCGACCACGCGGGCAGCATGGTGAGTTGAAATGGCGTCGTGGTGGTGTCTGTTATTGTTTTCGCCTCGGCCCCCCTCCCCTTGCCCCCCTTCCCTCTTGTATTGGATGGATGGATGCCCTTTCCCGCCTGCCCCTTCTTTCCTACTTCCGCGGCCGCGACACTCCTCCCGGCCTCTCTAACCCTTCGCTTCGTGGCCTCGTCTCCCTGAACCCCCCTCCCCTTCAATCAATATATCATCACCAATACCAATAACTCGCGTCGCATCGGCTATCCGCACCCCTCAAACACACACCCACACACCCCCCTTTACAGGAAACAAGCAAAACGCAACCCCCAAAACACACAAAACACACAAACAAAACCACACGCACAGACTAACCCCCCACGCAACCAGGACCTCTGCAACGCCGCCCTCTCCTTCGCCTACGACACGCTGCGCACCAACGGGCACTTCGTGTGCAAGTTCTACCAAGGCGCCGAGGACAAGGCGCTCGAGCTGCGCTTGCGCCGGCTGTTTGAGAAGGTCATCCGCGAGAAGCCCGAGTCGTCGCGTAGTGTATGTACATGTACCTGCTGGTTTTCTTCTCGCTTTTTTGTTCGCCCGCCCGCTCTTGTGTGCGTGAGAGAGAGGGCGGCTAGCGGAGCGTGGCCTGGCTGGCCTGGCCTGCTTCTGCGGTACATGCATGTCTTTGTCGCTGACGTGTTGGTACAGGAGTCCAAGGAGACGTATTTTGTTGCTCTGCGCCGCAAGGCGGACGCCGAGCGGGAGGACGTGTTTAGGGAGTGAATGAGCTAGTGGTTGGTCCAGGGCAGCAAGCGGTGTAGAAACCACCTACGCAGGAAAGCGGAAGAAACGGAGATTGGCTATAGTCAGTCAGTCAGCCAATCAGACACGAAAACCTGCCGCCTCAATGGCGCCAGGATACGCAGAGCAGCGCACTCGCGAAACGTGCTGTGTAGTGTTGTACGTATGTATGTACTAGGTAGTATTCCTTGCCTGAATGTACAGCCCCTCCCAGCTCTCGTCTCCCATGCCCACTATTACCAACCCAACCCACCACACTACCACGCACCAGCCCACACACACACCATCACAAACGCCGCCAAGGAACTAACAAACAAGCCGCTCGCTCACGCGGTCCAGGCGCGCGATGGCGCAGTGCCCTACTCGTGCCCATGCTCATGTCCTGTCTTGCTCGTGCCTATGCCTGCCTGCAGCGAAGGAAGAAGGGAAGATAGAAAGAAAGGAAAGAAAGGAGGAAAGGAAAATGAAGCAAGCAGGCAGAGGAAGCGGTGATAAAGGGCGTGGATGAGCAGAAACACCACCCACCACTACAACGACAACACAACGACAGCACAACAAGTAAAACATAAAAAGCAAACTCAAAGAAAAAGCAAAAAGCAGGCCATGGGTCCCATAATCCATTAAACGAACCCCCACCCTCTGCCAGTTTGGCCAGCAACTTGTTTCCGGGCAACAACAACAACAACAACAACAACAACAACAACAACAACAACAACAACAACAACAACAACAACAACAACAACAGCAGCAGCAGCAGCAGCAGCAGCAGCAATATCTCAACCCAGGTAAGGCTGAGAAAGAAGCTGTAAACAGGGAAACAGTAAGGCAACACAAGGTAAGCACAACTGACTGTCCAGCCACCCAAAAAGCGGGGAGCTGGGAGAAGGGCAGGGCGTATGCATGGCATAGCATAGCATAGCATATAGCAGCACATGAAAAGCGCGAACCAGAACGGCGGGAGGGGGAACAACAAGAAATTACGACAACGACAACAACGACGACGAAAAAGACGACGAAACACGAAAAGACAGCAGGCAACAGAGTATAGAAGAGTGAGAAAAAAAGAGAGAAGTGAGAGAGAGAAAGAAGAAGATAGCCATCAGAATTAGAACTCGATAGAACAACCGACCAGGGATATCATGTGCACAAAACAGAAAAACGGCCTTGTTCTTTCTCACTTTGTGCCCGCCCGCATTACGCCCCCACCTTGCCTTTCCCTTCCTTTCCCTTCCTTTCCCTTTCCCTTTCCTTTCCCCTTTCGCCCTTCGCCTTCCCTTCCTCGCGCATTTCCTTCCGTTCTACACCGCTCCCCCGATCCCACCCACCACTGTCCCATCCCGCACCATCCCACAAACCCCACCAGCCAGGCAGCCAGCCACTCCACCAGAAAAGGCTGCTGCTGCTACTACCAAAGACAAAAGCAAGAGATAGAGAGCAAAAAAACGAGAGAAAACAAATCGCCGCCGCCATCGGCCGACACAACAAAGGCAAAAAAGGCGACGACGAGAGAAGACAGCGACGTACATCGTGAAAATGCGAACAAGAAAACTATAAAAGAGGCTTCCGGGGGTATGATGAGGGTTTGTTCCGAGCTCGTCGTGCGTGCGCGCGTGCAAGAGAAGAAGAAGAAGAAACGGAGCAACGAAAGAAGGAAAAACGAACGAAAATATAATAAAAAAAGAGTAAGCGGGCGTGGCATCATCCGCGGGCTTGGGGAATGCATTGGTTCTTTTTAAAAAGTAAAACGGTTGTTGCACGCAAGCAATGCTGCTGCTGTCTCACACCAGCACCCACTCGCTGCCGCGCTTAATGAACTTGTCCAACATCATGGCCACGTCCGTCAGCACGAAGCGACAGACGTAAAAGCCAAAGAACTCGGCCGCGTGCCGTGTGCTGAGCTCGAGCCCCACGTGCGTCGGCGACGAGTGCTTGAGGCCTGGATCCTCGACTTGGCGAGCAATTTGGTCTGTGTCCCGTAAAGTTAGCTTGTCTGTTTTGCTGCCTGTATCCTTCCCCAAATCGAGCGAGCCGGATTTAAATTTGCTCTTGGTTGATCGCACTTACCTATTATCTGCACCGCGTCGAACAGCTTGGCCAGTGCGCTCATGTAGTTCGCATGTGGGCCCGTAAAATCCACTTGGCTGATCTCGCGCTTGGCCATGCGGACATTGGGGAGACTCGTCATCGGCAACGTGTTCATCGTCAGTGAGTCCTTGGAGATGTCCTTGGCGCCAGTGAAGGTGTTGGCCAAGTTCGCGCCCGAGTTCTTCGACCTCAGCTTCTTCCACGACGTCAGATAGCTTCTGCCCGTTCCCGACTTGCTTGGCAGCTCGGGTGCGGTTGATCCATCGGGCGACGTCACGCCGACGGTATGCGCGTCCTTGAACATAGCAGTTGCACCGTTGGTGCCAACCTCGCTGCCCAGCTTTTTGACAAGATTCGTCTGGACCTGGTCAAGGACGGCCTCAAGGGCCTGCATTTCCTCCAGTACGGCATCAGCGTCGAACGTATCCACACTGCTGAGTTTGAGGAGCGCTGCAGTGAGAAGGTCACAATTGGAAATCTTTTCCTCGAGGTTCTTGATCTTCACGCCCTTGACGCTCCACATGTCCCGTGGCACGAAAAGCTTCGTCGACAGGTAGCCGCCACGAGGATGTGCGAGTGTCTGGTAGAAGCAGCGCATCAACCAAAATGGCCGCAGCAAGTAGCCCTCCGGACAAGGTTCCAATGGAATCGGCGCGTTTATGGCTAGCGGATTGGGTGAACCGGGACTGTGGGGAGAATGGATATCGCTTTCAAAGAGATGCATGCCACCCGTGGGGATGCCCATTCCATCCAGTGTAAAGGTGGGAAGGCTAGGAGTGGGTGCGATGTGAGGAACACTGGCTTTACGACCCGTAAACGTACTGAAGGTCGTGCTGAGCGGAGTGCCAACGGAACCGTCAGATCCATCCGGGCTCGAAATTGACATCTGCCGATTCCTCAGACTCATAGAGGACTTGTTTTTCTTTAGTTGTGGAGGCTGGATACCACCTTT
Source organism: Aplosporella prunicola CBS 121167 (assembly GCF_010093885.1). Lineage (NCBI taxonomy): Eukaryota > Fungi > Ascomycota > Dothideomycetes > Botryosphaeriales > Aplosporellaceae > Aplosporella > Aplosporella prunicola. The sequence goes on along the minus strand of NW_022983529.1, from coordinate 786,521 downwards.
GCCGGGGAACATTGACCGTCCGGGATCAACGGCTGTGCCATCGTTCGAAAGTATTTGGTTCAGCGACGTAGCCGGCGAAATGGATGGCATGCTGTCAGCCGGGCTCGCGCCAGCCGACTGCGCTGAAGCGACTCGGAGGTTGGATTGCGAAGCTGGCGCACTCGGCACCTTGAAAGCAGCGGCTGCCGTCTTTGGCATATCGGGGGTTTCGTCGACCTTGAGCATATACGGCTGCGTCAACGGTGCCGTATCCTTGGGGGGCAGGTTCACCGAGGTTTCAATCTTCAGCTGTTTGGCATTTTGACCAGAGAGTCTCCTGCTTCTAACACTCGAACTGCCGATGGATCCCGTGGCGCTGTGGGCGGCTGTTGGCGGCCTAGGAGCAGCTGTTGGCGATTCCTGTTCCGTCACAGGTGGTAACGGCCCGCTAGGTGGCGGCAGGGTCGGGGCCTCCGCTACTGTCGACAAAGAGGTACCGGCGGTGTTGCGGGCAGACGAGGTCGAACTATGCCAGGTGCTGGTTCCAGAAAATCCGCTCGAATCGGATTGGCGAGGGAGAGCAGATTTCGAATTCAGGTCGAAATCGAAGCCGTCCAACATGTATTCCTTAGTCATTTCCTCCAGCATGCGCTCTTCGTCTTCAGCCTCCTCATCCTGGGGACCAAGATCGATACTGCCGCCTCCGAGTCGCATGTCCCTGTCATGCTGCACCGCCGCTTGAATTGTCGCTTCTCTTTCTGCGTCCCGAACGCGCTCCCTTGCGAGCTCTACGTTTCTCCGGTGCTCTGCCACAATTTCCGCCTTCCGGATCGGATCCTCGTCGTCGAAGGGATCTAAGGGGTCGTCGTATGCAGCCTCGACAGCAGCATCAAGGGCAGCGTCAAACTCAGCCTCCGTTGCACCACTGCCTAAACGCAAGTGTCTACGATGCACTCCTCCATAAGACATTGAATGTACCGAAGAGGCGCAAGACGAGCCTCCTGACTCGTCAATCGTGTCGAGCCACGAGATGGACTCGTGGCTGTTGTCGCGCTGATGGTTACCGGCCTGGCTGTTTGAGCGCTCATCGTCATACGGATCGCCAGACGTGTTCGGCGATAATGTCCTTCGTGGTGATAATGGCGGCGGCATATAACTTTGGTCATCGTCGGCTCTCTCAGAGCCTTGCGCATTATTTTCCTGCTTCCCATGCGGCGCTTGTAGGAAAAAGTTGGAATCAGACGCGTGGGACATCGAGCTCTCGACATCTCGAATAGCTGATGATATAACGGATTCCCGAGCCCCGGCTCGCGCCTTGAAAGAGGGCTGAGGGTGTTCTGGCTCAACAGACTTGTCGTTTACTATTCTTGTTATTGTAGCCGTCTCTATCACCATTGGTTCTTCGTACTCCGCTGGCTCGTCTGCCTGAGCGTCGCCTCCTAGTGAGTGTTCACTTAGAGGTCGCGCCGGCAACGTCTTCCCTGACGCGGACTGCCATGAGGGGTCGAGGAGTTTGAGTTCTTGTATCCGGTTGGTATAGGTTACGCGCTGAAAATTGTTAGACACACATCTCCCACGTGGAAGGAAAAGCTTACGATAGCTTCCAGCTTTCTTCGGTCATCCTCCCCGTGACTCCTGATCATAACCTGCTGCAGTAACCTGCACGCATCCCCATACGCCTCCATGGCGCCTTCAAAGTTCTGCGCATTGTCAAGCAGCACCGCAGTGTTAGCTTTCTGCAGCGCTCTTGACAACATTGTTTTCTTATCCTTATCCCCCCGCTCCTTGTTCCGCGACTGAGTCCTGGTCGCCTCGTCTTCAGACTTCCGGCTCGCGTCGCTGTCACTCCGTTCCTTCGCCCGGCGACTAGTATTGTAGTCCCTAGACTCTTTGCTCCTGTTCCCTATCGCACTCGCTGACCTGTGATCGACTGATCCTTGGCGAAACCTCGTCGTATCCACTGAGCCTTGTCTGGGCCTCTGGGAAATGGAGGCAGAGGCGGAATGAAGGGGCTTGTTCGGCTTGTACGCCCTGTTCTCGAGGGGCGCAGGCGAGCCGAGAGGCGATCTCACAGACGGTCCCTGCTGTTGCGACGGGGCCCTTTGCCTTCGGGGGGAGGCGTTGGACGCGACGGGAGGTCTGGAACTGAAGTAGTCAGGCCCACCGAATGCGACAGGCGGCGTAAACAGACCTCCAGCGTTCGACGGCGGGGCAGTCGAAGGCGAGTGCGGACGCGGGTCGAAGACGGTCGCGGGAAGAATTGGAACGGCGGGTGGACTGGTCGTGGGCGGCGGTATGTTCGGGGGGGAATAGGGACGACCTTGTCCTCCACGAGGGCTCACGTCCGGTGATCGAGTTCGAGTCGGAGATCTTCGTGGCGGCGAGTGCAGATTGGATCCATGGAAATTCGCAAACGGAGAAGGGCCGGTAAAGCTCAAGCGCCTAGAAAAGCTACCCTGGGCAGGCTTCTCGACAGATGCTGCGCTGGAGGTGGTAGACTGCGACCAGCGATGGAGGTTTCCAACGCCCTCTTTGATGGTGTTGACTCCTTCCAGAGCGGCATGCGCGACGCTTGATCGTCTTCTAGAAGCCGAGCCCCTCTTCCCGTGTAGCTTTGGCGAGAGATCCTGTTCGGCGAGGGCGTCGAGCGGCGCAGCGGGCGGACGCGACTGAGGGGCGGACGAGGCGACAGAGGCAGAGCGCTTCACCGGCCCTGAGGGATTAGAGTTGGAGAGGGACGATTTGGCGGGCGCGGCGCTGCTAGTGCTGGCGGAATGCATCGTTGGTCGGAGGTCCAATTGGCGGTCTGAAACCCCAAGGCGAAGCTCATGCGGCTAGTTCATGCATGCGCGCCGGACCAGTGCCGGAGTGTGTTTCGGGGGGCCTATGGCGCGAAAGGGGGGGTTGTGCGGCGGGCGAGAAAGAGCGACTTGTTGCTTTGAAGCCTCCGAGAGTTTGGAGGGCGTGGCCCCTTGGATGCTGGGTGCCCGAGCAGGGGGGTGTGCTTGGTTGCCGCGCTGTGGCTTACGAGCCGCCGCAGTGCTAGTCGACTCGTGCTCGGGGCGGGCCTCAGCGCTTGCAAGAGACGGAAGGGCGAGGGAGAGCGGCGCATCGGATTCAGGCACAGGCACATCCCTCCTTGTTGAAACACGTGCGCCGCCAGGCCGTGAACGTCCAGAGACCCCAGAATCCGGGGTGGCACGGTGCCAACAGGGTCCTCTCTCTAGCCAGAGCGAGCAAAGCCCTCCCCGCGCGCCCTCTGCCTGCCGGAATGCGTGAAGAACGCTCGGGCACGTGGCCGCCGCCGACGCTCCTGTACGAGGTGTTTGAGAGATTGCGAAAGGCGCCTCTAATCTATCTCTGGAGATGCTAGCCTCCGATCCATATCTAGACGAATCTTGCTTCGGCCCTTTTCCTCAATCATCCATTTAGTGTTACTTCGTACTGTACTAGGTAGCTACCTATCTATCCTCCCTCAGCTAGTCACCACTCAGTACCTAATAGGTGCTACGTAGTACCGCCATGCATATGCCACCATCGCATCGGCATTAATTTTTTCGGTCGTGCAACCATTCACAGATCCCCCATCACGTCCTCGTCCTGCTCAAACGTCTCCCACGTCGTGTCCATCGTCTCCCCAATCGTCTGATCCGCACTCTCCTTCTGGCGCAACTTCTTCTTCGCAAAGTCAATGTACTCCTTCTGCAGAGTCAGACGCGTCTGCACCGCTTTGACGTGCTCCGCCAGGTCGTTCGTCCGCTTGGTCTGGGCTATCAGATCAGCCAGCTGCTGCTCCTCCGTCTTAGCACGGGGTCCACTCAGCTCCGAGTGGAATCGCAAGACTGAAGTGCCCTGGTCATGTTCGATAGTAGCATTCAAAAACCCATCGTCAATCAAGGCCTTGATGTACGTCTCCGCAGCTGCGGGCTTCTGGCCTAGCCACTTGGCGATGGTCGAGATGGGTGCAGCGGCAAAAGTCCTCGACAGGTTCCTAACAAAGATTCTCGAATGATGCTGGAGGACTTCTCTCACGAGCCCAGTGTTACCATCCTTCAAAGAAGATCAGCTCGTGCACTCATTGACTTTTCGACTGTAACGGAGAAGCTTTGACTTACTTCTTCCCAGATCTGAGCGCCAGCATCTATCTCCGCATGGAGTCTAGCTGCATCGGCAGAGTTGAAAATCTCACTAACAGCTTCATACGCTCTGGATGTGGCCCTTACAGCCTTGAGTGCTTGCGAATTTGCCGCCTTGAGGGACTGAGTAACCTGAGAAATTGTTTTAGGTCAAGTCATTCACCAGGGTGACAGGGAAACACTTACTGCTCCATCAACAAGACACCCTACCAGTACCAATTTCTTGTAAGCTTCGGCCATGAGACCACTGGCCAAATTTTGGCTTGGCGTTGTGACAATACACTCTAGGAGCAGCTGCGCTTGCTTGTACTGGCGCAAAGCCAAGTAGGCATTGGCACCAAGCATAAAGTACTCTTGGACATCGCTGGCCGTGACCTTGTCAGATAGACCGGAACGCGTTGTGATGTAGCTGCTGCTGTCAAAGTGGTCCGCACATGGGAATGTGTACTCTCCGCCCTGAACTGGGGTAGTGGGGAAGCTGTATATGTACTTTTCAAGGACCGGCAGAGCTTCGTAGTAAGCTCTAGCCTCGTGACAAAGACGGAGGTAAAGCAAATGCAACGAGGTGAAGGTACCCAGCGACGGGTCCATGCGAGATAGGGCGGTCCGGATAGGTACGATTCCCAGAGCAGGCTACACCAAGAGATCAGTATAACGGAGCATCCTCTGGGTCGCAGCTTCAGCTCACCATGCTCGTGATGTGAACAATCTTGTCGACCAACTCTACCAGCTTCCGCCAGTCCGCGCCCACATAGCGTATCTGCACAGGATCGAACTGGCGTAGGAATTCAGTCATCCTTGCCCACAACTGACCTTGTGGACGAACGGTCTCTGGGAGCTGTTGTGGCGTCTTTGCGCGATCGATATGGCTGGAGATCTGGTGGACTAGAAGGTAGAGGTAGGGTATCGTGTTTATCGCTGGGTTGAGAATCTGTGCAGTCGCGTCAGCATAGCTGTCAACCCGTACCTAGCCAAGCCCTGAAGACGTTGTCGGATGTTTACCTCCAGAATGTCTTGCTTGTCTATCTCGCCCTTTGCCCAGATGCCCGCGGGTATGGAATTCAGGCGCTGAAGGAATGTGCGCATCTGAGAATCGTACTCGACCGGTGAGAGCTCCTGGGCGCTCTTGTCGGGCGGAAAGCTGTAGAGGAATGATAGCTCGGCCGCCATGTTGGAAGGTGGAGGGTGAGCGCGCGGCGATGTTGTGGGTGGATGGTAACGGGCGGAGCTCTGCTGGGAGGCGGGGCGGCTGTAGGCGGTGCGCTATCGGCTGCTCATGGAGAGAAAGTCGTTCAGGTAGCTTCCCAAGCGAGTGTTAGCTACGGCGAAAGGAATTGTGCAGTGGGAAGATGAAGTGGGATGGCGTGAGTGCAGTTGGATGCGTCTGCCTATGGGTTTCCCCAGATTCCGATGATGATATTCGGCGCTCAGTTCGCCGACACCTAGCTTCCCGCAGGGCTGATCCGTCTGATAGCTCCGGGGCTCCACCACTTCACTTTGGCCTGGGCAGCTGGAGCCACTTTGATGAATAAATCTATTTACGCCGTGCTACTGGTCCCGGCACCTGGAGCCTATATGCGCACACCTTTGCTTCTGAGCACATTCACAACCGAATGGCCCGTGTAGTCCAGCCATTCTGAAAGCGCACCGGTTGCGCCTCCGAACCTCCTCAGGTCCTCCAACCTAGAGTCCAAAAACCTTTCTGTATCCTTGAAGTCGGTGGATTGGTCTTGGGTCATGAAGACTTCTGCGCTGGAGTAAATAGCTGACAAGCTTGCGCGCTTGGTGTACCAGCTACTGTCGACGCTTGTATCGCCAGCGAGGAACCAAATCTCATCCGCCAGCTTCCCCAGCTCGGCGAGTGACGCCGGCACGTAGGACGGTTGGGCCATAACAGCAAGGGCCTAGACCAGGAATTATGTCAACCTTCCACCCTAACACGCCAAACAACTGCTGCATCCAACGAGCACCAACGCAATCGAACGCTTACCTCTTGCCACTTATGTATGATAGGCTTGTTGGCGCGAAGCCTTTCCAAGGTCAACAATCTGACCTTTGCACCTACGCCTACTCTCTTGCCCTCGGACTCCTGCGGGAACTGAACTGAATCCCTAAGCCCCAACCGCCGCATGACAAGATGGTATTGTATCAAATCGAAGGCGCCGCGCGGGAAGAGGTTCGTGGAGACGTCAAGATAGCCGGCTTCGCGAGCGCCTAGCTTCAGGGCAGTGGCTGTGAAGCCATGGGTCGGAACATGCGAGAGGGCAGAAGACAGGATAGACGATTCTACGGGTGGGTATGGCGCCGGCTGCGCATGCTCGTAGGAATGGTAGCCATTTGACCTGGATGGATTGGGCCTTGGAACCGACCGCTGCAGGCCTCTGAGAAGTGGGCGGGCGTGACGTGTTGAGGAAGACATTGTGAGGTGTGCCGGTGGATGGAGCTTGTGATTTGCGATGCGCTTAGTCCACCGTACCTAACGACAGCCGCAAATGGCTGATGTCACACAAAACAGCAACGTTACTCAAGTACATGTATTTATTTCTTGATACACTATATCTTCTAATTGACCAAAGTAGGAATATCATCGTGGAATTTGAGTAGTTAAATGACTCTAACTTCAAGCCATTGGACTTTTATGTGTATATATATGTAGATATGTACATTCTAGTCTGAAGCCTGAGCTGTATCGATTCCCCTAGATGGCCATTTCTTCGCGCTCCTTTGCACGCCGAATGGCTTCCCTCTCCAGTCGACTTACAGTTTCATTCTTCCACCTTGTGATTCTTCTCAGTCCCTGCTGGAAGCGCTGCATCTCCAAGATAATGCTCGTGGTAAAACCCTGGTGACCATTCATTGCGTTATAAGTGCTCTTCCTTATGGATTCAAGCAGGTCCAGTGTAGAGGCATCGAAATCTAGACCGCTGTTATCCATCTCTTGTAGAAGATCGTCGACGCCCTGGAAGTCAAGGTACGTAAGCCATGTCATGGCTATGAGTTCATTGTACAATTGGGTGCTGGCGCCCAAGGCGAAAGACCCGCGTCCAAGACTCTTGATGGTTGGTAGTAAGGCCAACCCCAGCGTCGACGATGGAAACTCAATACGCAGTTGGCGCATTGCAACCAAGCAAAAGGCCGCATAGTTGGGACCAATTATAGCCATCTCAGACGGTCCTTTCCGTTTGGATGAGGTTGCTTCCTTAATGTTTTGTTTGACATCTTCTGTATCATCGAGATTGAGCCGTCTGATGGCTGAGAAAACCTCTGATTCCATGATACTCCACAGTTCGACGTCCGTCTTTGCAGACTTCAGCTGATCGAACACACGATCAAATTGCTCCTTTTGCGCTTTTCTGAGTGGTGTTTCTGGCCGGTCCACTGCAGCTCCGTAGCGGGATTGCTTCCCAACAGCTCTCCGTGCCTGTTCTGCGCGGTACCCTGCTGGTTTCTTGTTCGCGGCAAATGCTCTGCTTTCCTCCAGACTGGTGTCTTGCTGTCGAATCGCAGAATTCAGAATCGAATCCAGGCTATCATAACTTGAATCCGAATCTTCGCTCGGCAACATGCTTAGCCCCATGCTGGCTCCTGCTTGTGACGAGAAATCCTCATAAAGCTTCTCAAAAACTCTACGTTCCTTATCGGTAATTGTCGTGTGGCGTTGCTGGTGGAAAGCCAGGTCGCCTTCATTCTCGAACGGAACTTCATGCGCTGGATTAGACCGTTCCGTCCTGTCATCGTAACGTTTCGTATGGAGAAGTTGTTTCGAAGGTTGGACATGAAATTGTTTCGAAATTCTCGTTCGATTCGCGGCGTAACCTAGGATGGTCCTTGTTTGGTAGAGGAAGGGTAGCATGGTTGGGTTGGAAGGCGCTAGAATGCGCCTAGCCACATGAGGTACTGTCATTGTCTGGTAGTTGGAGTCGCGTGCTGTTCAATGGTTGTCGCAGATGCTGGTTAGAAGCTTTCCGAGCAGCAACTTTCGATGATCGCCCGCCAGGCCGCTCTCTAAATCCTCGGTCCGATTCGCGCCGGGAGGCCCGGCGCGTGAGAACGCGTCGCGTGAATTGAATGACCTCACCGTCGCATCCTGTCCCATTTCCAAAGTTCTGCCTAATCCATAGTCTTCGAGCCCGAGGCGCATACCGAGAAATCCCATCCTCCTTAGTCCTGCGCGCTTCGATAAACAACTTCTCTTGAGTGTTCACATTAAGGCCAATGGCGCGTGGCGCGAAGACAACGAATGAGCTGAGCGAATATGAGCTCAAGCGGCAGGAACAAATTGCCAAAAACCAAGCTCTCCTGAGGAGCTTACAGCTAGATGCACAACATGCTGGCCTCGCCCCGGCAGCGCAGAAATCCCGCTCTTCTGCGCCAGCGAAGGACCGGAAAAAGAAACCGGCAGTCAAGAAGGAGAAAGAAGAAGTCGTTCCGCGGTAAGACCAACACACGGCTCAATTGAAGCGTAACAATGCAGACTGATACGCATATAGGCGCACTTCTTCTCGACTGCGCGGGATAGTTGCCGACAGCGAGGTGGCGAAGAGAAAAGCCGAAGAAGAATACGAGGCTGTCCAACAAGCAGAAAAAGCTAAGCGTCAGCGTATAAGCGATGACCTTAACCTCGGCGATGTGGTGGTGGCCGGACAGCACTGGAATCAAAGCGGTAACTTCTTGACCGGAGTGGGACCAGCGAAGCCATATGAACGAACATTTACTGCACAAAATGTGAAGGGGACCACGGACAAAGAACTCAGGGCGTTACGAGAGGCGATGAGCGGCCTGCAGTTATGGGAAGGGTTTGAGCCAAACAGTAAATGCCCTTGGCGATACTATGGTTATGAAGAAAGCTTGCTGATCGACTTCAAGGGATCAAACTTACGCCAGAGCGCGTATACTCAATGGGCTTTCATCCGACCGAGGACAAGGCTCTCATATTTGCTGGAGACAAACTCGGAAATCTTGGACTGTTCGATGGCTCGCAAAGTGTCCCTGAAGTCAAAGCGGAGGATGACGAAGAAGTCGACGAAGCAGACCCTGCTGTAACCACGTTCAAGATCCATACGCGAACGATATCCGCATTTCAATTCAGCCCCTCGGAGCCAAATGCTCTCTTCTCCGCCTCGTACGACTCCTCCATCCGAAAACTGGACTTGAATAAAGGAGTAGCTGTGGAAGTATATGCTCCTGCAGACAAGTCAGAGGATGCACCTTTATCTGGAGTTGACGTTGCCACCCCAAACGTGATTTACTTCACAACGCTTGACGGTGCATTCGGCATTCACGATGTAAGAGCACCGTCAGGTAAGAGCAACGGGACGCAGATCTTCCAGCTCTCGGAGAAAAAGATAGGAGGTTTCAGCATGAACCCGGTGAACCAGCATCTCCTCGCGACGGCATCGCTGGATCGGACTGTGAAAATTTGGGATCTGCGGAAAACAACCGGAAAGAAAGATGAACGTAATCCTCATCTCGTCGGGGAGCATACCAGCAGATTGTCCGTGTCTCACGCGGCTTGGAACTCCGCCGGACAAGTTGCAACGGCATCTTATGATGATACCATCAAGATTTACGACTTTAATGATTGCGGTGACTGGAAGGTTGGCACCGAGCTGACGGAGGAGCAAATGGAACCTACTGCCATCATTCCTCACAACAACCAAACGGGGAGATGGGTGACTATGTAAGCTCTATCAGTCGTGCTACAAGTGGTGTTGTATTAACCAGTTTTTAGTCTACGCGCTCAGTGGCAAGCCATGCCCCAGGACGGTGTACAACGTTTCTGCATTGGAAACATGAACCGCTTCGTCGATATCTATACAAGTAAAGGTGAGCAATTGGCTCAGCTTGGTGGAGAGGGCATCACTGCAGTTCCGGCCGTTGCGCAGTTCCATCCTACAAAAAATTGGATAGCAGCTGGCACTGCTAGCGGTAAGCTCTGTTTTTGGCAATAGGCCCAACCTAACTTATTTGATATACAACATTGTTTTGCGTACATAAAGATTTCGACCATCTACGTTCCAAAGAGAAACAACCTGCGGAGGCAGCAAACTTACCTTTTTCACATTCGAATCCAAATTCTCGCCATAGCTTATCACCCCTTTTTAACTTACGCTATGCTTGCAATTTCTTTCAAATCCAGCGTTGCGAATTACCATTTTGGGGGCTTTTCCGTGTCTGCTAGAGGCGAAACTACGTTCTCTCCGATGCCATTTCCTACTTCGCTTGTGCTACCGGCAGTTGGTCCGAGGATTCACCAACATGCAGATCAATATTCCGTTTGAAGTGGTAGAAGCAGCTCGCTTAGCTTTTCCTGCCTATCCTTTGGGTGTTTGCCAGCGAATCTCTAAGCAGAACAGATGGCCACGCCCATCACTATTGTTGAATTTGCTGATATAAAGTTAGGAGGCTTGCTTTCGCGCTACGATCGCGAATGTTCAATTTCGAATAAAGGCAAATCGTTGCGTCAACCATAAAGCGGGCGGAGAAGCCATTGACTCGTACAACGATTATGTTCAGCCTCAGCAAATCGAGCTGGTGGCTTCTCGATGTCACGCCACTGGTGTCAAGAGGATAGGGGATGATGCTGCCAGAACCTTCTTAGGCTCGAAGCGAAAGGGGCCATTCCCGTAAGGATTTAGTGGTGCGGGGATCGGCGTCCGAGGGAACCGTAGCTTGGGGAGAAACGGCAGTGCTTGAGTGGATGGCGGTCAGTACGGCCGACGGTAGGTATTGATGCAAAACCACACGACGTCAGGCGGACACGACGATAGCGGTTGACATGATTCCGCGGCTTTTCCTTGATTTATTTTTGGAGGCGCCTTAAGCTTATCGCACCCTAGGCCGCCACATCCGTCACGAAATGCCAAGGAGCCACCAGAGCGGAGCCCTGCATGCCCTGTTACAGATGCATGGCCGGCTTTTGGGCCGCCTGGGCCGTGCAAAGGTTCCGAAGTTGTTTGCTAGGACTCCCTCGGCGAAGGTAGCGAGCCGGTACTGCTCTCTTCACCTCTCGTCTCGCTATCGAAATGACGTCGGCATTTGGCGGCTGTCAACCTCTAGTCCAGAGCCGCGGGATTTCAATTATGGACCCCTGTTTTGCCGCGGCCTCTTTGCCAATGTCGGTTACATCCCTGCGCCATCTAGTGCTACAGTCGCATGAAGGGAGGGGGCGAGAGCAAGACCGCTGCCACGGTGCGCCCTAATACGCGCTCCGAGTGTCGTTCTTGGCGTGGATCGCTGGATGCGCTTGCGGAGCAATGTTTTCCAAACAGCCCCAGGAGGTGGACGACTAGGTATCCGAGCGCCCTCTCCATCGTCATTGCGTTAGCTCTCGAACTAGCCCGAAGCTGGCCCAGGGGTTGATATAAAGGGTCTTAAGTCCTCAGTGCTCAGGACCACCAACACACGCAGCCTTCAACAGCAGTCAATTCATTCTCAAAGCAACCTCCACAACCAATTCAATCACCATGAAGACCGCCGCCGCCGCCACTCTCCTCGCTGCTGTCCCCGCCGTCCTGGGTCAGAACAAGCCCTTCGAGGGTCTCACTGTCCGCTCTGGATCCGACTTCCAGTACGCCACCATCACCCAGGCTGGTCTTTCCTTCTGGGTTGGCAAGGATACCGAGTCCTACTGCCCTGAGGCCTCTGTGCCCATCGACTGCCCTCCTGGCAATGTTACCGCTTTCGTTGGCGGCGAGGGTACCCTTTCCATGGACGTTGAGGTTCCCGGCGGCCAGCAGGGTATGTTTCAATTGATATCGAGACAATGGACGGATCCAAGCTAACTTGATTTCAGTCTACATTGCTCCCACTGGTGAGCTGAAGGTCACTCAGGCCCACTCGGCTTCGATGCCCGAGGGCTCTATCCAGGATGGCTTCCACAAGTCTGAGAGCAACAGCCTCGGCTTCCTGCACTGGACCAACGGCTTCCTCGCCTGCCCCGCTGCCAACAGCACCGACGGCTACCCCTACCAGATCTACGCTTCGGTCGACGGCCTCAAGCGCACTGACTGCCTTGGCTTCGACTTTCTGACCTCCAACTACACCGGCACTGGCGCCGCTGCTTGGCAGTACGCTTAAACTTAAACGCTTCGAAGAAGACATCTCGAACGACTATCCTAACAGATTTGCTTTGGTAATGAGCATTTACTCCTACTATGACTGGGATTTAACGACAACCTCGCTACATACCACATGAGTTTTTTGTACAGCACTTTTAGCGAGGAGCATTAATGATTGTCTTAATCTTGTATCGCTGCCTGTAAGGCGTTTCTAGTAAATAAAACATGTTCCTCTGGGCTTTTGTTTTTGCTCATGTTGTAGACCATGACGGTCTTGTCTCTTGACTTCATGCCCTTGGCTACCTCGACATCTGACTTGGGCACACCCAAAACCTACACATGGCGCTTTGAGCAGGGAGTTTGGGCATCGTACGCCTCGAGAACGACATACCTCGGCGATCAGCTTCTGCACCGCCTTGTTCGCCTCACCCTCCTTGGCCTGGGCAGAGACACACAGCTCGATGCAGTCGGGGGTGAGGTCGTTGATGCCCTCGCGCTTGGCGCTAGCGCCGGGCTTGACATGGCAGGAGAGGGAGATGGAGCCCAAGGAGCCCTTTGCGCCTTTTGCGGCGATGAAACGGACGGCAGCAGAGCTCGCCATGACGTCTCCCCGCACGCGGGAGTGCCGGATACGAGCCGTTGAAGCAGCGGGAGCTGGTGCGAGAGATTGGAGATTGGCGGGGCCGTTTGACGCGGGCGGGCAAGACGACGTCGCAAATTATTGTTGACGCACCCTGGCCCCCCGCACTGTTCACTCCCTCACCCTGTCGGCTTGCGACGCTCTCGACGATGCCAATCTCCCCTCCACCTCCGCTGCTTCACCTGCGCCCAAGAGATTTAGGGAGCGTGTCTGGTTGCCTGAGAGACAGAACAATCGCCTTGCCTGGAAGCCTTTTTTGCTCATCCGAGTAAGGGCTGCACCTTGAGCTGCACTGCCTCCATTCCCCTCTTATGATCTCCGAGTTAACGCACCTCCCTCGAGCAATCCTCTCAGATCATGTCTTTGCTCCACGGATGGACAACCGTGTGCGACCATGACGTTGCCGTTGTCACGAGCGCGCACATGGGACGGCAGAAATACGAAGGGCCATTCTCCTTTCGTCTGGAAGTAGAGCTCCGTCTGCCGTCAATATCCGTTCTTGCTGATATTGATTCCCATGGGGTGTATGTATGTACCACGGTACAATGCGGCTCAGCTGCGTGCGCGTGGCTCCAGTAAGCAGTAAGCGGAGCCAGCCTCCGATGCAACCCCAAGATTGTGGAGGTGGCAGACGGGGTGAGTTTCTTTTTTTGGTGATTATTTCTCTTTCTAGCTACGTCAGTTCATGTCTCTTCGTATTTTGTCTTGAAGTCTGCTGGCAAATATTCCTTGTCTTTGCGCAACCGGAATCCGTGGGGTGACAATATTTATCGTATTCTACTGTCGCATGCTTCTTCCGTTTCCCTTATCTTCTATGCTAAACTACATGTTGCATCACATCTGTCATGCTTAGAAGAACGGGAATAATCTCCAGGGGTGCTTCATAGTTGACGTCAGCTCACATCCTCGCGTCTTATCTCTCCTGACCTTCGCTTTCTCCATTGGGCTTTCTATGACCCTTTTTAGGCGTTCTTACTTTCTTGGGAATGAACTCTAGGAGCACCGTGCCGTCTCGCGCAACACCATTTTCGTTTGCTGGCCTCGCGGTCCGGCCTCCCTACACATCCTCGTGACGGTGTTGTACAAAGCCGTTCATGCGCATGAGCGGAGGTCAATATTCGGCTCCTCCGTGGGCTGGCTGTACGTCACTTACAAGCCACGCTTCGAAGCTATTTTTGTTACACCTCCACAGTGGGATCGCTGATAAGCTGAGAAGTCGGATAGCAGATCGGAAGCTTTCGGGCGTGGACAAGTTTATGTGCGAGTAGGTGCGATTGATTTTTATGATATCGGGGCTGCTAGTCCAGCAGTAACGCTATCCAACCTCCCAGTGCATCCGAGATCTCAGTGCAGTCAGTTAATTCCCCAACCTGGCATGCCTCAAGATGAATTGTCCCAAATTCGATAAAGTGAGGCGTCCTCGCCCGTCATGGAGATGTCTTTGTGCAATGGTGTCGGTGATGGTGCTTGACACAAAAGTGTTTGACGATGAAATCAATTCGAAAAGGAATTTTGTATATTTCCGTCTCTTATTACCTTTACATTGACTGATCCCGAGCCTATTCATATTTTCATTGATCCTCTTTCTGACCTGGGCAAATGTAAACACCACCACATCATCTTGGGCTTTTGTTCACGAAGAGATACCAAAATTTCCCCATGCCAAGGGCGAAAAAGAAAGGTATATCATTACGAAGGACTTATAGAGCATACTGACAGTTTTTATTCCATAGTGTTCTAGTACCGATTTCTCCATCAGTCATTTGACCTTTTTAAATGCACCGGGTAGCGCTCCGATGATGCCTAAAAATATCTTTCGGTGCCAGATTCTCTGACGCAATGTGCCCACTCGGTGCTATATTGGTTAAGTTTATATGCTTATGCAAGGTAAATAAGCTTTCTAGTCTGTAAAGATATCTCGACCCTTGTAGCTCGAGGTTATCGCGCACGAATGATCAGTGTTTTAAACAATCATCATGTTACATCTTCCTGGGTAATTTCGCGCTTTTTTTGTTTATCTTAACCACTGATCCTTTAACCCACACACACCAACGTTGAAATCACTTATAGTTTGGGCCAAGGGAAGGCCTGCGGACTTCACTTTGGATCGACGGCATGTAGTGAGTTGGATTGGACACCGTGGTTCTAGTTTTCCCACCTCGAAAATGTTTCCAATGAGCTCTATTATTTTAGCTCTATACAAACGAGCTTATAGCAGTATAATTCGCTCTACAATCGATACTAACTTCTATCTTGGTATTGCATAATGGTCTGGATTCCACTCTCGATATGTAGATACCGCTGCAGTCACAGCGATAGGGCCAGAGGAGCAAGGGATGGAAAAAGAAATTACTATATGTTACTTCTATATATACCATTTCGACCTATAGTCCTCTTACTACTATCATCTCTACTGCCACTGCTGCAGCTGCAAGTGTGCCAACAACGAGATTCTGGGGATTAGCTTAGGTGGCATGTCTCTGCGAATTGATTATATCCGGTGATTAAAGACTTCGAAGTATTAGATTCTAATATAGGGCTACTTTCTGTTGCTGTTATCTTAATATCTTTTTTGTTGTTACTCGTACTACTACTACTTGGGTAATTCGACCGACGTTATAAAAGTTCATAGAAAATTATACATTTAACTGTTAGCAAATACTAAAATCCCCAATATATATAAAAATATAAAATAAATATGACTAATACTCTAGGGATATAATGTAGTAGATGAGGCTCGTGGTCTACTTGATAAGGCTTTATAGAGAACCCTATAGTCTGGCTAAGGTAGTAAATCGCAGGATAATCCTAACCCGTACCACTACTATATATCAGCATATTAGCACGATTAACGGTACTAAGATGTTTAAGATTCGAAGTCGTAGCAGCTTAAATAAGATCGGATTGCTACTTGGTTACTTTTACACTGCGGATTATCTCAATCAATTAAAATCGTTACCTAAATATTTAAGCCGACAGTAATAGAAACATCAAGCTGCGGAGCTTGCCAGTAGTAGATATTATAACTACTACATAACAAGAAATTCAAATACTGAACATTTATTAAAGAAGCCAATAGCGTAGACTGCCAGTAGGAGTACTTTACCATTAATATAAATGATGCATTGTGTCTCATTCAGACCATACTCAGATGTACCCTGCCATGAAATGGCAACGACTTTAGCAGAATAAAAATAAACTCGAAGGACTAAATTACGATGAATAGATTTTGTTAACTTTCAGTACAACCATGAATTTGAGAGAATCCGGGAGGCATACAAGGAAGACCAAGACTGCTCCCCAGAAGCTCCTTACTCTATAGAAGAGTACTAGCTTTTATGAAATCAAGGCATGTACAGCAGGCACCGCATTCTACTGTACGTTTGATCATATAAGAACAGTGGGATTTCTCGACCACTTTGCGTCATATGACACTGCCAGCTGGTCGACAGTGCGCCACGGACCATAACCGAGTGGGTCATGCCCCAGAAGCCGCCCAAGGCTTTGTCCAAGTCGAAGACGAGGCGCAGAAGATCGTTGCTTACCTTTCTCACCCCTGATTTTCAGGATTGCGCCGCTCACATCAGCTTCTCCAGCCTTTCGAGACACAGCGTACCACGTAGTACGACGCTCTCCGCTGAACTTGGCCTTGCCGGCTCCGGACGGTTCGTCTCACTTTGCGGTGAAGCTGACCATGTTCATACGAGACGATGGCCCTTTTGTAAAGGAAGAGGTGTCCGTGTATCCTCGTTGATCAGGGCCGGTGCTTATTGTCTGAAAAGGCACTATGCCTTTGCTGTCATTGGTAACTCAACGATGCTAAAGCGGGCCGGTATATCTTGATGATGACTTTTTTTGCACCTATAAGAAGCAGTCTGTACCCGTCAAGTCCGAGCACTTACCATAAGGATATGAGAGTATTTGTGCCCCCGCAAAACAAACAGTCTCAGGTATACAATAAATATCCATAGAGGACCTGCGTCCCACAATAGAGTTTTGCACTTGCTCTCCACTTTGATAGCCATGCCCACGGGAATGTACCTACGCGAAGTTTGGTTACCGGAATGTTTGTGCATTGCATTGCATGTGACGGCCCCCTGGCGATCGGCCACGACTTTGTACTCTACACCGGGCTCCGGGAAGATGAGAGCTGTCATTTGGCCTTGAAGTCGTTATCAGACAGTCGCCGGCTACAGCCGCACCTTGCCGCAGCGGGCAAGTGAGGTTGGACGACGGCGGGCGCGGGATACGCGTGACAAGTCCGCATGCAACGACATGGGGTCGTCGGATCGGAGGGACCACATAGCGCACCGCCTACGCCTAGGCCGAGTGTCGGCTCTTTCCAACACCTACTACACCCTAAGCGCAAGTATAAACGCATCGCGACCGTTAAGCGCAGTCAGAAGCGATTGAACACTCGGATGCGAAAAATCAATCTTGCCTATTTACGTAAAGGAGAAGGAAAGGAGGACACGATGGCTCTTTCACCGCACGACGATAACAACATAAATACGCTTTCCCGACCCTTCCAGCGCCGCTACAAAGAAAGCTGCGCTCCATAGGCCTTATCCCTCATCTCCGCTCTCGCGCCCACCACCACCCCTTCTCCACGCTCTCAGCTCCCCCGCTCGCAAAATGACGCACGCCCCTACCATCCAGCCGAAGTTCCTGCCTCGCCGCGACGACCTGGGCGTCGTCGCCGTCGGCTTCTCTAACGGACAGGTGCGTTGCCCAGCAGCCCCGGGCTGCCGTCTCCCATGCTGATGTTGTTGTTGGTGCGCAGAGGAAGTCCGGTGTCGATGCGGCTCCCATGGCCCTGATTGAGGCCGGCCTGCTCGACCAGCTTCGGGACGAGCTCGACTTCAAGGTCACCTACGATGGCCAGGTCCACTCGTACACCGACGTTATCCCCAAGGAGGACCCCGACCACCGCAACATGAAGATGCCGAGGACTGTCAGCGCCGTGACGAGGAAGCTGAGCGAGCAGGTCTACGAGCACGCCTCCAAGGGCCGCTGCGTCCTCACCCTCGGCGGTGACCACTCCATCGCCATCGGTTCCATCGCCGGTGTCGCGAAGGCTACCCGGGAGAGGATTGGTCGTGAAATTGCCGTCATCTGGGTTGACGCCCACGCTGACATCAACACCCCTGAGACCTCGGACAGCGGCAACATTCACGGCATGCCCGTGGCCTTCTTGACGGGCCTGGCTAAGGGCGACAACGAGGAGATGTTTGGTTGGATCAAGGATGACCAGAAGATCAGCGTGACCAAGCTGGTCTACATTGGCCTGAGGGACATTGACATTGGAGAGAAGAAGATTCTGAGGGAGAACGGTATCAAGGCCTTCTCCATGCGTGACGTTGACAAGTAAGGTGGACCCTCTCACCCTTATGGAACCCGAGACTGACGTCGGCTCCCCAGGTACGGCATCGGAAAGGTCACGGACATGGCCCTTGGCTGGATCGGCAGCGACACTCCCATCCATTTGTCCTTTGACATTGACAGCCTGGACCCTCAGTGGGCTCCCAGCACTGGTACCCCTGTCCGTGGAGGCCTCACCCTCCGTGAGGGTGACTACATCGCCGAGAGCGTGGCTGAGACCGGCAACCTCGTTGCTATGGACCTTGTCGAGGTCAACCCCAGCCTCGAAGCCCATGTAAGTCTAGGTTCTGCCCATTTGAGTTCGCCTATCTGACTAGATCCGCAGGGCGCTTCCGAGACCGTTCGTGCGGGTTGCTCCATCGTGCGCTGCGCACTGGGCGACACGCTGCTGTAGATCACGATTCTTGCCATTTAGATCCCCCCTTTAGCGTTCAAATATTTCTTTTACGGTCCCTCGGGTGTTGTCGGGTTCAGCAGCATGCGCAGTGGAGCGCCTCACTGCCGGACGAAAGGATGATACTTAGACAGCAAACCTCTGCTAAGATAGACAAGTTTTTTCAACACATTTGATTCCTTGGGAGAAGCAAAGCACAGTTCACGCAGCCCCTCCGTTTGTGCATCCAACCACGTCATCTGCTGCCCTTTTTTAGCCACCGAGCAAGATCCTATCTATGTCCGATACCGGGCTCGGATCGCTATGGAATCAGGTTGAGACGAAATTTGTCCTACAAAGGCTCTCTGCGGACGTGATTCGGATTACTCTCGATTATTGTTGCTGCTGCAATAGGGCCTTGGGAGTGGAATGGGGGCTCTGTATGCCCTGTGCAAGCGGGATTCTAGAAAAAGCCGCTCAAGATATTCATAGGGCTTGGTCGGTGTCCGTTTTTAGAAGAAGCCCACTCCGAGGTACGGGAGCGCAGTGCACATTTTTAAGGGCAGAGAAATTCCCTCCAGAATTCCCAGTGTTCTCGTCCATTGTCGTTCCCTTGTCTCTCTGTTTGCTCCTTTGTTCGCTTTGTGTCTGACTTTTTCCTCCGGCTCCCGATACGGCTCCTGACTCGCGTCGGGATCGGCACTCCTTCATACGTCATATTGAAATAGAAAGTACGTCTCCAGCCTGGAACTCCAACGTTCGTAAGTCGTCTTGACAGCTGCTGTTTCCAGTTACTCCTGAGCACAGTACTGGTGTAGAGTTACAGTTCCTCCATGTCTCTCGCAATTCAGCGCCAGCGCTTGGGCAAGCTTCCCAATGGCTTGCTAGATGTTGTTTCCCACCACCACCCGCTCTCAGCTCCAAGGGGAGCCACTGCTTCCCACCTTCTGCAACGCCGTTCTTTGACAGTCGAGGCCCTTGACGCCCAGCGTGACAGTATGGTCCACCATTTAACATTGCGCCGCGGAACATTGGTTGACGCTTTCTAGGGAGGGAAAGAGTCGTCATTCTAGGCTCGGGATGGGCCGGCTACACCGTTGCCCGTAGGCTCGACCCTAAAAAGTACCAAGCCGTTGTTGTCTCGCCGCGCTCGTATTTCGCCTTTACTCCTCTTCTGGCTTCCACCTCCGTCGGTACCCTCGAGTTCCGGACTGCCCTGGAACCTGTCCGCAGCAAGAGAACCAACGTCTCCTACTTCCAAGGCTGGGCCGATGATGTTGACTTCAAGAACAAGCGCATCACGGTCGAAGAGGGTGTAGAAGACGCGGAACAGGGCGTTGCCTTGGCCGCTGATCGTCACGCTGGCGAGTCTCGAGAAGAGAGGGCCATGGAGAAAGTCGAAGAAGCAAAGAAGGGCCAGTTGTTCGGCCTTCCGTACGACAAGCTCATTGTTACGGTCGGTTGCTACAGCCAGACTTTCGGTACCCCGGGTGTCAAGGAAAACGCTTTCTTCCTGAAAGATGTCGGTGATGCGAGAAAGATTCGTAACCGCCTTCTTCAATGTGCGTATCTTATTATGGCTTCCTATAAACGGTCAATGATGCTAACTGTAGTTACAGGCTTTGAAACAGCTGCTCTGCCCACGACTACCGAAGAGATGCGCAAACATCTGCTTAACTTTGCCATTGTTGGCGGTGGTCCCACGGGCATTGAGTTCTCTGCGGAATTGCATGACATCATCAGGGAAGATCTCTCCAAGCTTTACCCCGACCTCATGCACCACTACCGTATTACGGTGTACGACGTGGCTCCCAGGGTCCTTTCAATGTTTGACGAGAACCTGAGCAAGTACGCCCTGAAGACTTTCTCGAGAGAAGGCATCCAGATCAAGACTTCCCACCATGTTGAGTGGCTGCGCCCCGGTGTGCCCAGTAAGGAAGAAGGAACTTCTCAGGTCAAGGATCCCAAGTCCTGCTACACCTTGAAGGTGAAGGAGGAGGGCGAAATTGGCGTTGGCATGGTTGTCTGGAGCACAGGTCTCATGATGAACCCATTCATACAGAATGCGCTTTCAAGGACCCAGCTTTTGCCGAACCAAATGCGTCTCCAAGCGCCAAATGGCGAGAAACCAGAGGCCGACGAGTGGGTGGTCAAGAAGCACCCGAAGACTGGCGCTGTCATCACCAACGATCAGCTTCGCGTCATCCTGGAACCGAAGGGACAGGGCGAAGACGGCAAGGCACGGGCCGTCATGGAAGACGTGTATGCGTTGGGCGACTGTGCGACCCTGGAGGGTACCATGTACCCGGCTACCGCGCAGGTCGCGAGCCAGAAGGCGGAGTGGCTTGCCCAAAGACTCAACAAGTCCGACATCGAACAACACGGCTTTACCTGGAAGAACATGGGCGTCATGGCGTACCTTGGTAACTGGAATGCCATCATGCAGAGCGGTGGTGGTGGGAACATCTCTGGTCGCGCCGCGTGGTTGATATGGCGTGGAGCGTACCTCACCAAGAGTGTGAGCTTGAGGAACAAGATCCTGATCCCGATGTACTGGTGGGTGCATTCCTTTACGCTGGCTCGAGTAGGCGGAGACTGACTGGACATTAGGTTTATCAACTGGATCTTCGGGCGGGATATCAGCCGGTTCTAGTCTGTTGTCCGAGATTGTAGAAGATACCATGATGCATGTATGACTGACATTGGTTCCTTTGCAGCACATCGACGGCGCGGTGGTAAGCAGCAAGCGGCATGACGGCGACGAGAAGCGAACTAGGGGGCGTAATGTGGCGTAACAGGGAGGAATGGCATGCACATGAAATAGAGCGGAGAGACCAAACCACGTCTCTTCGCATATTCTGTATATAGAACGGCGGGGTGACACTCGCAGACTAATACCCACTCTATCGATCGCGTCTTGACACGAGTCCTGCAGCACAACGAAGCATGCGGGCGTGTTTTGCTTTTACAACATCATGATGATGGTGAGGCTATTGTTGTCGCAGTCGCAGAAGAGGCTGAGGCATGTGGACAAGTGAAACACCCTCGGCTTACCGTTCGTGGGGCGCCAACGCTGCGGTCATCCCTGACATTGGGTCAGCATGCACGCCTTTTGTGACACGAAAAAGCCCTGTATCGGACAGTAGTTCGCGCCTTTTCCCCCAGATCGGCCTCCCGTCGTCTTTCATCGTGCCCGCATGTCTTAGCTCGGTTCCGGCTAGCTGCAGGCCCAGCTGTTCTCGCGGAGAGGTCGACTTCAGACTGCGCTTCAGGCGTCAAGAGAGGTGAAGGCTTATCTGTCCCTCTGATATCCATGGTATGCTTCGCCAACGCTGTCACCTACGTGGACCAGTTAGAGCATGGTTGCTGACCTGTATTCATCTGGCATGCACAGGCTGAAGGGCGCGGGTCTCCAGTAGCAGCCGCCACGCCGCGCTGCCGTCCCCAGTGTCCCGATCTCGACGCTGAAAGCGATGCGAGGCCGCGGGGCAGCGCGGACGAGAGGCTCTCCTCGCGCCGGCTGCGCAAGCACTCGACTGTGAGGTTGAAATCTCCGTACGATGCGAATGACGATCGGCAGCCAGAGTCGCCGACGTGGGAAGACGTTGAAGACGCACGCCCAACGCGAGTCAGGAAACGGAGCGCTCGAAAGGCGACAACAACCTCCGCCAGCTCGTCCAGAAGCTCGCGCAGCTCCACTGCCGCCTCCAATCGAAGCTCGACTGGCTACTACCCGGAGCTGTCGAGGATATCGGAAGGAGGGGACGCCGCCGACCACACTTCCTTCAAAAGCACCCCACCTCGAGACCGCGGCAGCTCTCATGCTCGACGCAGCGGGTCTGGCCTCGAGCTTGGTGTGAGCTCTGCTCGACGAAGTGTAAGACAAAAGCATAGTTCCTTGCTTCGAAGGGCGGATGCCTTGTCGAATCTGTCTAGTCCCTCCTTGCTCTCCGTCTTCTCCAGTCTTACGCACTCGTCCGGAACGTCCAGCGGAAGCAACTCTACCGTCACGCAAAAGTCTTATGAAAGGTCCAACATAACTAAGCGCAGGCGCCCAAAGGACCGATCCAAGCATTCCGACAGTCAGGTCTCCTCAAATTACGAACGTGCCGAGCGCCGACGCCGTGGGTCAACTCGCTCTACCCATTCTCAGGCGTCCAAGGGACCGGCAAGCGCTGGGGAATTAGCAACCCCACCGCCTTCACGGGACTATCCGGGCTCCACCAAGGCTTCCACCGTAGATCGGGACAGGGTGAACTCCGATTCTGGCATATCCGTTCGGGACAGCAGTCCGGAAGCGAGTGAACGGAACCGGATGGCTCAAGACCTTCCGACGCCCCAGAGCGACGGCTCTGCGGACGAAGAGATTATTGAGCGACAGTTGGAAATTGAGCGGCTGTACCGGGAGCTTTCTCAGGAATCTTACGCCGGCCTGGTTGCCGAGGCCGAGGACCCTCTACTACGACGTCTCCTCGCCCAGGAAGAAAGTCTCCGTCAGCATATTTTGCAGACACCGCAACAGCCGCGGGGACGACGGCATTATGACGACGGATCTCATCGAGATGATTCTTCATTCCCCTATTATGCACCCCAGCCACAGCAAGGGCCGTATTGGGATCCTATCGACGCATCACCATCCCCCCCTCACGTACCCATACCAGATCCGGGTCATCTTACTTCTCCGTACGGGCAATACCCTCCGCAAACGTCCTTCGTCAGCCAATTCATCCAGCATGATGCACCGGACTTAACGAAAACTACTATTGCGGGATACGAGAAATTGGCCACCGAGTTGGCTGAAAGTACCGACGAGGCCAGGGATGAGACAAATCGGGGAATAAAACCAGTGTACCGCAGATTCGAATATCTTAATCACCGGATCTTGCTCCATATCCAAGATGAGCTTGCGGAAATGGAAGAAGAGTTGCGCTTGGTCGATGAGTATATTGCTCAGACCACCGCCGTCGGTGATGACGAGGACGCACAACCCGCTTCGCGTCGGCTCGAGAGGCGCTATGGCGGAGATCTCCACTCGAGACGAACATTGCTGCTCGGCAATATCTACGTCAAGCTTGGACAGTACAGTGAGTTTATCGTAACCTCACCTCTGGCGCAGACGGTTGTTGACGGGCCCAAACAGATAGCGCCATGTCCTCATACGGCAAGATGATGAAAGTCCTCGAGCCTGCCAAGGCCGAGGATATTTCTCGATACCAAGCCTGGCTCCACTTGCACGCGCCCATCTCTGAAGCAGAATCGCGCTTCCTGAAACGCGGGGCCGACCTGATGGTGTTGCCACGGCGACGTGAAGCGCAGCAACGGCAACAAGAACAGCAACAGCGGGAGCATCAGCTACTACTACAAGAACAGCAACAGCTTCGAATCTTCGGGGTGCATGGACTCGACACGATCCAGGCGGCTACGCTAGCGCTGCCGGTGTTTTTACTTTTGCCGCTGATTGCATACTCGATAATCCCGGGCTTTGGGGCGCGGATGTTCGTGCTCGCGATCCTGGGGATAAGCGAGGCGACGATGGTGGCATCGACGCGGTTCTACCAGATCATGACGGTCCGGGAATGGGGAGTCTGTGCCGCCGCGTAAGCGTGTCCGAAACATGGGTGGCGCTCGAAACATGGGCTGACTTGCAGGCAGATACTTTGTTCTGATGGTGATCATCGCGGGCGTGGTGCGATAAGTAGGTAGGGCGTTTGTGTGGCACGGGGTCGGGGGCAAAAATAGCTATAGTAGTGTGGGTGGTGTAGGTACCTAGGTAGTAGCTCGATCGGCTCGAGCGTTCCGGGCGAGCCGCCGGCCGCCCCCAGGGCGTCGAGACAAGCAAGTGTTTCACAGCGGCCACCTGACTGCGGGGGGCTAATACGCGCGTCGTTCGTCGAGTGGCCGGGCCTTATCGCGATATCAAATAATTTAATATGCGCCCGCGTGCATATGCGGCCTAAATTGGGCCCTTTGCGGCGCGGCGAGTCAGGGCGGCGGGTGGATGGCCAGGGCCCCGTCGGTGCGTGCTCGTCAAGTGCTCGCTCTGCCGGGTGCCCCTGAAAAGCGGATGCAATTTTGCCAAAGCGTCGCCTGCCGGGCGATCGCTTGCCCGTTTCTCTGCCTCAAACCGTCGTGGTGCGCGCGCTGAAACACCTGCCTGTCTTCTTCTCCCTCTCCCCTCCCCCTCCGCCGACTCCTCCATCAACCCGCCTGTCGCTCCCTACCACACTACACGCAACAACAACAACACTCCTTACCTCTCCTCCTCTTGCTGCCTTTTTAGCCCGCGACCACCCGGCCAAAGCCCCCGCCCGCGCCCGCGCCTGCTTGCCAACAACACACCCACGTCCCACGTCCCACATCCCACGCCCCAAAGTCCACGTCCAAGTCCACGTTTGCCAATTGCGGCCACGACTCAACCCTCGAGTTTCAGCCCGCCGACCGAAGCATTCTTGTGCGAGCAATCTTATACGCCCGGCAAATTGCGCTGCTGCTGCTGCTGCTGCCTACTGCACGCCGCCCGCCAGATAGCACCCACGCCAGCCGCCGCGCGCGACCGACAAAGACACGCTTTCCGCTTGGCATACATGACCTGATCGGCGCCTCCCAAGAAAAAAAAAAGGCGAGCGAGAGAAAAATAAAAGGATAACCCCAAAAAACAAAGCTTGGGGCTTGGAACGGGGCTAAGCAAGCTGCAATTGCTCCCGTCGCACCGGTACCTTGGGTGTACCACCATCCCGAGTCCCTTTGTTTAAGGCACAGCTACTCTTGTTCCTGACGCACCCACCACTCCGATCCCAGTAATTTCGCCGCGGCGGACCCTCGACTTCCCCCGAGTCGTCGTCGAGTCTGCCTGCTGCGAGTCGCGCACGCCGCGTGAGTTGTTGCGCGCAACCTAGACATGTCGATTGCGATGCTGCAAGCTCCCTCCAGGGCCTCGACTTCATCTTCCTCTTCCTTCATACCCGTCTCCCGTCAGAACACCATGTCTTCGCACGATGGATCCCGCTCGACGCGCCAGTCGAAGCGCTACTCGGTTACCGCGCTGTATCTTTCCATGTCCGCAAAGGAGAAGGACTTGGAAATCGAAGATGAGCTGGCCAAAGGTATCGTTGTACTCCAGCCATGACTCTTCCCCTAGGGTGCTAATGACTTATAGCCCAAAAAGTCCTGCGTGAACTCAAGGCGCGCATCTCCTCGCAGTCGAAGAAGAACTTCGTGCTTGAAAAGGATGTCAGATATCTCGACTCCCGGATTGCGCTTCTGATCCAGAACCGGATGGCTCTTGAAGAGGTGCGGCCAATCTAAAGCCCTGTCGTGTTTGCAGCGGTAGCTGACATTGTATGCAGCAAAACGAAGTCGCCAGCCACCTAGAAGAAACGGAGTTGCAGGAAGGCTTCTTCCCCAATGACGAAAAGACCCAGAAGTATGGCAACCTGCTGTTCCTTCTCCAGTCGGAGCCCCGACATATCGCCCACCTGTGTCGCCTTGTCACCATGGCCGAGATCGATTCTCTGCTGCAGACGGTTATGTTCACCATCTACGGAAACCAGTACGAGAGCAGAGAAGAGCACCTTCTGCTCACCATGTTTCAGGTAAGTGTCGCCGATTCGCCGTCGACGTCGTTGCTGACCTCAATAAGTCTGTCCTCACCTATCAATTCGAAAACACCCAAGATTATTCCTCTCTTTTGCGCGCAAACACTCCCGTATCCCGGATGATGACGACATATACCCGCCGGGGACCTGGTCAAAGTTACCTCAAGATGGTGTTGGCAGAGCGTATCAACTCTTTGATTGAGCTCAGAGATCTCGACCTGGAGATCAACCCTCTGAAGGTCTACGAGAAGATGATTCAAGAAATTGAAGACAGCGAAGGCAATCTGCCTGCTCACCTTCCGCGCGGTGTTACGGCCGAGCAAGCAGCAGAGAACGAGACGGTGCAGCAGATTATTGCGCCGCGACTGACGATGCTGATGGAGATTGCCAACTCCTTCCTGACCACAATCATTGATGGCCTCGAAGAGACGCCTTACGGTATTCGGTGGATCTGCAAGCAAATCCGCAGTCTTTCAAAGAGAAAGTACCCGGATGCTTCCGACCACACGATTTGTACATTGATCGGAGGTTTCTTCTTCTTGCGTTTCATCAACCCCGCGATAGTCACGCCAAGGTCGTACATGTTGATCGATGCAACACCAGCAGAGAACCCGAAGCGGACGCTCACGTACATTGCAAAGATGCTGCAAAACTTGGCTAACAAGCCTTCTTATGCAAAGGAGCCATACATGGTCAAATTGCAGCCATTCATTCAGTCGAACAAGGAGCGCATCAACAAGTTCATGCTCGATCTTTGCGAAGTTCAAGACTTCTACGAAAGCTTGGAGATGGACAACTACGTCGCTTTGTCGAAGAAGGATTTGGAGCTCTCCATCACCCTCAACGAGGTTTACGCAACACACGCGTTACTCGACCGTCACACTGCAGAACTGGTAAGTTAGCTCATGCGATACTGAACTGATCGTGTGCTAATAAAAGCACAGACTAGAGATGAGAGCTCGCATCTCGGCATATTACTCCAAGAACTGGGTCCCGCGCCGGCCCAACTACCAAGAAAGGAAAACCGAGCCATCAACCTTCCGCTCTTCAGCAAATGGGAGACGCCTATTGATGATTTGACAGCAGCTCTCGACATCACCCAGGAAGAGGTTTTCTTCATGGAGGCCAAGTCGACCATGGTGATGATCCTCCGTTCACTGCCACCAAACACTTCGATTACCCGGAGACCCCTGCGTCTGGAACGGATAGCTGAAGCGGCAGCAACCACCAAGAATGACTCCGTCATGGTGAAGAAGGGCATCCGGGCCATGGAACTTCTGAACCAGCTCCAGGAAGGCGGTGTCATCGACAGAGAGGACGGCTTTGCCCTGCTTCGGGACGAAATCGAGCAGGAACTGGTCCACCTTGGCTCAATGAAAGACAAGGTCGTTGAGGAGACCCGCAAGCTTGACGAGGTTTACCGCACGATTCGCGACCACAACGCCTACCTGGTTGGCCAACTCGAGACTTACAAATCATATCTGCATAACGTCCGCAGCCAGTCCGAAGGCAAGACCAGGAAGCAGCAAAAGCAGCAAGTACTGGGGCCTTACAAGTTCACCCACCAGCAGCTGGAGAAGGAGGGCGTCATCCAGAAGAGCAATGTCCCCGAGAACCGACGGGCAAACATCTACTTCAACTTCACCAGCCCGCTGCCGGGTACTTTTGTCATCTCGCTACACTACAAAGGTATCGTCCCCACACCCTCAGGCAAATCGTCTAAGGAACGTGAAGAATCTAAGGAGGATGCTCTAGGGCGGAACCGTGGCCTTCTAGAACTCGACCTTAAGCTGGACGATCTTCTGGAGATGCAAAAGGACAGCCAGGAAGACCTTGACCTGGAGTACGTCCAGTTCAACGTGAGCAAGGTGCTGAACCTGCTCAACAAGCGCTTTGCTCGCAAGAACAAGGGCTGGTGACTCGGCTGCTTCTTCGACATCGCCAGCGATACCCAGTCCACTGTTTGATGTTTGTCATAATTTTCCACAAAATCACGCCACAAGACCAGGGCTACCGGCCTCGGTTTCAAGAGAATTTGGCGGAGACAGACGGTTTTTTCCTCCTTTTCTTTCCTTTTTTGGTGTTTTCTGTTTTGTTTTTCTTGCTGCCAGGGAATTGTACACGGTTTGGATATTTGGGATACCCAGAGGCTGATTGCGCGTTGAGCGGGTTTGTACGATTGAGATGGGGCAAGGAAGGAAAGAACGAGGGCAGATCTGGGTTGCTTGACGGAAACGATGGGACGATTGAGGCTCGATTAGCAGTTTGATCGTCATCAACAACGACTCATGTTCACCATCCATCTGTGCTAGGTTGTGATGGCGCTGTTGCCTTGTCCGATGGCACCACTGGTTTCCTTTGAGAGGACTTGGCGCGGGTGGAGGATGGGCTACCCTTTGATCTCTTTCTTTCTTCTGCTGCGGCTTCAATAGGACATGGATAGGGTGGGGGGGAAATGGGAGGATGTTCAGGGTGGGTTTGAACGAGCAAGGCCGTCTGGTGCACCAGGCTCGGTCAGCTGGCGGATGCTCGATGCTCGTGCCGTGGTGTTGTGCAGAGCCGCAAAGGGCGCGTCATGCCTCTCCCCATGCATGCGCGCCGAGGCTGCGAGTGTACCTTAGCGTCCCGAGCTGCGAGGCGTACGTCAATCACGGGGTCGGCTTGGTTGCCTGAGTCAACCCCGAAGCGGCATCACACGTTGTCGTGCTTGCTGCCCGCTGCTCCCTCCTCCCTCCTCCCTCCGAGCTTCCGATCACCACCGGCAGGACAACTCATACCTAGTTTCCCTTGACTCACTCCTTCCACCCTCTCTTTTTTTTTTTCTCTCTATCTGACAACAATCCGTTTCGATCCAACAAATCCTACTGCCTGTTGATTGCTCCCCATCCATCGTCGTGTTGCTTGCCTCGAGATATCCCCGTCCACCCGCGCCAGCCACCTCACAATGTCGTCCTCGATTGCCATTCCCATGCGCCGCCGGACCGGCCAGCACAGCACGGCCAGCTCGTCCTTCTCGTCGGCCTCGTCGTCGAGCGCCGGGCACCCGCTGATCGCGTCGCCCTCGTCCTCGGTGTCCTCCCCGCACCACCTGGCCCGCCGGCCATCGCTGCTCAGTAGGTGCCCCCCCTCGGGAGGGCTGAACCAGGAGGATCTCCGGCCACGAGCGTTTACACCGACAGAGAGGATGGGATGCTGATCAGCTGGGCGCAGGCTCCTCGATCTCCAAGTCTGAGCACATCGTCATTAACGTCGGCCACCCGGATGCTCCACGGTTGGTAAGGCAGCCAGCGATTCTCGCCTCCCTTCCACTTCCCCTCCCTTTCCCCGCCAACTTCGAATCCGCCGCTAACGCCAGCGGCTTGCAGATCACATGCGTCAAGGCCTCGCAGGGCTTCGACTGGAACCAAGGCAAGCTCCGTCCCTCGGCTCAGACTGCGCCTCGGCGTCACTACTTTAGCTACTGCTACTATCGGCACTCTGGCTAACCGTAAGCGCTCGCGCGCTCTCTCTGCAGACATCTTCCTCCCCTCGTACGCCGACTACGACTCGAGCGACCTGGAGCGCCGCCAGGACCCCGTGCAGGACATTGTCCTGACGGACGAGGAAGCGGCCAGCATTTTCCCTCAGTAAGGAAGACGACATCACCACGACGACAACCAGGCTGCCACCTAGATCTCTTAGACGGGGCTTTGGGAGCATGGGGCACGGCGCAATGGGGATTATTGCACGCACGCGAGGCATATGACGGTACGATACAGGGAGGCTGCGTTGGGGGTTTTGTTTGGCTGGTCCCTTTCGTCCCCTCTCTCTCTCTCCAGCTCTTTTGGGTTTGCTGCTAGTATTTTAGCGACGGAGGTGCAGGGAGCACCGGAGTTTTTGCTTTCTACCATGTTGGATGTAGATTGTTTATTGCTTTCTTCGCAATGGGGATTGATTGATTGATTGATTGATTGATTGGATGATTGGATGATTGGGGCGCAGGACATCTCCGCTCGCAATTGAGGCGTGGGATTCTAGGTAGTTGTAGTCGACCAAAGACAGGATGGTTTCCCCTCTTGCCTCTTGAGCAAACGTCGGTGGCTGGGGAGCGCGTCACGAGCAAGGGGAGCCCACGCGACATGTGACACTATGATGTCTGGGGGTGCCCTGATAAGTGACAAGCCCTTATCGCGCGGGTGGCCTCGGCCTCGGCGCAACCGCATCAACAAAAACAACAAACACCACCGCAACCGCGACCACGGCCATCGCAACCACCACCACCACCACCAGCCCACCCACCCGTCCGCATACTTCCACCGCTGTCTCTCGCTTCGTTGCCGCCAACAACAACAAAAACGCGCGCCACCTGCTATAATACCTCCCTCCGAACAAGACCTACGCACGCGACAGACCGACCACCCGACACAAGCACACACACACATCCAAACACACGCGCGCGAAACACACGCCACAACACGCGCACGCGCACGCGCGCACACACAAACGCCCAACCAACCAACCAACCAAACAACAATAACAACAAAAGCAAAAACAATGGACGCCGCGCACCGGCGCATCGAACTCCAAGCGCCCGCCGACCTGGCCTACCTCGTCGCGAACGCGAAGCGCGCCGCCCGCCAGAAGATCGACCTGCATTTGCCGCCGAGCGCGGCGCCCGAGGGCGGGGAGGACGTGTTGAGGCGGAGGGTCGAGGAGTTGGTTGATGAGGTGAGTGTGTGTGTTCGTGGAGGAGGGGAGATATGTGTGAGAGATGGTGCTAATGCGCGGTAATGTTGGTGGCAGTACATCAAGGCGACGTTTGCGAGCGCGAGACACAATATCGAGATTAATGGCATGCCGCCCCAGGAGCTGCTGGGCGAGGAGGAGCTGCAGGCTTCGGCCGAGGGTAAGCCTACCGCACCCGCACCCGCACACAAACACGCAAACAAGAAGCTAATCCCCCCGCGCTTCCGCGCGCCCCAGAATACGAGCCCATAGACTCGCGCCTCGCGGACCGCATCCGCGCCCTCGAAGCCCAGAAAGAGCTCCTCACAGGCAAAGTCGCGGACCTGCGACGGACGGCGCCGGCGCGCGCGGCAGCGGCGCAGCAAGCGGCGATGGAGGCGGAGAGGGAGGCGCTGGAGCTGGCGTTTGCGCAGCGAGATGCTGTTGTCGCTGCTGTTGCTAGTGGTGCGACTGCGACTGCGACAACAGAGGGTGCAGCAGTGGGCTTGGGCGATGTCCCGGCTTTTGCGCGCTGGGACGACGTCTTGGCTATGTGGGAGCGCGGCGCGAGTGGGCTGGTGGAGCTGAAGGGCGGGTTGACGGGGACGGTGGCGAAGCTCGAGAGGGCGGAGCGCGCTTGCGCTGTTTTGGAGGGTGGTACTGGTGCTGGTGGGAAGGGGGAGGGGGAGGTGCGGTAGGAGTGTGGGTTGGGTTGGATTGGGTGCGCGAGGCGTGAGTTGAGTGTGCCCTGGGAGTATCGTGGGTTGCGATTGCGATTGCGATTGCAGACGGGCGCCGGTGAGGAGAGGACCTGAATGCGCGAGTTTCGGGACCGGTGACTGGGCTGGACTGGCTGTGGCTGTGGCTGTGCCGTACCTACTGTGCTTGTGCCTGGTGCCTGTGCCGCGGCTGGCTGTCTGGCCTCTAGACTCTTCTGTCTATAGGTACAAACCACCTATCACGTACTCCACAGTCGGCGGCGGCGGCGGTGGTGCCATTGCTTGGGCTCACAGCTCAATGCTCAAAGCTCAGGCTGTGCTGCTGCTGTTGGGTGCGTAATCCGTAGATCGATAGACACACGGACACGGACACACGGGCACACAGACACGCACATCCACGCGCGGCCAAGCAGTGGCAGGCGGGCAGGCGGGGACCCTCGCCCGTTGACCACTGACGACTGTCCAGCAACCGTTGGGCTAACTTTCCACCACGCCCCGACGCCGTTGACCCTCTTCACCGGGCCCAGGGACAAGGAACAAGGTCCCAAAGACCCAAGCAAGTCAAGCATCGAGCGAGTGAGCGAGTGAGTTGCCTTACGGATTAGGGCTCCAGCCGCGCGGGGCACCGGTCAGCGTCGTCGGCGCGAAGTGGAGGTTTTTTTTTTTTTTTTTTTTTTCGTGGGCAGAAGATAGGTAAATTTTTTCGTTTAGGCTTGTCTAAGTCTTGCTTCTTTGCGGGCCCAAGACCTGCGGCTGAAGTGGATGCTGGGTGGATGGATGGGGGCCTGGGGGAAGTGGGTGGGTACTGGGTAGGTGGATCATGCATGGATGGATGGAGGTTTTGGTTTGGGGGCGTGTTGGGCTGGCGTGCGTGCTTGTTGCATGTTGCATGTTGCCGCGGCTCTTTGCTTGCTTGCGCGCTCGCTCGCTTGCTTGTGGGGATGGATTGGATTGGTACCGCGGTGGGATTGACGATTGACGATTGGCAGTAGTCAAGTGAGAACTTTTGTTTTTCTCTCTCTCTTTTTACTTTATAATTGTCTCACTTATAGTATTAGTGTTCATTGCTCATAGCTCATAGCTCATTGCGCGTCACTAAATACGAGTGGTGGGTGGTGTGCCGTTTGGGCAGTTGCGACTTGCGGGGCATTGGTAGGTTGGGGGCTGCGCTGTCTGTCTGGCCGGCGGCACGGCGGGTAAGGTAAGGCAAGGCCAAGGACCCGGAGACTCGTCGGCTCGGAGGATCGGAGGGACGATGGATGCCCGGATT
Organism: Aplosporella prunicola CBS 121167; assembly: GCF_010093885.1. Classification (NCBI taxonomy): domain Eukaryota; kingdom Fungi; phylum Ascomycota; class Dothideomycetes; order Botryosphaeriales; family Aplosporellaceae; genus Aplosporella; species Aplosporella prunicola. Next base: position 753,663 of record NW_022983529.1, on the reverse strand, counting down.
CCAAGGTTGACGCCCGGATGGAAGTGGAAGGAAGGATTCCATCTGCATTGTCGAAAAGGAGAGGTTTCTCCGACGAGGAAGGAAGGATGGACGCCCGTCCGTGGAAGGAACCTAGCCTATGTACGTAGCCTAGGCGTAGGGCGGAGGCTTTCCCGGGCTACCTTACCTAGCGTCACGTACATACGAGTATGATGTATGATGTATGATGTCTGGCCAGAATGCATGCGATACGATGCGCCGGCAGGGTTGGTTGGTGGGTTAATTAGGTTGCGGGCGGGCCCCTCCTCCGCCCCGGCGACTTATCGAGTCGTTCGTCAGTTCCTACCTAGGACCTAGGTCGAGTCGGGGCCGAACGTCCGTGTGGAGGATTCGTTCGGCTTGCGGCTCATTTTAACACAAGATTGCAGATCACGCCTTGTGGATTGTGGATTGCGGATTGTGGACATGAGCGTTGACATGGATCACACAGCAGACAAGTAAGATAAGGTGGCGTTTTTTGGGTTTTTGTAGCTTAGATTGCGCTTTTTTCATTTTTGAATTTAGCTCCAGCTACATATTGTCGTCGTGACTACCAGCACATGCCGTTGAACCGGGGCATCGTACCCTCCAGTCGCGCACAGAGAGGCTCAAGGTCGAGCGCTTATTTGGACTCGTCGAAGACGTAGGTCAGGTGGCACTTGCCGCAGTACTGGCGGTTGTGCATGGCGGCCATGAAGACACCAGCACCGCACTAAATCTACATGTTAGTATTTCCGGATTGAAAAAAAGGGGGGAAATGTCAAAAAACTGACCTGCTCCTGCGGGCACTCCCTCCTGAGGCGCTCGATCTTGCCGTCGCCGTCGACCTTGTAGTACTTGAGGACGGCGAGCTTGGTCTTCTTCCTCTTGTGCTTGATCTTCTTGGGGGTGGTGTAGACCTTCTTCTTCCTCTTCTTGGCACCACCACGCAGGCGGAGCACGAGGTGAAGGGTCGACTCCTTCTGGATGTTGTAGTCGGACAGAGTGCGGCCGTCCTCGAGCTGCTTGCCGGCGAAGATCAAGCGCTGTTGGTCGGGGGGGATGCCCTCCTTGTCTGGGAGGTGTTAGCGCTCAGTCGACACAAGAGAGCTTTTCATCATGTGAGGCGCATACCCTGGATCTTGGACTTGACATTGTCAATGGTGTCGGACGACTCCACCTCAAGGGTGATAGTCTTGCCCGTGAGGGTCTTGACGAAGATCTGCATGGCGACCTGGAAGATGTTAGCTAGACATCATCGGCATGGTATATTGGTGTGGCATGCGCACCTAGACAACAGATGTCTTCCTCAGTCGTCGTCGATGGCGGCTCGAAAAGAAGGACAGGCGGGTGGGCGTGGGATATTTTTGCGTGGCGCCAGTGGGCTAAGCGAGAAGTGCACGGGCTGAGTCAGCGAGCGTCTGATTCGGGCGTCGGGCTTAGGGGACGATAGGCCCAGGCCGGCTCTTGTCGAAACAGGCGGTAAGCGCTGCCTTGGCACAAAGCACTCCTGTGCCGTCGTCACCCGGTGGGCGCCTCACGCCTGTTACCCGAGAGACGCGCACCTGTTGTGCTCCAAGTCTCAGCTCTCCCACAGACACCACACGTCCCTCTCTTTACCCCCCCTCGCGCCCATCATCTTCTCCAACTTCATTTCCTCCGCAATCGCAATCGCAATCGTACATTAGGTGCAAATCCCTTTCCTCTCTCCGTCTCTTTCTCCGGCAAACCCCCCTCGTCTGCCCCTCTTTCTGCCAGCATAGCACACGCGACTATCACGGTTAGCTGCGCCTCTCGAAGCACGTACCTACCTACCGCCCGCACGAGAAGCATCTTCGGCGCCGAGAGCCTGTTCTGCCAGCTCCGCGCGACGTCATATATCAAGACAGCTTCTGTGCAAATTAGGCCGTTTCGTCTCCGCCCGGCGAGCGCGGCTTGCACCTGCGTGAGAGGTGGGTCCGTTCGCGTCGTGATAAACAACACGTCGCTCCGCATTATAAGCTGACCACCGCCTTCTCCTTGGCCAGTTTCGGACCAAAAGGTGTACCATATACCCTTTTTGAAACCCCAATCCTCTGCCGGACTCCCCAAATGCTGTCCACTCCGTCGCCAAGTCTCCACCAGCGGCGTGCTCTGCACCGCCGTCAAAATTCCACGCCCGGCTTCTTCGAGGCGCCCTCCGCGGCACACCCTCTGCCGACCATGCCCCAGCGACACAGCGCCCACCACCACCGGCGAGGCATGAGCTTGGACCAGGGACGCCCATCGTTCCAAAACCCCTTTGCCTATCCTTCGCAGCCCGACGGCATGGTAAGTATATCGATGGAACACCGCCAGCTCCAGCACCCGATGCAACTCGCCCAGCAGCACGCCTCCATGCCGCAGTTCCAGTCCTACCCCGACTCTTCCTTGGTGCCTCGCCAGCCGTCGCCGCAGCAGCTCAAGGAGCTCGAGGAGCACATCAAGGCCGTGTACGGCGCTCACGCCACCGTGCAAGTGAGCATCTTGCCGAGCCCCAGCCCCGCCCCGCTCAAGGCGTCGCCCGTTACCCCGGTCGACCACATGGACCTCGCTCCCATGCCGACCAGCTTTGAGGAGCCGTGCAAGATCAACGTCGAGCCTCCCGCGGACGACCCTCCGGCCTTCAGCTTCAACCTCGACACCGCCGCCGACAGCGACAATGGCTATGAGTCATCCTTCTACTCTTCCGGTGCTCCTTCTCCTAGCCGGTCGCCCTCGCTCTCGCCGCAGTCTCAGTCCTTCCCCACCTTTGTGGATTCCAACCGCCTGGCCCCCACTCCTCAGCTCGGACCCTCGCTGTTTCCCCCGCTGTCACGGAGCATGAGCGACGCCGAGGGCTTCCTCTCTCCCAACCCTAGCCGGCCCGTTCTCTCTCCGCGCGCCATGTCCATCGCCGAGCTCAACCTCGACGCTACCATTGAGGACACCGGCATCTCGTCGGAGGAAATCCAAACCTACATCAGTGAGCAGGACCCTGCGACCAACCGGTGGACCTGCCTGTTCCCTGAATGCGACAAGACTTTCGGTCGTCGCGAGAACATCCGGGCCCATGTGCAGACTCACCTTGGCGACCGCCAGTACCGGTGCAACCACTGCAGCAAGTGCTTCGTGCGTCAGCACGACCTGAAGCGCCACGCTAAGATCCACACCGGTGACAAGCCGTACAAGTGCCCCTGCGGCGCGGGCTTCGCTAGGCAGGATGCCCTCACTAGGCATCGCCAACGCGGTATGTGCGACGGCGCCTTCCCCAATGCCGTTAGGAAGCAGGCTCGCCGCGGTCGTCCTCGCAAGCCGCGCCCTGAGATGGATGAGCGCGTCGAGAAGGCGAACAAGACTCGCAAGGCCTTGGCCTACGCCTCTTCTCTCTCCTCCAGCTCCTCGCCCGAATCCTCGCAGTCTCCCATGCAGGAGGTCGAGATCCACCAACCGCAATTCGCCGGTCTGGCAAGCCTGCACTCGCAGTCTTCTCAAGAATCGACGGCAACTGCCTTCAAGTAAGTTTTCCGAGCAACTACCTCCTCATAGAGCCATCCGCTAACCCTCCGTAGGATTCCCGAGGAGCCCACCACGAGTCCGTTTGAGAAGGCTTTCGAGAGGGCCAACTCGGCGCGCAACACGCCCAAGAACAACCCGCCGCCACCTACCAACAAGGACGACGATGACGAGGAGAACTTCAATTCCGGCGAGACGTTGTTCCGCATGACGGCTGAGACTTTCGCCGCGACTCCTCCCATGTCGCCGGCGCCCTCCAACGCGGGCGACGACGACGACAGACTCATCGTCCCCAAGGGCCCCAAGCGCAACGGTTCGCCGAAGAACCCCAAGCGCAGCGCGTCCGGCCGTACCGTCTCCAACCCCTTCTCTACGCCGCCGGCTTCGCCCAAGTGCGGGCCCCAGTCAATGTTCGGTGTGCCCGAGCTTGATGCCATCCCCGACTTTAGCATGTTCGATCAGTCCAACGACCTGTTCCCTGACGACACGATGAAGTCCATGGCCTGGATGGACCCCATATAGCAGCAAGAACGACCTGCCGCAAGGGAGGCTTCCTCGCTCTATACTGAGGACATGTGACGTGCTTTTGATTAAGTTTCGTCTTCTTTATGACCTTTCGCCAATTCTGACGATCTGACGACCTGACGAATTGCAACGAGGGCTGTACGAGAGAAACGACGAACGAATGGATTGAATAAGTGACCTTTTCTTTTTATCTTGGCTCTTAGGAGAATGGGTACCTGGCGTCGGCTTTGGGAGCTATGGAGCGATTTGTGTAAAGTGGCTTTTTCTGGTCTCCTTTTTTGGGAAAGGTGGAGGACATTTGACGACCTTCGTAGAGATTGTCGAGTCTGTTTGCCTTTGGTTTTTGCTATTGCTTTTTATTGTTTTTTCCGTTATTCCTTTATTCGATGGGATACATGGTTTTTTGCTGTTGGATCCTGTCTTGGGATTCTGGACCTTCTTCGCTTCTTTGTTCTTTTGACGTTGTCTTCTTTTTCGTGGGGACGAGCCTTTTTTTATTCTTCTGTTTCGATCGCGGAGATACCTTTTGAGCTTATACTGTCTTTACAGCCTTGGATTTCTGCCGAGCCTCTTTTTTTCTTTTTCCTTTTTTTTCGAGAGGGAGGGGGAAATGAGAGATGGGGATGGGGATGGGGATGGGGATGGATGGATGGCATGTTATGCCATGGCATGGGGGGATGGGGCGGTGGAAAGGTTTAAAGGGGAGGAAGGGAAGGTGTAACTTAGTGATACGTAGTATACAGCAACGCCATTAGTAGCATACCTGGGTTCCTTTTTTCCTTTGAGTGTAACTGACCATTGGGCAGGCAGGGGCAATCAAGTCAATCAACAACCGATGATGACGATGACGACGACGACGACGACGCTCGCCAAGTACAGTACAGAACAGGCGAATACGAGCGAGCGAGGGCAGCGAAATAAAAGCAAATATCCGCGGCGGCGGCGATGAAGCAAGCCAAGGCGGGAAAGGTGAGACGGAGGACAGATGAAGGATCGATGGACGGACGCAAGACGGACGATGATGATGGGGTGGGTGGCAAATTGAAGTTGCAGAGTTGCAGAGTTGGGCAAAGGTTGGAAATGAAATGAAGCGAAGCGAATAATTAAGGTTCATCAGACTTTCGGGTAGGGTAGGATTAAGGTAGGAAAAGTAAGGTATGAGATGAGGCGGCAGAGCCGCATGCATGCATGACGGGGACGGCGCATCACTATAAAAGAGAGAGCGAGCGAGTAAGCAGCGGGCCGGGAGGGGGGGAGACTCGTGATGATGAAGCAGCAGCAGCAGAAGCAGAAGCACACAGATGTGTGCGCGCACGCCCTCTCGCGCACGATGATACTACATAATAACGTGTTGGGTGGTGGATTGGATTGGTTCGCGCCGCACATCCCCCTATTTTCCCGCGCATCAATCAATCAATCAAATCGCCCATCGGGCATCGACATCGACATTGGCATGGCAATCGCCCAAATCGCCCACGGCCCACGGCACGGAAACACCTCGGGCGCCGCGCCCGGATGAAGATTGAACAGAGGCGAGCGCGCGGACTACCCTACGGATGCCGGATGCCGGATGCCGGATGCCGGATGCCGGATGTTGGATGACGGAGGAGAGGACATATGGACCTATGGAGAGAAAGAGTCACAGGGATGGACGGACCGAGCGCAGCGTGCGTGCACCACCACCACTACCACCACCCGTGCATGCTGCTTGCATACATCGTCATAACCTTGCGCCCGGGCCCGGGACGCCCTACGCGGCAACGGGCGTCCCCGCCCCCGCCATAGCTGCCTGCTGCTGTTGTTGCTGCTGCTGTTGGACCGCAGCCAACTGCGCCGCCAGCTCGCGACGATACCGCGACGTCGCCTCCGTGACGGCACGCACCGTGGGCTTGACGACAGCGAGCACGCCCTCGCGGCCGCCCTTGATGGCGCTCTCGTCGAAGCGGCGCCGCTTGCCCGTGCGCGCCGTGTACTCGTCATTCCTGCGGCGGGCGTCGGCGACGAGGGCGGCGCGCTCCGCCTCAGCGTCCGCCGCAATGGCATTCAGTCGCTCCAGCGACTTGTCCAGCGTCTCGGCCAGCGTGCCCAGCTCGCCCGCCCGCTCCGCGTCGCCCGAGTGGTACACGGCGTAGAAATAGTGCAGGAACTCGATCGTCGTGTTGTGCGCCAGCGTCAGCCCGTCGACCGCGTTGCTCGACAGCCCCGTGCTGTTGCTCACCGACGACACGGGCGCAAACGTCCCCAGCGGCGTCGAGAAGTCGTTCGTCTGTGCCCACCGCTGCTTCACTGCGTTGAGGATCTGGCGCGTCGCCGAATTACGGCTCGCCTTGGTGCCAATGCGGACCTTACCCGCTTTGGTGGCTCGCGCATCCTCTTCACTATCGCTGTTGTCGTCAACGCCGATAGCAGCCGGCAGATTCAGGCCCTGAGCCCCGCCGGGTTGAAGCTCGTTTTTGAGCGTAGAAATGACATCCTTAGGGGATTGCTTTGCGTACACTTTGGCCTCGGTGGATGCCTGAACGTCGCGCGAGAAGAACTGCTGCTGATCGCGGATGTTGAGCATGATGCGGTTGTCCTCGTTATTTCGCTGAAGATCTTGGAGTCGCAGCTGCTCGAATGTAATCTCGTCGACGCCAACCGGCGCGTGCGGGTCGTACACGTCCGCTGGCAGCACATCCGCCATCATGTGCTCCGACACGCGGTTGAGACTCTTGAGGATAGGCACCTTGTCGTATCCCGACGGCCGCATCGTCATGTCCGGCCTGTTTCCGCGGCGTTGGCTGTGATTTTGCTCGTTGCCCTCAATGTCCAAAAAGTGCGGGAAATGCTCTACGTTCAGACCTTTTGCTCGCTCGTTTTCTTCACTGTCGTCCAGGTATTTGTCCAGCTTGGGGTTCATGGGGTCCATATCTGTGATCTTCTCGCCCTTGAGCCTCTTATACAGCCGACTGGCAAAGAATGAGCTGAAGAACTCCGTATCCTTCATTGGAGGAACCAGGTCATTGTATGCGCGCCTCACCAGCGGATGCTGGCTGAAGATGGTCGCAATTTGACCCCGCGTCAAGATCGTCGTCGGCTTGCCCTCATCATCATACTTGAACTTGATGGCCGATAGCGCGTTGTACGGACCGTGGTGCTGACTCAGCTCGACGGCATGCGCGCGCAGCAGATGCACCCTTGTGCTCCAAAACTGCTGCGAGAACATGCCCACGCTGATGCTCTCCGGCTTCCCGCGCAGCGCCTCGTCGAATCTCTTTCTCGTGGCCAAGTCCTTGCTGAGCAACGAGCGCTGCAGGTCCACATCTGCCAGCAGCCGTGCGTCGTTGAACAGCTCGTCTTCCGGCTTTGCTGCCGCGCCACTGGCCCCAGAAGCCGCCTTTGCGAATGTCATAGCCGCCGACTGGGCCTGTCCATCAGCGTTGGGGGTCGGCGTGTTCGTGGCTGAGGTCGCGGGGGGCGGCTGGCCCCGGGCCTTGTGCGCCTCGATGGCTTGTCGCAGCGTGTTGGTAATGGCAGCCTGGTCATCGCGGGCGGTTGGTGAGCTAAAGGCGAAGACGTAGTTGTCGGTCGCGACGATCTTGATCGAGACCTTGGCACTCGTGGCAGGGGTCTGCTGCAGGTCTGGGGGAGTTAGTCTGTAATTGTGGTCACAGGGCAAGTCGACGTACTGGTGATGTCGGAGACGGCTATGGTGAGTGTCGGCGGAGTACCCGGAGGTGCGGCTGGCGCCCAGTGGACTGTGAGACGATCAGAATTGATGGAGAGGAGGCCATCTTGCTTCTTGTACGAGGCCGACACTCGTGACATGCTGATGAAGTTGTTGTGGTGACATGTGAATCCAGGTTGTTTGAAGCTCTGACTCGTGACGATGGCCGGCAGGGCTTGGCAACATCAGAACAATGATTGGTGGAAGCTACGGTTTGTAACCTCACCCGCAGAACATGAATTCACTGCCAACTCAAAAGGGTAATAGCTTGCCTAGGGTTGATATCATTGCGTAGAGCTTGTCTTCTAAATCGGTGTACTAATCGTAGACCGACAAAAACCTTACCTAATTCCCAATTCGCTGTCCAACTGCAGCCTCAGAGTCCGTGCCTGTGCATCCTAGAGCCTACCACGAGGACAAGAGCGCGCGACATTTTACTTTACCCTCCGTCGCGGTGCCGGGCGGCGGCCGCCGAACGCCCATGGACCGACCGGTGAAAACGGCCGGTAAGGCGCACTGGACAAATTTTTCTCTTAAATTTTTTCCCTCCCGCTCATTCGGTCGGTCGCTCGCACGACAGTCGGCTTTTTTAGTTAGGTTGGGTGGAACGACCTTCTCGACGGACAGTTGGGTCCCGCCGGCTCCGTGGATTGCGCCATTGCGATGGATGGACCCTGATGAGCCTCAACAATGGTGGTACGGCCCACTTGGTTGGCGGTGGAGGGCTGCGGCTGCGGCAGGGCGGCACCAGCTTTTGGCGCTGGGAGAAGTGGGTGCATGTGTGACTCGCGGAGGCAACGCGTGGGAACCCTGTCGTGCCCGGCCCCGGGACGCAGTGGTTGCCGAGGGCCGATGGCCGACGGCGACGATGCGAATGGAATTGCACATGGACGACGACGACGATGGCCGATGGGCGATTGGGGGCGAGTCAGTCGGGGGCAGGCGAGGCACGGGTCGCGTGCGCACGCGTGGGAGAGTCTGAGAGAGAGTCTGAGAGTCTAGAGAGGGTGCGCGGATGGGGCAAGCGCCGATCGCTCGCTCTTGCTTTTGCGTTTTCGTCTTCGCGTGCGGCGTGGATATTGCAGCGGCAGCGGCAGCGGCAGCATCTGTGCGGCGGAGCGGAAGGGAATTTTTTTGGGGGCGCACCTGGCTACGGCGCGATTCTCTGGCGATTTTGTGCGAACGGACCCTTGCCACGTCGGAGGAGGAGCTGGAGCAACGGGACTTTTCACATATCCGTCCCGTCCGCTTAGTGATAGGCGCCGGTGATCATACGATTGGCGATGGGGGAGTAGGGGAATTGGCAATCTCAGAGAGGCGTCACAGGATGAGAGATTGAGAGGTGTTGAGTAGGGAGCACGACGGGAGCGGACAGCGGACCTGCAGCGGCAGACGCGAGTGGAAGTGAAACAGCACAAAGTGTGCAGATGAAGTTAACCGTGAACCAACACAACAACATCGACGTCAATGGGGCGGGTGCGGGGAAGAGACGGCTCTGGGCCAATGGCCAGCAGGGCGGTACGAGAGCGCATAAAGATTCCAACTCCCAACGGCAGCCGGGTGCGCTGGGAGGGCATGGTGCCAAGAGATTGTCGCCATGGAAGCCTCGGAGGGCCGACTTTGGAGCGTGGACTGTGTGACTGTCGCACTGCCTATGTATGTATTGTATTGTAGCACGGCAGTCTGGAGGGCGTTGGGTTTCACCTCGCGCATCCAGCGGGACAGTTGTCAATGATGGTGCATAGCGTAGCGCTGACCTTATTCCTTACAGCTAGCTGGTCGAGGGCGTCATAGGGGCCCGGTCTGGCTCGGTCTGCCTGATCTGCTGGCCGGCGCACAAAGAAGCACCCGCACAGGGTGTCGCGAGGCCCGTTTCTCGGGCAATAATCGCGCTCGTGGGCGCGGGCGGTCGCGTGCAGAGTAATTTTAATCTTACGGGCTCAGCAACCAGAGCCGGCGCTGTCCCAGCCACTAGGGCCCGACTCTCCCGGCCGCACCGCCTTGTACAATACTCAAGCCCCATCTTCTTTCTTCCAACCACAAAACATACTTCTCTCTTCCCTCCCAAACCCCTTCTCCCTCTGGCCCACCACGAGTGCTGCCTTGATCCCGAGCCCTGCTGCCCTCGCCGCCGTCCTCGCATGCGCCTGACGCCGTCCTGACCCAGCCGCCCACTCCCGCCGCCGCCGCAGGCCCGTCCGCCTTCATCCGCCATCCGCCGCCTTCTCACGATGGCGAAAATGCACACCCGCGTGCCTTCGTACCAGGACTTCCTGCCGCGCAAGGCCATGCTACCCGCCTGGCCTTCGCTGCCAGTCCTTGTCCCGCACAAGGTCCGCAGGAAGTGGCGCGCAACAAAGTCGAGGATCCACAGCAGGCAATCGCCCGCCTCGTCGGTGACATCGCTCAATACCTCCTTCTCCGTCACCGACACGCTGCGTTCGCTGCGCAAGCACAAGTGGTCCTACTATGACGGACAGTACATTTTCCTGGCCATCGTTGGCATTTTTGCCCTCTCCGTCATCGAGGAGCCCGGGCCAATGCTCAAGACGTTTGTGGCGACGCTCCTGATGGGGTCTATGCTCCTGCCGGCCACGAGGCAGTTCTTTTTGCCTTTTCTCCCCGCCATCACCTGGTTGGTTCTGTTCTACTCGTGCAAGTAAGTCGAATCCTAACGTCCATTGGGTTATTGTGGTGGTTGGGCGGCGATGGTAACACGAGCCGTCTGCAGGTTCATCTCTGGCGAGTACCGCCCCCCGATCTGGGTCCGCGTCCTTCCCGCTTTGGAGAACATCATGTACGGTGCAAACCTCAGCAACATCCTCTCGGCGCACAAGCACGTGGTCCTGGATGTGTTGGCTTGGATCCCCTACGGAATCACCCACTTTGGGTCTCCGTTCCTCGCCTCTGCGCTCCTCTTCATCTTTGGTCCGCCGGGCTCTCTCCCCGTCTACGCTCGGTCTTTCGGGTACATGAACACGATTGGCGTCATGATTCAGCTCATCTTCCCGTGCTCTCCACCCTGGTATGAGAACATCTACGGCCTTGCACCGGCCAATTACGGCATGTCGGGTTCTCCGGCTGGTCTGGCGGCCATTGACAAGCTCCTTGGCCTTGACCTCTACACTTCGACTTTCACCGCTTCGCCGATGGTTTTCGGAGCTTTCCCGTCTCTGCACTCAGGCTGGGCGACCATGCACGCGCTCTTCCTGAGCTACGTCTTCCCGCGTCTCTGGCCGCTGTTCACTTTCTACACGCTGTGGCTGTGGTGGTCTACCATGTACCTCTCGCACCACTATGCGGTCGACCTTGTTGCGGGCAGTCTGCGTAAGTTTCTTTCCAAATTACCGCAAAGTACAGATTTAGCTAACGGACCAAGTGGCGGGTACTATTTTCTTCATTGCCAAGGGCAAGTTCCTGCCCCGTCTGCAGACCGACAAGATGACGCGCTGGGACTATGACTTCATCGAGATCGGCGATCCCCAAGACGGAAATGGATACGCCTTGACCGAGTTCTACGAGGAGTTCCACCCCACTTCTGACAGCGATGAATGGACTATTGGCTCTTCCTCGTCCTTCTCGTCCGGTGCCAGGAGCCCCTCGAACGGACCTCGTAGCCCAGTGGACTCTGAAGGAAACCTTTGGGAGGGAGACACTCTTGCTTCAGCCTCAGACCACGAACGCGATCATCGGTAATGGCAACCCACAGGAGGCTTTTCGCGGCCATCATTTGCCGGTTTTATCAACACCACCAATACTCTCACCTCTAATCATGTCAAGACCTGAACTGGGTCTTGAAGGATTCCATTCACGCCCTTAACGATCATTTGCATGGACGGAGTTTATCCTGCATTTTTGTGGCCTGTTTTGACACGGGCCACGTTTCTTTCGCGATTGAACCTGGCCGACCTTGGTTTTACAATTCTTTCATACTCATCCGGCGAAAACCAATTAGGACCATTCTTCGATTGCAAGCGCCGCCGATTCAAGCAGTCTTCCTGCCAACGAAACAGACCAAAGCTTGTCCGAGACGCGCCTTGATTCCACCTTGCTTTTTTCTCGCACGCTATAGACCGCCGGATTGATTGCCGTCTTTTTGTGAAAGAAAGCGACATGGTTTTTCTCATTGTTCTCGAGCGAATTATACCCCCATCCGGTCGCTTCTGTACAAAACACCTAAAGAGTTTCAACGTAGACTCCTGACGTTCGCTCCAACCTTTGCCCGCATTCACTCCGACGGCTGCCTGGACCATTTTGGTGGGTATGCTGGAGCTGCGCGGCAATAATATCTCTGGGGGAGCGCGTATTTTTTCTTCTTCGAACATGGCATGGGCATTGAAATCTGCCCTGGCTTGTCAACGAAGCCAGGGGACGACGGTTGTTGTTTGAGCACAGGATATAGAGGGATTGGTTTTGTAGCTGATGCCCTGCTGCTGCGTCTATTTCATGGAGAGTGGCGAGGATGTTGCACGTTTCCGGACGAGATGAGGAGAGAGAAAGAGAGCGGATGGGGACGGGCTCTCCGACGCCGGTAATGCAGCGGATCTGAAGGAGGAGGAAGAGGGTCTGCTGATGATGACTTGATGGAAGTGGGAGGAGACCATTCTCGCATTGATTGCTTGCTTGCTTGCCTTGGTTACTGGGTTCCTGGCGCACGCACACAAGGGTGTGGGGACTGTTGCATGATTGATGTGATGGGATCGAGCGAGGCGAGGGAAAGAGAGCAAGACGAGGCGAGAGCACGTCGGCTACCTACTGGCGCCTGCTTTGGCCTTTGCCCTGCTCGCGCAGTTTTAACACTTAATGCCTAATACTACCAATCACAAAGCCTACGATGTGTGTAAAATTGGGGCTTTGACTTTGCAACTGCTATTGCCATTGCTATTGTTGTTGCTGTTATTGTTGCTATTTGTTTTCTGCTACTGCTATAGCCTTAAGTGAAACGGGGATGGGTCGATGAGATGGATGAGATGGATGGCGATGAAGCGAGGCGAGATGAGAAAGGCGTGAGCGGGCACCACTCTTGTCTCTCCTCTTTCCCTCTGTCTTGCTTTCTCCACTGTCTGCCTGCCTGCTTGCTCGGACAGTCATGCTAAGCCACGGGCGAGCCTTACTACAGTCGCAGTGTGCCTGGCCGGTTGCGCTGCGCTGCGTTGCGTTGCGTTGTGTTGTGTTGCGTGAGTGGTGCGACTTGCGACTGCGCCTGTTTGAGCGCGCGCCTAGGTATCCACGTACGCACCTGCTCTACGCGTCGAAGCGAATCACATCACAGCGTATCGAGGTCGGGGCCGGATGCTTGCTTGCTTGCTCGGTGCTCGGCTGGGAGCCGATCGGTATCGGTGCGGTAGGCATTGTGCAGATTGCATAGGTATTGCATAGATTGCATGTGCAATACGAATACGGCGGGCGGGTGGTTTATCAGAGTGGTGGCACGGATGGAAGGAATGGAGTCGCTGCGCGTCCTGGGCGCGTGGCTGGTGCTTGCTGGGTGTTGGGGGTGGGGGTGCGGCGGTGCAGGCGTGACGTGCGTGTGAGTGTGGCGCGGCATGTAGGTAGATACGGATACGGATACGTCTGCTGTTTCACATGCTGGTGCTGGTGCTGCTCTACTTACCCTCGGTTCGGCGCGCGCGTGAGATTCCTAGCAAGCATACATACCTACATACCTGGCTGCCTAGCTAGGCTGGCGCGCCGTGCGACGCTGTTGGAGGGCGGTGCGCGACTGCGCGCGCGGCTGTACAGTTGCCTTGGGAGCTGAAGTGAGCGGGACTGGACTGTGTACTGCGTACTACTGGTAGCCTGGCTTCTGGGTATGGGGGCCGCGTCTATTGTTAGCTGCCCCCTGTTCTAGTGGAGAGGAGAAGTGCATGTGGGGAAGGGTCTCGTGGGGCGGCACCAGCGGTTTGTTGGTTGCGCGGTGCTTCGGCGGTGAGGCGCAGTTGGTTGGGGGCGGAGTGGGTGAGTAGGTGGTTCTTGTTTTTTGTAGTAGTAACGGACGCATTGGGCCGACGGGATACAAGGCTCTGGTATGGGTATGCAGAGGGTGTGGTTGGGTGGTTATTAGGTGGGGTGGTGTTGGGTGGGAGGCCTTTTTTTTTTTTTTTTTTTTTT
>NW_022983529.1:590171-739711 GCF_010093885.1 Aplosporella prunicola CBS 121167 | reverse complement strand
TTTTTTTGTTGTTGTTGTTGTTGTCGTCGGTTTGGTAGCTGGCTGCTGATTTACTGGGAGGTCGGGCTTCCGGGTCTTGTTGGGGTGAGATGGAGGTGCTGCTTGCTTACAGTTATAGTGCTTGGATGTGTAGTGGTTGTTCAGGATGATAGAGTATATAATAAGAGAGAGGAGTTGAGTATAAAGTTGAAAGATGCGGACGTCGGAAAGTACTGGACGTTTGTCCAGGGAAAACCATGTCTGCCGGTAAAATTTTATCGCCATAGTGCCTTGCAGATACTGGCCCTTATGAAGTGTATCGCAGCTAAGACGTTTTTTGTGCTCTGAAGATTTTCGAAAATTGGACGAGGTTGTGATGTTGTTGCAGTGGCTAGTTTGAGATAGCATTTGCTTCTCGACAATGATATCGGAGGGTAAAACTTAATGCTAGATATAGAGTTGTCAGTTCACATATCTGAGATGGCAAGACGAAACGATCAAAAGAAAAAATTTCACTCTAGTTACCGCAGCTCCAATATCAACCATACCATTAGAACTTGTCCTTCTTCCGCTCCAGTCATAACTACTTACATGAACTCATTGATAGGAGCCTGTTAGCTAATATCATCAAGCAAAGTAACAACCCTTGAACGTTGATAATGTAGTGGCCTTCCGTTTTGAAACGAATCTTTGAGTATACTGTGCTGCGACGCCTTAAGCAAGCTCGGTGAAATGAAGATTGTTAAATCCAAAGAATCATATAAGAGCTACGACGTATGTAGCAGTAAGAAATTATAAAATGGACGCATGTAAGAGAATGTACAGCACTGAAGGTGTTATAGGAGTTCAAAAATCTTAAAAGGATGAATCTTTTTTATAAAAGATACCATTGAAACCACGCGCAAACACTTGAGTTCACTCTAAAGTAACAAGGGGGTCACTCACTGAATAGTGCTGCGCCTATCAATTCGGTCCTAGCTGTATCTTTACATGTAGTTTAAACCGGTTGAATAACTCCATCGTTCATATATTGATCACCCACTGTTGCTGTTTAGCTTTCGATCAGGGTGTGGGTTTATTCCATTATTAGCTTGGACAAACGTCCACTCTTTTTTAACGAGATTACTACACTTATCTGCTTAGCTATGATGTAGATTTTACGGTAGATTTAGAAAGATTTCTAGGTATAGGATACCTCAAATGATAATCAGCTCCACACGAAGTGGATTCTAAGCTTACGATTGAACGATTACTCCGAGAGGCGGCTATAGACGGTTGTTGAAGGCCTTCGCGCTCTCTTTCGTCCAGGTAAGACTCACCAGTTGCTCTTCTCCGGAAAGCAAGCCGTCGAGCCGGTTCCTCAGATGAAGATGGCGCATGAACAACCCCAACAGACAGGATTGAAGAAGCTGGTACATACATCCAAGTATGTCGTTGTGCTCTTCACAGCACAAGAAACCTGACCTCATCACCAGACCTACTTTCGAATTGCAAACGGATATCCGGAATTTTTGAGGGTATCATCAGTCAAGCAGATGGTGGTGTCTAATGCACCATCTTCCCGATCAAGGCAGGATCATCCTCTGCAGCTCAAAGCCGCTGCTCTTGCTGAAGCGCTGTCCAGCGACAACACGACACGTCTTTCCAACCAGACAAGCTCACCTCGACTCGGCCAAGTGCAACAAGCCGCCACCAGCGTCAGCAAGAACAACGGCATAGCGCCACGCACCGATCGAAGTGGCAGAAGGCCAAAAACAAACACCCTACAGCTCCCCGTCAGCACACGCACCGCGTCTCACCAGCGCCAGGGCTACAACGTTGCGCACGCAACCTCTCCCAGCCCGGCGCCTCGTGCAAGTGCGACTGCGATGCCCCGTCCTCCACGCCCAACGTGGAGCGCGGCCCCGCGCGCGCGTGAGCAAGCCACCACCGATGCCGCCTCGTCTGCCACTCTACCGCGCCGATGGTAAGCAAGATCGGCCTGTGCGATCGCTGCTCGGCGCGTGGAGGCTCGTGGCAGGATGGGCGTGAAGCTGGGGCCTTGTTTGTTGGTGTATTGTATTGTAGGCTGGTGGTCGGAGGTGTCAGCGGGGGGGGTGCGGGCGTACCCTATGCGTCCATCCGAGGCTCACGGCCGAAGCCGGTCGTGACCGGTTGCGAGGACGTGTATACCCCCGCATATAGCTCAGTGGTTATCATGTGTTCGGTCGACGGAAAGCCTTCGACGTCGTTGTGCGCGGTTATGTGTTGTCGGTCGACACGGGCCCGAATGGGTCTCTGCGCGGTTGAGGATCGGCACTTCTTGTTTGTAGGCATGAATGTCTTTGCTGAGGACATGACTTAATGCTCCGCGCTGCGATCTCATCAATCATGCTCCGGTGGGTCAATATCTCATCTGCTAAAGGTCGTATCTGGATTGTCAGCGGCGTGGCTGCAATCCTGCGGATCAACTCCGATATCCACTGCTGCATTTGTTAGCTGCATATCTTGGTATATCGACAGAAGATCTCCAGGGTATCGGATGCTGCTCTAATTCGACAGTTCCGCCACCTTTGCCACGGAGACTCGACCATGAGATGCTAGGCTTCGGAGAACTGTAGATCTAATTCAGTGTATTCAAGCACATGGTACCTGTGGACGAATAAAATAGTAGGTTCACTCCACAAAGTACGACAGAGAATGGAGGCAGTGCAAGGTGGAACTGGGTTCATAAGCTCCTTGTGTATTAATACTACTGCCCAACCTTCGAGCCCAATCGTAAAGAGTCGGATGCACATGAAGGAGTTCCCTCCGCTATACAGTCCTCCCACAAACTACATGGATTCGATCATGACATTTTCAAATCATGATATTACGTGAGATATTAGAGTATAGGAGCGCGTGGCAGCTGTTACGCAAACCACAGTGTCGGGTTAAAGTAGCGTCTTCAAACAGTGTATCATGGCAAGCTCACATCGAGCCACCCGAGCCCAGAAAGAGAAGACGTGTCGCCCATCAATATCAACCCATCCTGTTCAGAAGAGCCAATGAATGGAGCATCGACTGCTTACAGCAAGTACGCAGCGAAGCCAAAGACAGCTGCGAGGCCAGCGCCCGAAGCGGCAAAGACCTTGGAAGCAGCGCCGGTAAAGGTGGGAGGAGTAGTGACGGGAGTGGAAGCACCGCTGCCACTAGTGCCTGAGGCAGGCGAGCCAGGGACCGAGGCGGGACCAGAGGCAGAGGGAAGGCCAGGCTTGGAGAAGCTGGCCGTGCCGTTACCGCCGGTGGGAAGGACAGGCTTGGAGGTGGGAGCAGGCCAGGAGCTGGCATCCGAGATGACGATGCCAGAGGAAGTAGGGACAGCGGGGCTGCCGGGGGTATCAGAGGCACAGGACGCGCAAGAGGTAACGACGGACGTGAAGACAGGCTTGGAAACCTGAAAATCTGTTAGTATCTACTATTGCTTTGCACAAAGTGATAAAACTTACGGTGCACGGGCAGTCAGTGATAGTCAGAGTACTGGCCTCAGTGACTGTGTACGTCTTGCCGTTGTGGGCAATCTCGGTAGGTTCCGGACAGTAGGTGGTGTAGGCCGTAAGAACCTCAGTAACATAGGATGCAGGAGCGGTGTCATTTTGGGCAGAGACGTCAATGGTGAGGGCGGCAGCAGCAGCAATAGCAGAGAAGCGCATGTTGGTGGTGTTGGATTATCTACGTTTTGTAAGGTAGATTAAAGATTACGGCAGTATGCGGTCGTAAAAGATCGTTGAAGAATGAGTGAAGTCGGTGATAACCGAGTATCGACGTAGTGAGAGAATGTAGCTGAGGAAGAAAAGAAAAGATGGAGATGTCGAAGCATCTTATATCAATAGTCTGTTCAAGAGCAGAAGCGCTTAGACCTAGAGATCGTCCCAGAAGAAGAGCCGCGATTGAGCGATCCACAGCAATCCCAAGCTTGAAGTGCAAGTGACTGGAGACAGAGCGCCTTCAATGCCATCGCTAAGCTGCCGATACGAGGAAAGGGGCTACCAGAAGAACAGACATTGGCGCTACAACCACTTGCGATAGGGCGGTGATACCCCGACGTGCCAGATTTCCTATCTAGGTTGGTCAGCTATCGGGAAGCGAAATTGCAAGCATAAAGGACTGGCCACGGCAAGTCCAATGCTAGACCAAAGCTGGGGCAAGCCAAGCATATCGCACGCGAATGCTGGGGTCCAGCTGACTGTTCCCCTGGGGCTTTACCCAAACTGGCAATGATTTCTTCTGACAGCCGCCCAGACCAAGCGGTTGCTAACGCATGGTAACGGCTTGTAGGCTGGCAACAACAAAGCACCGAACGATAAACGTATGAGACTTGGTGAAGTGTACGTCTCCTTGTCGTGCCAATATAGCCGAGATCAACAGGGGTAGAGCTCAGCGACGGAGGAAGTGGTTGTAAGTTCGTAGAAGTATAGGACCTTACCGGTCTTGCTGCTTGTGCCATACTGGGAAACGGCATCGTATGTCGATAGTCTAGACCGTCGAGGTCTCGTTATAGACCACATGGTAGAGAGCGTGGTCAATAAAGCATAGATGCATCTCTGCATAAATCCATGTTGCGATCACATCGGCGCAAGCCTCCACGGCGCAAAGCTTCCAGAAATAGTGGTGGACGGCCGCGAGCCAGAAACGGCATGGGCGGCTTGGGTTCGGCATCCGAATCACCTGCAGGTGCTCATCGATCCGATCATCGCATGATGGCTGATTAAAGACAGCAAGGGAGCCAAACGGGTTCCTGCAGGTCTATCGATCCGGATGGACCAATGGCTGTATTGAGCATCGGATTTCTTCAGGTTTGCTTAGCCCGAGGACTCGTAAGGATTGACGTCTTGTGGAACGTGGTGCGCGCACATAGTGCCGGTAGCTCTGTTGCTCGAGTGTTCGTTCTGCGGTGGTGCCCTGTCGATAGCTGCAATAGGCGGACGTCACCGTTGGGCTTTACCGGTAGAGACGCGGCCGCGTTGATTCCGGAGATGAAGTGTTGGCGAGCTCGACACCTGGAACAATCTCTTCACCACCGATACCCAACCAACCACCTTGGAAACTCGTATTCTTCGCGCCTCCGGGTTGCCTTGCTGCAGGCCGCCGACTGGCGGATTGGAAAAGCCCGAGACCGGACAAAGCCATCTCCGACGACACCCGTCAGCAGCTCACGATAACTTCATTTTCCAGCCCACCGGCACTTCACCCCACCGGCTGTTATTGCGATAGTGCAAGCTGCAGCCACTGTCTGGTCGCTCAGCCGCTTCCGACCGAGCCGTACCACGGAGAATTTTCTTCGATCCTGACCGGACGGACCTACGCAAAGTGAGATCGGCGTTGTAGACCGCTCTTTGCCGCACGACAGACCACAGGATAGTCCTCGAAGAGAAGAGAGATTCCGTTTGTCGCCTCTCTCTAAAAGTTTTGAGAACTGGCATTGGAAACCCAACGTGGCAATTCGCTGCCTGATACCAATCAGCGTCGACACACCTAGGGTGCAGGTTACTCTTTGACAGTACCTAGTTTTCTTGCTCCACCTGCCCCCATGGAGTGAGCGCTCAACTCAATTCTGGTCCATTCTCCTTGTACTTCTCATCGTCACCTATAGACCGGGTATATTTCTTCCCTGTTTGCTGGTCTACGTAGGGATTACCAAACGTTGCACCAAAGCAATGCGCCCCGCACGCTCAGGCCTACCGAAAGGGTGGCCACAAGGTCTTGTATACATCACAGCCCCAGTGTATTCCAGGCTTTGCGCCGCCGAAGTGCAGAAGTCACTCCATACACCCTCGGCGGTGACAGACGTCCTAAAGGTGCCGAGCGGTCCTTCGCCACTCGCTAGGATAACCAAGATTGGCAATCCTTCGCATCCTGCCAACGGACAGTCTGGTCTGTTTGCTGCCCAGCATCTTCCGCCAGACACTTTCATCATCCTCTACTTAGGTCTCTTTCATACTCGAGAGGATGCGGATCCGGATTCTGATTACGATCTTTCTTTAGATCGGGAACTCGGTGTTGGAATTGATGCCACCCGAATGGGGAACGAGGCACGCTTCATCAACGACTATCGCGGCGTAGGACCCCCAGGACCCAACGCCGAGTTTCGTGAAGTCTGGATCGATGCTGGCCGAGGCAAAATGGAAAGGCGGATGGGAGTGTTTGTGCTAAGTGCGGGGAAGAGCGGGAAGAGAGCCAAGGGCATCGCCAAGGGCGATGAGATACTGGTTAGCTATGGCAAGGGGTTCTGGAGCGAGCGCCAAAAGGAACAGGATGCCGCCACTGATGCTGATAGCTGAAGGTTATAGTTGCCCCCAGTGGCAGAGCCGACTTGCAAGTTGCGACAATGTGCTACTCATTTGCCAATCGAAGCAACGCAAGGATGCATCCATCTACTGCGCGGCTGAGCGGCTGAAGGTCAGCACCCTTTCTTATCGGACCCCTTAAACGCAATACTTTATTTTAGCTGTCGTGATCCAGGTAGATTGTCAGACTGGAGAGCGATCGGTTTGGAAACGTTCGGTCATCCCGCTTTCCCGTTGGCAGCCGCTATTCGCTGCTCCTCGCATTGTTATTGCAGGGCCGTGGCGCAAGGTCGCAGAGAAATGACAGGCGATTCCCTGCTGACGGGGTCTTCCTCCCTTTTGAAAGATTTCCGATTCCCAAGATGTATCACCGATCGTTTGACGGCGGCTGGTTGCCGTCTCGGTGGCCGCCGAGGAAGATCACTTGGGCATCCTTGCAATCGCCATCTCATTCGTCCGCGACTCGCTTGGAGGGTCTGGTGTTGGTCTTTTCCAAGCTCGGCATGAGATCATTTTGACGACTTCAGGCGTCCAACAGGGCGGCGGGCGATCCCTTTGCCCAGTGCCATTTCCAGATGGCGGTGCTTTAGTGGAGACTGCATTTTCGATGCAGTTGCTGCGTTGATACGGCGCTTGACGCTATGCTGTTGATCTCGGGACGCGGCTCTGCGAGCTCAGGGTCCGGCTGTGGGTTTCCCCAGACGACAACACCGCGCTTGTTTCTGATAGACTGATGAGCACGGGGATTCACGTCATAGTCTCACAAACTTCATCATCCCAAAACATTCACTTGCATGGCCCAGCGCGGCGGCTGGACTGGAGTGTCTGAGAAAATGGCGTTGCGGCTAGGTGGTTGGCTTTTTTTCGAGCCGCGAAAAACAGGGTTCGGGCTTGGGCCATGTCATGGTAGGTGTTGAAGCTCGTGCCCGAGTGGCGGACAGTTGGATCCTTGCTTTGTCGACGTCGTTTCCCACTTTCGGACACTTCGACGCCGGTCTTTTTCGTTCTCGAAGCAGTGATTGACAGGCACCATGGGCTCGGGACAAGTATCAAGCGAGGCCTTTGGCGGCTAAAGGGCACGATGTGAGCAGAGCACAAAGCTGAAAGCAGCGTGGATCAGCGAGGCCCGCAACGTTTTCGGATCTTCGGGTGGGAGAGGCTTGGAGGCGCAGGCGTGGTGTGGCGCGTCTAGAGCCAAGGAGCTCTAGATGTCTTTGAAGTTTGCGAGAAGGCGGCATCGTCATCACCGATGAGGAAATGCGTCGCTAAAATGGACTGGCGGACTTTGGAGAGACAGCGTCGCACCCTGCTGGTGGTGCCTTTGACCGGGGCGATCAGCACTCACAGCGGGTCCGTTTCGCCCCGTCGGGACGTCCGGCCCCCCCCCCCCCCCCCTAAGCACCCGTAGCGGCGTGCCAGGCATCTCGATCGAAGGCAGCATCGTACAGGTTGAGGTCATGCTGTGGTCTTTTTTGTTGGCAGAAGGCTAGCAGGTGATTGGAGCTGCCCGGTCTCAGGCTGAGAGAGGGCTGAGCAGCAGGACGTTTCATGGTGTTTTGATTGTACATGCGCGCACGAACAAGCTGGGACCATGGGCAAGGGCAACGTCATCCCAATGTATCTGCAGCCGTGCGAAACAATGGGGCCCCAGAGACTGCGGGCAAAAGCACGCAACAGCAGATACTTAAGGTTACTCGAGTCCCTGACAGTTCCGCTTTTCAACCCTTGTGGCAACGGCAATTCTCGCTCTTCCCCCCAGTTCTCTGGTTGCGCGTCCTGCAGCTTAAGCTCGGCGCCCGCGCTATACATAGGATCCCCCCGACACAAGCTCCCGGTCTCGTCCCGGTCTCGTCTCGTATACAAGTGGGAAGGCGCAATCGTACCACGCACCGCCCTGCGACTATATCAACCTAGCCCGTCCCCCGCAACGGCCCGTTGTCTCCACCACCACCACTCTCCAACACACACACACTCCAACACTCCTCATTCTCGTACTCGCCTATGATCGCGTTAGAAATGCTCGACCCAATGGCAGCTCAGCTCCCTCACGGCCCTGCTACCGTAAGCCATCCACCCTCTTCCCTCCTGCTCTCGTCAGCTCCCACGTCTCTAACATGACTGCTCCTCCAGAACGACTCATACCGTCGCTATCTCCAGCTTTCCACTCAGCAGGAGTCGCTGCGACACCACTTGACCGTTCAAATCCCTCCATCGACGCCATCGCTCTCGCACGAGCCATCCTACTCCCCCACCCCCTCGTCCCCGACCTCCCACCGCTCCTCCTTCTCGGACCCCCACAGCCCCACTGCGTCGCCCCACAGCAGCATGAGCCTCAGCAACACCACCATGAGCCCCATTCCGGCCGTGCCCGGCACAGCTCACGCAGCGCCCGCTGCCACTCAGGACAGCCAGCTGTACGATGTCAACAAGCAGGTCAAGGCCGTGCTGACGGAGCTGCTCAACACCGACGGCGTGCGCAGCGACGAAAAGTTCCGCTCTTGGGTCCAAGGCCGTCTCATGGAGACGGAGATGGAGATGCGCCGCCAACGGAGACGCCGCAGCAGCGTCGACCGCGAAGTGCTCGAAAGCATCGCCGAGCACTTCGAGCACGACACCTCCTACGCGTAGATGCTATTGAGGCCGCGCGTAGCCAGGGGCCGGACTGGCTCCACCCTTGACCAATTGATGACAACTATTTGGAAGACGACGACGACAAAAATACTGTTTGACGGATCGAACAAAAACGTTTCGGCGCTTGTCGCTATGGCACCACCACTTCTGGATACACCTTCTACAAAGCGGCTTATCGGCCGCCCTTCGGGATCCGACTACTGTACTAGTACGCAGGAGCGCAGGTCTCGTTGGAGCGGTTCTGCTTCCTTTCTTTCCTTTCATATTTCCATGATATCCCAGCGCTTTTCTTCGGGTGCGCTCCCGCTGTTCAACCCTATCTTTACCACCATATCACTATTGTATTTGTACCACAGTCACAACGACGAGAGCATATCCAGGCGCAGTTTCCTGAATTTGAAAGAGAAAAGTTCATAACAAAAACAAAAACACTGCACGCGAACAAGAAAAGCTGCTCCTTGCGTCTACGTGCATGTCTCATCGACGGCAGGGACCCCCACCCTCACTCCACCCCGTATGTACATGTACATAACCTATCTCGCTATCGCCGCACCCGACCCCCGCCGACGCGCGCCGCCTCCCCTCGATCTGCATGCGCCGTTGATATAAAAAAACAAAAAAAGGCCCGCATGCTGCCGTAGCACGGCACGCCAGCCTATCCAGCCCCTGCCCCTTGCCGCTGCCAGACGCACTAAGCCCCAAGCTCCCCCGCACTGGGCGTCTGCGCGGCTGCAGTGCACCCCACCCTCACGACCCTTTCTCATCATCAGTTCGTGGTGGCCAGACCGCCAGCTCATCGCCGTGGCTGCTGCGCCCCGGCACTTGGCCATGCGTAGAGGTGCCGACTGTGCCTACGCTGCTTGGGTACGTGGGCGTGCGGCGCACGCGATGTCGCCTCCACCACCGCCATCGCCGCCGTCGCCGCCGCCCCTCCCTTCGCTCCTGCCTTCGCTATGGCTCGCGTTTTACACTTACTTCACTTACTCGACTAGTGGCTAGGGCCGGGGTGATAGGGAAAGGGCCTAGTATGGTATGAGTAGGTGGGATGATAAGAATAGAGTTGGTTGGGTAGCATTTTTGCGCGGTGATTATTCCGCGCGCGCGCGTGAAAGGAAGGAGCTGGGGTGCTTTGATGAGGTAAGGTGGTAGTGGTAGGTAGGTAGGCAGCGACGGCGCGGCGTGGCAGTTGGGCGCACATACTCTTTTGTCTCGTCTCGAGTAGAGTGGAGTGCTGTGTGTGTACCTGCTCGACTCGTACTCGAGAGTACCTTAGAGACAGGTACGAATAGTGCTGCGGCGACACGGCTGGCAGCCTGGCACGCTCTCTTGCACCTGCCCTTCGTTTCCCATCATCATGCCCGGCCGTCCGTCCGTCCTACCGTCCATCGTCCGGCCCGCTGCTGCAGGCTCCCATCCCCTCCCATCCCATCCCGTCTACCACCTCCATCATCACAACCACCCACAAAACACAAAACAACCGCGGCACCGGCCGCCTGCTCCACGAGTACTCCGCCGCGCCTGCCACCACCTACTGCGAAGCGAAGCGCATACTCCTGCCTTGCTTGGCATACATGACACAGCCGCGAGTGATGTGCGCCGCCCTGCGCTGCGCCGCGCTGCACAGGCGCTGCTGCACAACGACTTTTTGACTTTTCTTGGCCGGCAGCAGGGCAGCAGGGCTGGCAGCACGCAACGGCAGCCAAGCGCACCCAACGCAAGCGCACGCGCGCGTCGAAGCTTCGAGCGCCTACTCGTCTACTCTGGAGTACTCTACTTTCGCCAACAGCGGCTACGAAGTAGAGCGCTCGAGACGCGCGCCGCTGCCGTGCGCTGCGATTCGTCGAGTAAGCCGCCTCAACCCTAAGAGAGGTGAGGCGTCGAGGCAAGCCCGGATGCGTAGCGCGGGTACGAGTAGAGAGTACTCTAGAGCACTTACTCGAGTAAAGAGAGAGTGTGTGAGTGAGCGAGAGCGGGTTATGAGTCGTTGGCTAACACTAGACACTGACACTGACGCTGGCTTACGAAAGACGAACGACGACCGGCCGGCCACGGGCGGGATAGGCGCTGCGTAGAGTACTGAGAGCTGGATGATGCTGGACGCTGAGTGGATCAGCGACTCAGGTGATGGTCGCGATAAGGTTGGGTTGGATCAGGATGTGCGGGGTCAGCGCAGAGGCAGAGGCAGAAATGACCCCGCTGGCTGGCTGGCTGCAGCCCGGCGCACTCACACACACACACACACACACGGGGTTTGCTCGGCGGCGGCCGCGCTTTCTGCTGGGAGGGCTACTCGTACCAGGGCTACTCTACTCTGGGTGCTCTAGCCTGCCTTGCCTAAGCTGCTCTAGGGGGGCACGCCGGGCAGGTGGCTGCGACGGTGGGTACGTACGAATCGAGCCGAGTGCTCGTACTCTAGAGGGTGCTCTTGTTATTTCCCCTTTCATGTGAGTGTGCGAGAGGAGTACGGAGTGCGGAGTACGATACGCGGGCGCGGGCTTGTGCGTCCTGCTTGTGTTCGGTCTGGAGCGGGAGGGGAGAGGGAGGGGAGTAGAGGGGGGACGGGCAGGTGGCCGAGAGACGGGCGGGTGCGGATAGGTGGTTGCCTGCTTGATCGATCATGCACGCGGGTTATTTTTTTGTTGGGAGGGAAGTACTCTACGAGTAGAGTACTCGAGTAATGGTGGTGGTGATGGCAGTGGCAGTGGCGAGATGTGTGCGTGAATCAGATGCGGACATGGTCAATTATTGTTTCCGTGGCCTGGAGCTCGACATGGCTAACCTACCACGCCTACCTACCTAGTATTGCTTGCTCGCTTGCTTTCCTGCTCCTTGCCGCCCCAAAGAGGAAGGAAGAAAAGGAAAGGAAAGGACCTATGCATTGACTCCCCTCTCGGCATGTCAAGACCAGAAGGGCAACAGGGAGGACGCCAGGCACACTTGACAGCAGCGTGAGACACACGACGGCGTGAGCAAGGTTGACAAACTGGTACGAGTACCTAGAGTACGAGTACCTAGACGCAGATCTCGATGGTGCTGCTGCCGCCGCCGCTCGTCCCGTCGCCCCCTAGCTCGCTACGGACTGGCGGCTACGACGGCGCACCAGTGGGACCATGGAAACGCTTCCGGGGCGCCCCCTTGCTGGGCCTGACTCGTTTTGGGTTTCTTGGGGTGACGGGGATAGAGTGAGGGAGTGGAAAGAGGAGAGAGAGAGAGAGAGAGAGCGCGCGCGAGCACGGCTAGCGCGAACCGCAGGCCAGAGCGCCCCGGCGTCGAACGTCCTCCCCCTTCCCCCGCCTTCTGCACCTCAGATCAGGCGGGAGTCTGTGCTGTGGGGAAAGATGGGGTGTTCTGGCGGCCGTGGTGGTGAGCTGGTGGGCTGATGCTGGAACAACGTGAGCGAGCGAGCGAGCGAGCGGGAAGGGTAGAGCAAGTAGGTCGCTCGTTCGTCTCAGGACCGACCCAAGACCGGCCATGCTCTCACACCCAACACACGCACCCGTGTCCACACGAATCACTGGACCCTGACGCAACACACGCATCGCTCGCTCGCTCGCCCTCTCTTCTCACTCTCCCTCTTCCAGCCTCCGTGATTGGGGAGTTGGGAGTTCGGCGAGCTCGACGGCTGGCGCTCGCGCGACCGCTCGCCCGTACCCTGGATGCGCCTGTCTGTCTTCCCCTGCCCGACGGCTGGCTGGCCCAACCAGCACCCTTTTCCGCGTACCTGAGCAGCAGCTGCCCTGCAACCATGGTAGCAGGGGGAGCGCGCGCGTTCGCGACTTCTTGTCGTCACGGGCAATCGGAGACGATCGGCGTCGTCGCGCGGAACGAGCCGTGTGTGCGCTGCCGCTGCGCTGCCCGTGGGGAGTGAGTGGGTGCCGGTGGGTCTGTTTGCGGGCGCACTTGCTTGCTTACGACAGCAGACAGGCAGGTTACAGCAGCCTTGTTGCATACATACAACGCCGCTGCAGGGCAGTGGCACAGTGTGTTGTGTTCGGTGGTTCGATGCAACGACACGCGGAGGGGTGCGTCTGACAGGGCTTTTGTTGGTCAGCCAGCTCTGAAGATCCTGCGGCGCGTTTTGAAGGATGGGTTATTTCTGGCAACAAACAACACTTCTCAAGCAGTGAGCCCAGCCTCGGCCCTGATGCGTGGAGCCGCAACCCTCCATGCTTCTACTCTACTGCATCGAAGAGCATGGGTTCGGACGCAGGATTGCCGGATGACTCCGGCAAGAGAAGCAGGACTCACGGGGACACCTCCGCCATCCAACCGACTTCTGTCCCCTCCGCATCTATTCTTCCGTTTGACTCGGATCCTCGAGGCATCTGAATTGCCGTCTACTGCTGCTGCTCTTCCGGGCAAAGAAAGACGACGCAATCTATGCAAGCAACGTCCACCATTAAGGATATCGATCCAAACTTGCAATTGATGTGTCTTGACCACTGCCGTGTCTTGCCGTTCCCGAAAATGTCCTCTTTTCACCCGTGTCTGACAACCAGCAAAGCGTCCAACGATAACCCGGTGCAGCTTCTTCGGCTCTCCTCTCAAGCGATTCTCCAATGGACCGCGGCCGACAGCGGCCAGTAATCAATTCAATTGACCGGAAGCGGCGACATAATGTCATTCTTCTTGCAGACCGAAGAGCTGATCACCATCCGGATACGCGTCTGGTCGAATCTGCACTGTCTGCAGTGGAAGGAAGAACACCATCAACGGACCCGCGTCGTCACCATCGGAAATTTAAGCTTTGTACTCACATCCAGGAATTGCTGCTCCATCAATCACCTACGCACACGCAACGAGCGCGAATATACCTCAATAATGTTTTGCCTTTCTATGGTTGGTTTTGTTTACACGTTCCCAATCTTCGCACTTTTAACCCAGCATCTGGTGCTATTTCTGCGGGCCAAATATCGTCAGCCGCAAGCCGGATGATTCAAAACTTTGATGAGCTCTACTAATCCCTTCCCTTCCCTTCCGAAAGACGCCAGGGTATGCTTTTGTTATGCCACCACACTGACCGTGCCCACTGTACCCATCTAATCAACTAGAAACGCTGCTTATTGCCCTTGCTGTCTTTACTATCAGTCCTTTCCTTTCCTTTCATGTTTCAAATCTGCGGTTCCCTTATGGAATCGCAATTCGATGGCCAATCCTCTATGCCGACTTTTGCTCCGGCATCTCGACCATTTCCTGGTCAAGTCCCGTCTCGACTCTCTCAGCCATCATCTCCTTGGCGCCATCCTCGTCACACTCATGCAGAATCCGGTTCCAGCCCAACTCCTGGCTGGGGTCCTTAAGGAACTCAATCGTCGGGAAATAGTGCTCGTTCTTCTTCATTGTCGCCACCCACGGCACGTTGTCGAACGTCATGACCTTGAGCCGGAAGTACGTGTTGTCCGGGATCTTCTTGACCTCGCGCAGGAAGCTGCTCAGATCCGGCGTCGCGACACCGTTCACGTGCGTCAGGAAGTTGGTCGGCGCAAGGCCGTACGCGTAGGCCGGCGAACCGCGCATACGCCCCGAGACATAAATGTCCGAGTGCACCTTGCTTATCTGCTGACGGACAGCATGGTGCGGGCGGTGCAGAATAGCACCACAGAAGATAACGGCGCGGTCTGTCTCGAGGTCTTGGGTGGGGACTGTAGGGACCTTGATGCTCATCTCCTTCTGCTTACGAATGATGACGGCGTCAAGCGATTCGTTGTCATACATGATGTCCAGATCCGACACACGCGTGATGAGCTTGCCGTTGAGCGAGAGGATTACGTCACCTTCCAAAAGACCACCCTCGTGGCCGGAATCAACCTTGCGGACCATGAAGAGTTGATGCCTCTCAGGGTCGTCGTGCTCAACACGCTGGATCCATTCTGCAAAAATTAGCTAGAGACAACCTTGGTTGTAGTGGGCGACTCACCGTCCGTTACGCCCATGATGCGGGCCTTGTCCATCTGGACGGTATGCATCTCGACGTTCAAGATCCTCAGCTTCGGTTGAATGTCGTTCCGGATCTGCTTCAGAACGGGCTCTACCATAGGTGTGGAAAGACCCAGATGGTATTCCATGTCCTTGCCGCTGTGAGAAGAACGCTCGCCGAGGTAGGTCAGCCAAATTGCTTGCACAGTACCATCCTCTGCGATCAAAACACCACTTCCACATTGACCGGCCAGGTTAGTATCCACCGTGACAGCGTCCAGGTTGATGGCGCGGTAGCGAGGAGTTGCGGCACTCGCTGGGATAGCGACGGTTGTGATATCCGTGACAACGGTCTTTGCTACCACAGGGCGCAAGTTTTGGTTGAAACCGAAGAAGATGGTGTCCTCGCCCTGCTTGATGAACTTCGAAGACAGCTTTGCGGTCTTGACTGGTGCTTGGACGAGTGAAGTGTCATACTTGACAATGGCGTAGTTCTGCAGCGGGTGCAGGAAGACAACCTTACCCTCTACAACGATCGAGTCGGCAATGGTGATCTGGATATCGCAGAGATCGTACGGGACAATGGCACGGGACACCAAGACGAGGCCCTTCTCAGCATCAACAACGAGACCATAGCCGATCTTCCTCGAACGGGGGAAGCCGTCAAGTTTGAGCGGCATAGAAGATGACACCCTGACGAAACTCCTGACAATGTCCACTGCCTGCGGGTGTTGAGCATGATCCATGCGAATGAAGTTCGCCTTCTGCGGCTGACGAGACTCGGGCGGAATTCTGTCAGCAAGATCTGAAATGTCCCAAAGACCGCTTGTATCGTTGCGAACAACGAGCTTCATCTTGTCATGCCAATGACGGTCAATGCTCATGACACTGGTGTTCAAAGTATGGAGGTCGCGAATGTGCTTGTAAGTAACCACGACTCTGCTCTTATCGGGAATGCTCTTCATGACTTCAACAAAAGTGTCAAGATCGGGAGTGTCCTTGTGATCGACCGACTGGACGAGCCAGCCCGACTCACTGCCCTCAAAGCGGAAAGACCCGGAGGCTTCACATACGAAAGCTCCCATTCCCTTCAACGAGATAGCGTACAGCCTTGCTTGTTGGTAGGAGAGTTCATGGAAGGACGCACCGGCAGCGGTGACGAACCTGTCCGGCGTAATGGCATGCAGGTCTCCTACATCAATCTCCACTTCCATGTCTTGCCCCTGGCGCTGGATCAGCAGCTTGATCTGCTTGCCAACGCTCGTATCCAGGACATCGTCAAGACGGATGAATTGAGTGAGCAGCTCATCGTTGACCTTGATCAGAATATCACCCTCCTGAAGCTTGGAGTCGGCAGGGCCGTCGGGCAAGACAACTTCAGCAACCAACAAGCAAGTCTCTTTGGGGAACTTTTTCCTCAAAGCATCTTCCCAGTTTGCAGTCAGGCCAAGCCTCCGGCATTCATCGAAGGGCTTCAAGAGCCACTGCGTTTGAATGGTGCCGCGCGTGACCGGCTGGCCATTGCGAATGCATTGCAACGCGCGAAGCGGGCGGTCGAGCGGCAAGAAGTAGTCAGTAGATGCTCCGTCGGCTCTGCCACCGGCTTGCAGCGCAACGGCGGAACCATCCTTGCAGACCACGGGACTGCCAGAACTTCCGCCGCTGGCAGCTGCAGCTGCCTGAATGTAATTGGTGTTGAAATCACTGTATCCCTCACCATACTCGGGTGCATTGCGATCCAATCTGGAAATGACACCAGAAAGAATACTGAGCTTCTCTCCAGCATCATTACCAACAACCCTGATTTCTTCTCCGATGCGAGCAAGGTCCGGCTTCAGCTGCAATGCCGTGAGGTCCAGATATTTGACGGCCTTGGGATCGAAGCGCAGAATGCCAAAGTCGTGAACGGGATCGCGATAGATGGGGTGAACATCGACCTGATAGATGGTTAACGAATCTCTGACATTGCCTTGTGACTTGTGTAACGTACCTCCTCATGATTGTCGAAGATGACGTATCCCCAGAACGGGCCTGCGCCTACTACGTGCTATGGCCCTGTTAGCATGGGCGGGCATAAGAAGCTTTGGACCAGCCTACCCTGTTCGTAAGGATGTATCCCTTCTCCGCGTCCACCACAAAGCCAGTCGCCTCACTTGCCAAGGCAGAATCGGTATCAAAGGCAGCCGTCTGGCAGAAATGGATGGAAACGACATTCTTGACCACCTTTTCTATCGTGCGCTGCCACTCAACGGTATCTCCGGTTGCCCCGACATGGGTTACCGAGCGCGCGTCGTCGGAATCGTACTCGACGTCCATGCCGTTGGTTACAGAGCCGTGGGCGCCGTTGAGGCCGTTCAGCGCAGAGCTTTCCTTCTCCGACAATGACGACGCGTCTCGCTGCGGCCTCCTCTGCTTCATCGGGCGATCGCTGGAGGGAGAGGGCGGCTGCTTGCGCTTGCTGCGGGTGTCGTGCTGGTGGTCCATGGCGGCTGACAACGGAGGCGAATGAGCGTGTGACGTGTGGATAGAGACGTGGCGGATGATGCAGAGGTAGGGAGTCAGATGCCTGCGAAGCGCGCCAAGTAGCGGGACTATGGAAGGCGTACGCGACGCAAGACCGGTGTGATGATGGTGGTGGTGATGACAGCGCTGCAGCCAGGACAATGCGCTTGGTGTCGGGCGTCGAGCTAGCGAAGGGAGTCTGCAGCCGAGCAGGGGCGCAACACGCATTCAAGTAGAAGAGCGACGGCAAGTGCGACGGGATGGGCAACTTTGGCAGATGGGGATTGCAGATGTTCAAGCAGTGTCACCGACTTCAAATTTCCAGCCTCGCCCGCCAGCCGCGCATTACGAAGGCCTTGGCCTGTGCTTCGCCTTCTTCAACACCATGTGGGATCCACCGACGTCAATCCTTGATTCATGCATCTATCCGCGAGAAACTGAAGACGATCATTCCGTTCGCTCATTCCGTTCGCTCATTCCGTTCGCTAATTCCGATCGCTCTTCCGACAACGCGCTAGACCTTCTGCTTCTTGACGCGGGTGTTGCTCTCATCACCAGCAGTGGACTTGGCACGAGGGCGCTTGGTCTTCTTCTCGTCCTCGTCATCTGTCACCTTTGGAGTCTTGGAGCGCTCCTTCTTGACCGTGGTGATATCATCATCCTCCTCCTGAGAAGCCTTGAGAGCATCCAGCTCCGGCTTGAGCTGTTCCTTGGTCCTCTTCATCATCTTGGTAACAGCGTTACGGGTCTTGCCCTTCGGAAGCGTGACCCTAGACCAATCGATGGTGGCGGCACCGGACTCGATCAGGCTCACGTAGAACGCAAGCTATACCAAATCAATTGATCTGCACGAGATAAAAGCGACCGTGTTGTACTCACCTTCTCCTTGTCGGACCAGCTCTTCTCGTTGCTATCCTTCTTGTTGCTATCCTTCTTGGGAGGCATTGTCGTTGACTATCGGCCTGATTAATAGCTGCAGCTAGAGCGTGATCAAGATTACTGGAGGAAGACCTACAGCAATGTAGACCTTGGATAAAAAATGTTTGGCGTTGTGTTGCTTGAGATCGAAACTCGGGAGTTGTGGGTGAAGGGGACGAGTGTGAAAGGAGAAAGTGTAAAGAGCACCAGTGTAGAGCGTAGTTGTAGAGCGCAAGTGGAGGGTGGAATTGGAGGTACAAGTGGAGGGTGCGGATGGAAGGTAAAGAAGAAAGCGAGAGCGGAAGTGGTGAGTGAATACTCCCAAGTTCAGGGCGTTTCCCAGATATACCTTGACCTCACCGCGACTTTCTTCGCATCAACCTCTCATTTATCCCTTATTCATTGCTATAGGCTGTCAAGTCCCAGAGCAATTGTCCTTCCGCAGTTGCGGCTTTCTTTACTGTGACTTGGGAACATTCTCGAAACAGGTTATTCATCCTACGAGGTTATTTCTTATTGAACCTGGAATTTTCTCATCCATTTTTCTCTCAAAAACGTCTCTTTGCCCTCTTCTTTCTTTCAGCACGATCCAAACGAGGAATGCAAAGAAAATCTTCCGGTCTTACTACAACCCCAAGACTGTTAACGTCCCAAGGTCTCTCATTATTTCCCGTTTGGTCGCATATGAGTTGCAATTAGCCAACATAGTTTTAAACCGGCCGTGTTTTGCACATAACATCACTTCAGCTCAGAGATAGGCGACCCCGATAACAAACCATGGCCAAGAGTCTGATCGTATGCTTTTTGTCATTGATTTATCTAACTATGCTTCCATGAGACTGACATAGTCGGCTCCGATGGCACACTATGACATGGCGCTCCTTGCCTTAAGCTACTCAGACACTGATAAGTTCCAATATAAATGTACCTCTACGGGTTCCGCTTCGGAAGCTCACTGTTGCATTATATATAGTAACCTAAAGAGCTCGAAACGTTCATTGCTGGAAACAGAGAATCAATAAGGGGATGTCTGATGATAGATGTTCCCGGGTATTGGCTAACCTATATAAAATCGCAGCTAACACTGCTTCCTGACCTTCCTTTCCGTCCTCAGTGACCGTCCATAAGATTTGGGGCGGGATCACACGCTTACCCGAAAAGGAAACGCGGGCCGGTACGGCGGGCGACAAAAACCCCCGCCGAAGGCGTTCATCGACCGCAAGTGCGCAAGTGGTCACAGGCAGCGCCGCCCTTCAGCTTCCACATCCGCATCGACCGAGCAGGACCCGGCCTCGTCTCCCGCACAACATCATGGTCCTCTCATTCATTCTCATCCAGAACCGGCAGTAAGCGCGGCCCGGCTACATCTATCTCCGATGCATCCACGCTCCATACTGACGCTTCCGGCCTCGCAGGGGTAAGACTCGCCTGGCCAAGTGGTATGCGCCGTACAGCGTAAGTCCATCCCGGCCCAGCCCACTCACGCACCAGCTGACACATGCACACAGGATGAAGAGAAGGTCAAGCTCAAAGGCGAGGTGCGTCCGTTCTCCTTGCACCACTGCGCATCCCCTCGCGTCGCGCCACAGGCGCAGGCGCATGCGCATGCGACTCCACGCTCCGTCCAGTAGCGGCCACCGATGCTGAACCAATCCCCCCTCCAAATAGGTCCACCGTCTGATCGCCCCGCGCGACCAAAAACACCAGTCCAATTTTGTTGAGTTCCGCAACACGTCCAAGGTCGTATACCGGCGCTATGCAGGACTGTTCTTCTGCGCGTGCGTCGACACCAACGACAACGAGCTCGCATACCTCGAGGCCATACACTTTTTCGTCGAGGTCTTGGACGCCTTCTTCGGTAACGTCTGCGAGCTCGACCTTGTCTTCAACTTCTACAAGGTTCGTGATTTCGTCCCTGGGGACCCAGATCCAGGCCGGAGGCAGGCTGCGTGCTGACGCGCTTTAAAGGTTTACGCGATCCTTGACGAGGTCTTCCTGGCTGGCGAGATTGAAGAGACGAGCAAGCAGGTGGTGTTGACCCGGCTGGAGCATTTGGACAAGCTGGAGTAATGGAATAGGGGCAATCTATATACCAAGAGCTAGGCATCACGGCGAAAGGCGTTCCGGCATCGACACTTTTTCACAATAATGGCATATTTTCGGAGCCTACCGCAGCACTTAAATCGGGTTTCCGTAGGCAGGCGTGCGGCACACTAATGTGAGAAGCCGAACGATATATAATTATCCGCGATCCAAGTCGATGCCACGGGCCACCCAACAGACTATTCAAGATGCAAACCCAAGTTTCAGACAATGTCAAACTCGAATTCCAGGAGCCGTAGAGCACACACCTGACAGGGTCAGAAGGGCCCGTCAATTTACCCTCTCGGTCCCACATCATTTGCCGGCCACGCTCGCGCCTGCGTGTGAAATATAATCTCGGCTAGCCCCGTGCAGAGCGCGGGACTGTCTGCACCTGCGCATAAGTGTTCTCTGCACTTGGTCATGGATACAGCACTTGAAGAGAAAGGAAAGCAGCATGCGTGGCGTTAACAAAGTTATGAGGGGAGATAGGTATCGCAGATTGTCAAAGGTATGAGAAGCCATTTGTACTTGTAGGAAAGTTTCCAGTACCTTCATGTACAAGTGACAGCACACTAGCAGAACCCTGGAACCAAACTTGCCTGCCTACGGAGGGGTTAATGAGTAAGGTAGGTTTTGGCCTTTATCCGCATTCGACTGCCCTGATGCACATGTATTCTGAGTCTTCATAAGCGCAACGATGCACTTCTAGTCAGGCTTGGTTGCAACCAGTTGAAGCACAACAGGTCAACCCTGACTGATTGTTTTTCCATAAATGCGAACACCAAACTACTCCTAGTACAAGCGTACTCTTTCAAAGTTGGATGGACTACCCGTGGTCGAGGAGAAATGGAGCATGCGCGCGCTCGAGTTGGCACCAGATGATTTGCCACTCCTTTTGACTATGTTACCCACTCTGCAACCGCCTATCAATTTCAGTCTATCATACCCACCGGGTACTCTCACGGTAGTTGTGGATAGATTTAAGTTCTCTACTTGGATGGTGCTAGACATATGCATTTAACGGAAAGATACGAAAGTGCTTATAAATACATGGTGGTATAGAGGTATACATACGAGAGAGTACTCCACCGGGATACGGAGATGCGAAAGTTAAAAGATACAGAGTGATTCATGAACTTTTACAGACATGAGTTTGATCGATAGTGATGATAATCACCATCAATATCGCAAATTATTGAAGCTACATAAGTTTAAATTTCTATGTCTCTCCCATCATCAGCCAGCAATGGCGCAGGGTTTGTGGTCTAGTGGTATGATACTCCCTTAGCACTATCATCACACCGATTGAAGTCCTATTATGGGAGTGGTCCCGGGTTCAATTCCCGGCGAATCCAACAGTAGCAGGTTCGATTCCTGGCAATATCTTTTTTTTTTGCCCTTGAGTCTTTTTTTTGGGGGGGGGGCTGCAAATTTCGTAGCGTGGTGGGGCTGCGACGCTAAGACCAGGTAGTTAGCTGTTGCGAACATCACTTGGGCGGCAGGGCGGCCGGACTACATCAAACACCATCGCCGCGTGCGACGTTTCTTGCAGCAGCGTCGTCGAGTTCTCTTTGGATGAGATTTTGCTGGCGTATCAGCATGGAAGCACCGACCGGATTCGGTTTTTGCCATCTCCTTCGACTTCAACTTGCTCCTGGACCAGAGCTGTCGCACCGCCTTATACAATGATATCTGTGGCCACATGCGGGCTTTCGAACAATTAAGGAAAATTCCTAGGGACACTCATTGTTAGACAATATCTACTCTCAATGTTGGTGAAATAATCGAAAACTAAACCTACTATTGCGACAATCATCTTTTCTGTACCTCTGTCGACATTCATGCTAAATTTGGTGGCATGGCTTGCGACGCTTGATGCTTGACTGGAAAAATAAGCTAAGGAATATATCAAGAGACTACTGTCAATCTTCAACATGGGAGGCCAATACGCCTTTCTTAAAACCGCGTAATAGGTAGGGTGCAGAGTTCTGTTCAAGGAAGACAGGCTTTGAAAGGTTGGATAGGATATTTAATAGACTGATGTTTAATTTGTTAACTAGACCGAGCAGGTCGATCCGACATAGTCCGCTCAAGAGAGCGTCTCCCCCGTACAAACACCGAGTCTTCTGGATTGAAGCTTGCGTCTCTAGTGACAGCAGTGACCGAGAAAGGATGGATCCCAACAGGGTATGAGCGAGCTTATGACATCCGGCTGATATAGACAGAATCAGATCAAGAGCGCACAAAAAGCAAAGCAAGCATCTTCCTCACCGGCCCAGATAAGCCGAGCACAGCAATGAAAAAGCAAAGCAAAGAGCGGTGTTAGTAAAGATCCTGTGTTTGCAACGTGTCAGCGCATGTCCGAGAAAAGCAAATCGCAGAAGTCAAGAAGCTGTGCATTGATTCAGAGAGAAGATTGTGATTTCGCCATGGCTGAAGCACCCATAGAGGCCTCAAGGTCCCGTGTGCGAGACATGCAAGCATGACTGCGACGTTCCTCCCATGAAACCGGCTATGAGCACGTTGGCAGTACGACTAAGGATGACGATACGTAGTTTTCCTCATGTTGGGTGGGTATGCATGGAGACGGGAGACAGACGGAAGTGTACTTTTTATGCATTGAGCAGAGCCGGTGTGGGGCTTGGATCTTCAGGTCACACGGGGTGACATGGTGTCATGGAGTGCTTCAAGGAGTGCAAAAGCAGCCGCCGCGGGGACCGAAAACCAATATCATAGACGACTGCATATGGAAAAGAAGGGACAGTGCATGTAAACCGAGGCTAAGAGGCAAAGAGAACCAAAGGAAAAAGAGGGTTAAACCTGGAGGGGGGAGGGCGTTTATATAGACTGAGAATGGGGACGTGCGTGCGCTCACTACGACGAATGATGTCAGTGAAGAAGGTTATGGAAGGATCGAGAGGGTGGTGGAAGCTTCCATGTGCTACACCGGGCCGCGACGTGGTTGCCTAGAGTAGTTGGTTAGCACAAGGTAGGTGTCGAAGGACCCTAAGTACACCACTGCAAACAGTGTTTGTCTAAATGGTCACGGTATCGTTCAGCTCATAGTTGGCACCTTATGAAGCCAGTATTTCACGCCAAGGGTTTGGTATGGTTATAAGTAAGTCCTATTCCTGTTAGAGATACCAGACGCTAGTCCCACCGGCCTGTTCGCGTTGCTTACACTAATATGGGAGTTAATGATAAAACCTACCGCCCGTCCATGACAAAAGAAAACAACAGACCGTCTCGCCCAAATTCCCCCACTAACAAGCCCTAAAGTGCCACCAGAAAAATACCTCACCAATACCCAACATCAGGATCCCAAACTCCAGCCCAACACCATCTAACCCAATTGACACCCTACAACAGCTACCTCAAACATTACAAATACGCTCAGCTTCACTCCAACAAATAAACACACATCATCACCTCAAATCTCCCTCGCCTCACGGGTTAGGTCCTCCACCACTTCTCTCACACCCGTGACGTGACGTGCGTGCCCCGTAACATATGAATAAAGGCGTCGGAGATTGCTTCGTTCAGGTGCAGCATAATCGTAGCTATCTGCGCGCCAGCAGCCAGGCCCTGTGGAAGCCGGGTGTTCTATCGCAGCAGTCCGACGACCAGCCAGCATTTACTCCGTAGACACGCGGCCGATCATAATAATAATATCAAAGATACACTGGCCACGCGCCAACCCCGCTAGCCGGTATCGGCTCGTCTGCCTGCAGGAGCACGCTCAGGCAGAGCTGTCCAGCTTCGTCGCTGGGCCGGTCTGGTTTCTCGGATGTGTGGCTGACTGATAACTGAAAGCAACAGTGACGGTTCCCTAAAGAACATGCATAAGAAGTGGGCCAGAAAGTAAGCAAATAAACAACAAGCAAGCAGTAACAAGAAAACATAAAACTCTAAACAGACAAGCCAGCCCGTGGCGTCTCACTGAAAACCCATACACCCAAAAAGAGACAGACGCACAGCAAAAAGGAACAGAACAGACACTCCCCCAAACCAACAAAAAAGACTCCCACAAAGAACCCAAAACCAACGAATAAAACTCCCAACAGTCTACCTACCACCCAACCCGCCCAACCTTCCACTGCCCCTCCAGCCCTTCCTCCTTCCGCCCGCCTCGCTCTCGCCATCATCACTGCTCCTACTCCCACTCCAACTCCCGCTACCACCACCACTAGACCCCGTAAACCCACCAAAAATCTCAAAAGCACCACTAAATAGCCTCTGCGAGACGCTGACGCTGACGCGGCTCGCCTGCGCCTGTACCGTTTCTTCCAGCGGCTGATCAGCCACTGTATCCGCTCCTGCCTGCATCGCGACGTCCTCTGCGCAGACGGGGTGTCTTGCTAGCGGCGACGAGGGGGTCGACGAAGACGACGATAACAACGAAGAAGAAGAAGAAGAAGAAGAAGAAGAAGAAGAAGCTTTCTCGCTATCACCGCTGCCACTGCCACTGCTGCTGACGCCTCCCCGTCGCTGCCGCGCCGACTCCAGGATCCCGTCCCAGAAGGCTTCGCGGGCTTGCTTGTCCTCGGGCGAGCGGGGCGAGAGCTGGCCCTCTTGGGCGGGGGTGAGCAGCGCGTCGAAGGTTGTTGGTGGCTGGGGCGGCGGGGGGAGCAGGAGGTTGAGTTCGGCGAGTGGGGCTGCTGTGGTAGTGGTGGTGGCTTCTTGTGCGGGCGGAGAAGTAGAGCTAGAGGTAGAGGTAGAAGTAGAAGCAGAAGAGGGCGAAGCAGAACCAGCACCAGTCATCTGCGCCGCGACGCCCTTGCCCCACCGGCACTCGGACGGGAAATCGCAGTTCCTGGCGCAGTTCCTAGGCCGCTTCTCCGTGTCCTCTTCGCCCGCCTCGCCGCGCCTCCACTCGCCCCAGGCCTGCCACCGCGAGTAGTCAAACTCGCTCGCGCACGCCGCAGACTGCTGCTTCTTGCTGCTGCCGCTGCCGCGGCGCCGCTTCCGCCCCTTGCTGACCGTCGTCGTGCCCGAGCAGAAAAAGTGCCCGTCGTCGAGGCAGCGCCGCGTCGCGCCGAGCGGGTAGACGGACTTACAGATGTGGCATTGCCAGATCCAGCGGAGGGCGGGGGCCGGGGGCGGGGAGAGCGGCGTGGTAGGCGATGTGAGGGCGCGTTTGGTTGAGGTTGAGGTTGAAGTGGTGCTGCTGGAGTCGGAGTCGGAGTCGGTCGAGGCTATCGAGACGGGTTTGCTGGCCGGGGGCGTGAGTGGGAGACGTGGGGAGAAGGGGGAGGGTGGAATTGCGAGGGGAGAGGAGCGGAAGGGGGCCGGGTTGATGGTGAGGGTGCGGGTGGGCGTTGGTGACATGTTTGCTGCGAGATGGATGAGTGATGATGCTTCGTCGTGTCTGTTAAAAGAACGTCGAGTGAAGACCAGCTTCGTGGGCGGGTATTGAAATGAGTAAACGAGCGAGGGTGGTGGTGTGTCCGTCCAGCAAGACGCAAAGAAGAAGACGACTTAAAGGCCTCGAGAGTCTTTGTCTCTGCCACCTTCTTGTCCGCCTCCGAGAATAGAGATTGTCTAGACAGGCGCGTGGGCGGCGCTTTCCTTTGTCTGGCCACATGTCTGGCCACATGTCTGGCCTTTCTCTTCCCTCGCCTCCCTCGCCATCTCGCCGCCATGGTGGCTTTCTTGTCTTGTCCATTCTTTTGTGTTGGTTTCATGTCGGAACCGAGGCCGTAGGGTCTGTGGGTCGATCTATACAGATCCGCATATAGCAGAGAGTATCCTGGCTCTTGCTCTTTCCACCGCCCGCACATCTATCGTCGTCATTTCTTTTTTTTTTTCCCCTCATGCCTTGCCCACCATGAGCCTACCAATTCATCGTATTCGTCAACTTATCAGTCGGTCAGCTCGTCAACATGTCCTTCAATCTCACCCATCCATACCTATCACCCCAGCCCTAACCTGCTGCGCTACGCACGACGCCGCCCCACATGCATGCACATGCAGTGCTTCCCCCCGGCACCCCGCAGCAATCTCACCAAACGTCCAAACGTGCACAAAGCACAAACACACATCAGCACACGCACACACGCTCCCTCTATCCGTCCAATCTCTCGATATGTCTCGCAAGAAGCGTCGTCCACATTATTATCGCTGCGCACGGGCCGCCCTTGGCTCCTCGGCCCGCCAAGTCGCCCACCCGGCCGTCCGTCTGACCATCTGTCCCATCTGTCCATCCGCCTCGTCCCTGCCAATCCCGCTCTTCTGTTGTACATACATATAGGTTAGAATATCCTCCCGGCGCGCCGGCCTCGCTGTAAGAAGGAGCAAGAAAAAAAAAAAAAAAACACACCAAGAGGGTAAACAAGCGCCGCCTTGCCGGTATGCAAGGACACGCGCCATCCGTCGTGTGTGTGATGCTGCCGCAATCCGAGTGAAACTCTTTGGTATCCAACGCCGCCCCCAACGAAACGAAAAAAGGAAAATACAAACATATCCCCCAGAGAAACCAAGACAAAAGGACCGTGGTCCGCGCTCCCAAACCCAAGGGTGTCATCGTGTGCGTGTGTGCCAGCAAATAGGTATAAACAAGCAGTATCGTCGTCGCAAATAGGAAGAAGAAAAAAGGGAAAAAAGGGCAGAGCGTGGCCCGTCTCACCGCCCCTCGTCGGGGTGCGGCTGCGACTTCTCCTCAATAGCGACGGCGTGCCTGTCACCACCGATGCCCGTGTGCGCGTGGCCCGAGTCCGGCGGCGACGGGCCCGTGTCCTCATCGCTGGGCTCGTAGCCCTCGAGCATCTGGCTGTGCTGCGCGATGCCGTGGCGCTCGCCCTGCGGGATTTGGTGCTCGGACGACGCGGGCTCGTTCTTCGCCGGGGTCCAGGCGAGGTAGTCACGGCGAACCTCGACATAATCGTAGGCAAACTCGCCGAGCTGGTCGTCGTCCATGCCGAGGAGTTCGGCCTCCTCGGACGCGCGCAGGTGCAGGCCCGGAATCTTGTTGATGACGAAAGCGATCAGCGCGCTCATGACGAAGGCGTAGCCCGTGCAGGCCGCAATGTAGGCGATCTGCTTGGGAAGCTGGACCCAGCCGTGCTCGATCCACCCGCCCTTGACTCCCGCGTTCACGCCATCCAGTCCGATGATGTAGCTGGCGCCGAAGATGCCGTTGAAGAAAAGGCCGACCATGCCAGCCACGCCGTGTTCCGCGAACACATCCATCGCGTCGTCAATCCGGACCCAGAACTTGATTTTGGTCGAAAAGTTGCAAATAATGCCGGTGGCGATACCGAGACAGACCGAGGCCCAGGGGGTGATGAAACCAGACGCGG
This sequence comes from Aplosporella prunicola CBS 121167, assembly GCF_010093885.1. Lineage (NCBI taxonomy): Eukaryota > Fungi > Ascomycota > Dothideomycetes > Botryosphaeriales > Aplosporellaceae > Aplosporella > Aplosporella prunicola. The sequence goes on along the minus strand of NW_022983529.1, from coordinate 712,077 downwards.
GCGTCGCGGCGACGAGACCAGAGATGGTGCCGGAACACCAGCCGACCATGGACCACTTGCGGGCAAGCCTCCAATCGAGAAGAACCCAGGTAATGGCACCGAACATGGCCGTGAGGTTCGAGTTCCAGCAGGCCATGGCGGCACGCAGGTTGGCACCGAAGGCGGAGCCACCGTTGAAGCCGAGCCAGCCGAACCACAGAAGGATGGTGCCGAGGGTGATGAGCGAGACGTTGTGAGGGCGGAAGTTAAGCATCATCCTCTCCTGGCGGCGTCCGAGGATCATCGAGTAAGCGAGGGCCGACATTCCGGAACAGATTTCGACGGGTCCACCACCAGCGTAGTCCATGCCTCCCCACTTGTAAAACCAACCGTTGGCGTTCCAGGCCCAGCAGGCAATCGGGCAGTAGACGATGGTTGCCCACACGAAGATGAAGACCATGGACGGGATCAGGCGACCGCGCTCAGCGACGGCACCGACGACGATAGCGGCCGTTACAGCGCAGAATTGCATCTGTCGGATATCAGTATGAACGCACCGTCGTATAGTAGCAAAAACTACTGACCTGGTAGAAGGCGTAGAGCAGATCCGGGATCAAGACACTGCCAGGACTCGGGGCGCCCAACGTCTTCATCAAGCCAAACTTTCGCAAGTCGCCGATGAAGCCGTTGGTGGCATATTGGCTGAAAGCGAGCGAGTAACCCCAAAAATACCATTGGAAAGTGATGATGGACGACGAGGCCATGCAGGCCCACACCATTGACAGGGCGGACTTTCTCCTAGCGAGTCCAGAGTAGAGGAAGCCCAGGCCGGGGACCATGATCAGGACCATGGCCGAGCATATGATGATGTAGGCCTGGTCTCCGGATTGGTACCATTGGTTCAAGTTTTCGGAGCCTGCGTGAGGTGAGGCGTCAGTGAGGGCGTGGTGGTGTGGTGACACGTGAGGGACATACTGGAGTCGCCGCCGAGGTGTTCGTTGGTGCCGTTGAAGGGAGTGGGTGCTCCAACCCACGAGTAAGACATGATGGGCACCTAGTGTGTGAGAAACAGCAGCAAAAGCAGCAAGCACACAACAAGAACAAAGGGCCTTTATGGATCTGCGGGAGGGTGCGGGGCCGAGGTGCTTTAAGAGAGAGCGAGCCAACGACGCATTGTCGAGGCCAGCTTATCTCTCTCCCTTTGGCAAGGCCGCCTGGGGCAAAATAGACGAGCTGGGCCGGCGCCTCGTGGGGTTTGGCTGGGTGGCTTTTTCCAGAAGGCTGGAGCTTGGGGCAGGGCGGACGGGCGGGCCTAACGGGGCCGGGGCGGCATCTGGACTCGACGTCGACGAACGATGCGCTGGACCGGACCAGCGGTGGGCGAGTTGCTGGTGGTGGTGGTGGTGGGTGCAGAGAGAGAGCAGAGAGCGAAGGGGGATGACAAGAAATGTCCCATCCAGACTGCTGCCCGCAACCAGCAGCAGCATCATCATCATCAGCAGCAGCTATCAGTAGTACGAGTACCTATCATCAGCATCAGCATCATCATCATCATCAGTGACAGGCAGCTATCTCAGGGCTTGGCACGGGATTCCCTTATCTCTTTCTTTCCTTCGCATCATCGCCTTATGCAACCGCGCCACTGCCGGATCGCCGCCGACCGGGCGCATCGCCAGATAAGGGGCCGCCCAATCGCCGCGTCTGCCCTTGTCATCCCTGCCGCGCATCTGATAGGTGCATCTGCTTGTACCTAGTTACACGCTCAACTCCTCGAAACTGTCCCGCTTCACACACCCTATCTATCCTCTGCATGTGAACCTACCTATCTCCAGTGCACTGACTATGCATGCCTTGGTGCCGTACCCTCTCTAGCCAGGAACCAGGCACCAGGCACCAGGCACCAGGCACCGCCGCCCTCGTATGAAGTGCGCGAGGTCCTCCGCCTGCTCAGAGCGGCCTCTTTCCCTGCCCGTCTATCGCCAGCAGCTTCTGTCACCGTCAATGTCACTATCCGCTGCTGGCCGTTGACCGCCCGCTGCGGCTGCTTGCCCTGCCTGCCCTGCCTGCCCTGCCTGCCCTGCCTGCCTGTCTGCTGCCCGATTCCGATTCCGAGACAATCTGCCCAAAATACCGTCACCGACCACCTCCCGACCTCGCCCGATGCTGCTGCTGTTGCTCTGCTGATGGTGATGACCATTGTTCCCGCCCACGCGGCCGCCGCCACGGATCCGCAAAGCTGATGAGACGGCGGCGCAGGCGCTCATCTACCCGGCGCCCCGAAATCGGAGTGCTGTTCTCTTACCATAGCATACGTAGATGGCAGATGCGGCTCATGGAAAGAACGACGTCAAGCAACGTCGACGGCGCGTGCTCGCCTTCCCGACCTGTCAAGTTGGAATGTTTCGCATATCTCGCGTGGCCGCCGCTCGGCCGGACAATCAGCTCGCCAAAGGAAAAATCGAAAAACATGGAACCCAACGGTCGGCGCAGCCAACAACACGCACGCACGAGCGCGCAGAGCCGCGAGGAGCCCGTGGGCAGCGCCGTGATGCCTGAGCCGGGCCCAGGATTTCCTGTCACGCCTGTCAAGTGAGTGGGCGCGTTTCTAATCTCAGCCGCCCGGTGGTGCTGGTGCTGGAGGCGTTCCGCTGGCGCCCGACGCTATTTCGCGATCGTCTTACGAGATGGATTCGATTGTGGGTAGCGGTGGCGGTTTGTCCCGGCTCCGGTCGGCGCGCTGCGCCCGGCCCGAGATATCGCCTCTACCCTAACACGTTTGTTCGTTGCTGGGCTCGGGCAACGACGAGGCCCCTGGGTAGGGTCGGGGCGGGCGCGTGCGCCTCTGTGCTGCAGTAGAGGGGAGAGGGCAGAGCGACGAGGGAGACAGGACGGTGCGAGATCGTGTCTGGGGGTGTCGAATCGAGGCCGTTGGTCTTGGAGGGCTGGCCAAGGGGTTTATGTAGGTAAGAGCAGGTAGGGGGACGGAAAAGGCTTGTTTTCTTAGTGCCAACGCTTTCTGTGCTTGTCCTCTGGCACTTTCCAAACACCTCCTTCCGACGGCCGGACCTAAGCGCATTCATCGACGCCATGTAGCCACTCCTCTCGTACGTAGGACGTAGGAGTACGAACGCAGAAGAGACAGACAAAGAGCTCCACGGGATCGACGCCGTACGAATCGCACCTTTTATACCATACGACTCCAGGCTTCGCTCTTACCCTCCAAGAGCAGACAGTCCTTACCGTACCGCGCCATGCGCACGGCAAAATCGACCATTCTGCCTCCCGCCTTTCCTCATCTTGAAGATACGGAATGGAAGAAGCCCGCCAACTTATTTCAACAAACTGAACTGTGAAGAGACCAGTCGAATGGTCGGAAAGCCCTACGATGTTACTCAGCGACAGTATAACGGAGCATGGTACAACACTAGTGTCGAGTGGTGTTTGTCATTATCATTGACATTGATGCTATCACTGTCCCTTCTAACAACAGCAACTCGAACAAAATTGCGCGGATAGGAAAGAAAAGGATAGAAGGCTGCCCAAATAAGCCTTTTGTTTGTCGAGATAGATGGGCCCTGGGGAACGTATGATCGCACAGTCGCTACTGTTCCGTTGTTGACCATTGTGAGCATTGTTAGCTGCCAGACTGGACAGGTCTTATATAGTAGGTAAATTGTAGGCCGAGTCCACTTAGTCTGGAGGATAGAAGACGTATGCCCTGCAACCCCTTTATATCTACATGCATTACCGAGACGGATATGTTCGCTACGTAGAAAATCCCCCTGTCGACAGTTTATCCCTCCTGACTGAGCCACTTCGAATTGTTTAGGCACACAGCAGTATCGGAAATGAACACTGACAGCTTGCCCCTATAAACAATCCCAAGCAGCTCAACTCAAACACAACCCTCAGCCCTCATGCTTGCCAGTGGACAGAGGGACCTAGAGCCCACCCGCCCTTTACGAGCGCGCGGACAACAGAACTCCAAGCTACGAGATAGTCACAGCGGTACCGTTTAGCAATTCGGGCGAATGGCGAGCACAGTATCATGATAGAGAATGTTGCGTATCGGCGATGAACGAAAGTAATACCATATATCAGTAACTGCGCGGTTCCCATGTAGGCAATGGCAAAAGGACAGTACCAAAGAACCCCTTTCTTGAGGACAGTGGCAATTGCATCAGAAGTGTCCCCGGTGGAATGAAACTGCCAGTTGAAGCAACCTGCTTGATTGTGAAGACGCGGGTTGGTTGATGCCGAGCTGGAGAACCGACAAGTGCATATATAGGTAGGCAACTGGCTGTCCTTGTTCCACAGAAAGCCGAAGGTGCATGCAGATAAAGGAACGTGAAAGAATCGCATGTACCTACTACAGCCCGCCTATCGAGCAATATAAACATAAACTGTCACCGTATTTCCCATGTCCCCAGCAATACCCAACCGTAGACACGCAATACGCCAATGAAAATAATCCATCCCAAAGCCATACATAGGGTAGCCATAGCATACCAAATTCCAGTCCAATAATACCCGTAACCAAGTGAGTGCCCTTGCGCAGACAAGACGCCTTCCCACATACGCCCCTTCCCAAGCACTGTCACCGCCACCGCCACCACCGTTCACTGCATCATGCTCGCCTCGCGCATAGCCTTCTTCTCCTTCTTGCGCGGACTGAACGTAAACCCATCCACTGTCGTCATCGTCGGTCCTGCCCCAAGGCTCTTCGCGCCAGCAAACGGCCCGCCCAAGCGGCCCTTGCCCAGCGCGCGCGCCGCGAATATCCCACGCCCTGGGATGGGCTTGGCCGGCTTGCTCGTTTCTTCCTCCTCGTCGACGTCGAACAGCGTCTTGCCCAGAATGCTTTGGTTGCCGCCGAGCTTGCGCTTCTTCTTCTTCTTCTCGGGCGCCCCCTCATCCATAAAGGATGCAAACGAGGCGAGCGATTTGCGGGCTGCGCTTGCGGGCTTCAGCTTCGGCTTGAGACTGGTGGGCTCGCTTTCTTTCTCGGCTTGCTTGGCCTTTTTGCCCTTCTCCTTGGGCTTCTCCGGCTCCTCGAGCTTCGTGGCTGCTTCCTCGGCAACGGGGCTGTTCTCTTGGTCGTCGCTGTCTGCTTCTTCCGCAACCTTTTCTAACGCCGGTGCGGCAGCCTTTTTCCGCTGCGCCGCTGGTTTCGCTTTCTGGTTCGCATCCAGCGCGGCGAGCGCCTTCGTCTTGGGCTTCTCGGATACGGCCTTCTTTCCTTTCTTCGGTTGGACCGTCGGTGTGCCTTGCGCTTCTGCGGAATCTTGATCATCGTGCTCGACTTCCGCATCCTCCGCCTGTTCCTTGGGGGTGTCTTCAATGACGTTCGCAGTACGGTTCAAGAAGGGAGTGATGCTGAAAGTTGATTTCTCGCCAGGCATGATAGTCGCGCGGCTCCTCTTTGCGGGCATCCCATCTCCAGGCGTGCCCAGCGTCGTGGCATCCTGGTCCAATTGCGCAACAGTGCGTTTCCGGGGATTCTTTGCGGGCGCTGCCTTTGGCGCTTGCGCTTCCTCGATGACAGGTTGGGCAGCAGCCGCAGCCTGCGCTTTTTGAAGCTCTGCCTGTGTCTCCTTGAGTTTTTCCTTGACAGACTTGAGCTTATTCTTATAGGCGTCTGCACGCTCGTTAACGAGCGTGGTTTGCGCCTCTGTTTCGACCCTTGACTTCTCAATGGCCTTCTCTGCCTTTTCCCGTTCGCGCTTCTCCTTGGCGAGCTCTTTCTTGAGGTCTTCGAGCTTGGCGTCATCCTTTGCGTCCTGCGCGGTTTTCTTGTCTTCCTTGGACTGCGCGCGCTCTGCGGCTTTCCTAGTGGAGTCTAGCTCTAGCTGCACCTTATCCAACTCTTTCTCTGCTTTTTCAAGCTCCCGCATCGCCTTGGATAGCTCCTTTCGCAGCCCGCTAACCTCGCTCTGGTGCTCCGCATCCTTTTCGCTTGCTTTACCTTGCCTAGCAATGGCGCGCTGTGTTGCGCGCTTCTCGTTCTCGAGTTCGACTTCGACGGTATCGAGTTGGCGTTGTAGTGATAGCTTTTCAGAGATCAGGTTCGCATGGACGTCGGCTTGCGAGCGGAGGTGTTCGAGTTCGGGTTTCAGCGCACGAACTTCGTGTGCAAGGGCGAGTTTTTCGGCCAGGACTTTGTTCGAATCGGTCGATATAGACTCCAGCGCTGCGAGTTCAGCCTGTATGATGCGTGAGCTTGGATCTTCGCCGTGGCCGCTCCCACGCGCTTGCTCACCTTCATCGTGTCTGATGCTCTCGCTTTGACGCGCAATTCATTCTGCAGGCGCAGTACTTCCGCTTCTTTCACTTTCAATTGCTCCAGCGAGTCGTCAAGTGTTCCCTCGAGGCGGTCGGCCCGCGACTCCTCTTCGGCCAGCTGGTCGTGTAGCTCATCATTCTCATCTTCCAGCAGAAGAATTTGGCAGCGCAGCTTGCGAATATCCTCGTCCCTAGCGACGCCTTCGACGATGCGGTGGCTGCGTTCGAGATCTAGTTCTAATTGGGCGGTTTGCAGGGCCTGCTGCAACTGGAAGCGCGCGTCAGTGCCGTGAGGGTGCGAATGCAGGGGCTGAGGATATACCTCTGCAACGTCGGTCTTGGAATACGCCTCTATCTCCATGTTGGGTGCCATGCAAAGCGTTAAATGTAAAGGGGAGGACTAAGGATGGCAGCAATGGTGTGCGCGTGAAGATCGGCGCCGACAACCAAATGGATGTCAACAAACAACTCTCGCTTCGGGATGACGACGGCGCGCTTAGTCATGGCCAGAGCTTCCTGCGCCTATACCTTGCTGAGCTCCTGAGCTCCTAACACCCGCAAAGAGTTCGGAAGAATTATCAGACAGTACCTTGATTGTATGCTCGTACTCTTCTATAGGCCACAACCAATCAATCATTCCTCGTACCATACCGACAAGCACGCCGATTCCCGTGGGCCCAACCATGCTAACAGTCCACCCACCAGTGACCCTTGCCATATACCGAGTCTCATGGCTTCCTAACTCTTCCGCGCTGAGTTTCCAATAACCATTGAGCAACCGGGAAATTATGAGGGTGGCCGCAAGTTACGGAACGGACGTAGTGGCACCAGCCTCCCCGGCAAGTTTCCGGGCTTGCTCCATGCTTTCTCTGCTCTCACAAGTTCGCTGCCCATCTTGATGGTCCGGATTGTCGCATTCTCGCTGATGATTCCGGCGCGGGTGAGCGCGCTGCCGTAACCCTATGTCGCAGCGAGCACATTAGCAACCGTTCGTAACTCACTGCGCGTAGCTGCTGCAGAGGGTTGCTTTCGAGGTAGCACATTGAGAACGAGGCAATTGAGCAGAGAGAACTGGTTGACTGACCTGCACCTGCCGTGCGAGCTCCTCGATCCCCCAGTAGACGGGGTAGTTGAGTTCAAGGTGCCATGTTGAGCCGAGCGCTACCAGGGCAGACACGAGGTCCGGGACGGGTTTAAGGTACTGTATTTAACGCGGTCAGCACTGCAACGGCCTAGGAAGGAATACTGGGGGAGAATACGTCGTTGTATTTATTGTCCATTGGGAGAGAACTGCCGTTAATGAACGCAGGCTATAAGTATTATCAGTGAGCGCGGCACGACGCAATGCGATGGGCTGTCTCGTACCTTGTCGGAAGCTGCGATGCCCCAAGAGCTGTTGATTGTATGGGTGATGTTGTAAAGAAGATTGGCGGTGCCCTTTTCGCGATGTCAGTTTCTGAAAGCAATGACCACATGTGAGAGGCACTGACGGTGTTTGCGAATAATCTCAAAGTGCTGTTCAGATGGGATTTGCCCTTGATGCTGGATGAGGCGTCCTCAATTGTGGTTTTGAGTATTCTCCATTGACTGCTGGCGTCTTTGGGCAAGTCGACAGCGTAGGGGGCAGAGATGAGGAAAAGGATAAGCGTGAGAATGAGGATGCGCATGTTGAGGATTCACAGTTGAGATAGGAGAGTGGTATAAAGTGTCGGTCAAAGGATGAGATGTGGAAGAAGAAGAAGAAGAAGAAGAAGAAGAAGAAGAAGCAAGCAAGCAAGTACAGATGTTGATATAGATTGTTGAGGCAGCTTCGCAAATGTGGGAAAGCGCCAACCACAGCACCGTTAAGCAGGAGAGGAAAGAGTAAGGGAGTCCATTCTACCGAATTTATCGAAAAGTGAGTAAAAAGTTCCGACCGCCACTATGGTGTATGCGGAAGGTGAATCGCAAGAATGAATCGCAAGGAAAACGAAGGGCCAAAACAAAACTCTGCCTCCTAGTGCGTCTGTACCCAAAGCTGCAGTCTCACCTCCCAAAGCCAGCATCACTCCTTGCAAGTATTCAAGAAATCAGATCTCTAGAGCTGTGTGATAAACTCCCTCCCTTGTTCGATATCTCTACATCCGCAACGAGATGTTTACCGTGAATACAGTTTCGTTGGAGAAAACCCATTCTGCCGAGAGAGGGATATGCCTGATGCTGTTTTTGATGGACTTTTATCCCATGAGGGCAGAAATGGACCAGCTTGTCCAAAACCCTGCTAATGCTCAACGCAGAGTACATCGTTGCTCCAGCCGACCATTTGTTCATCCGTTTTCCCATGGCACGGAGCATGACGGGGTCTATTTTGTCGACCGGATGAGGCCTGTGAAATACAATCTTCTTGCTCGATGCCACACTGTCAAAGCTGACAGCGGATCCACCACAGTGGGTGGCGTGGAATCCTGCATCTTTCATCGCCAGGACGAAATCCTCCCAATTCACCATTTTCAATTCGTTCATTACGTCCTTCCGATACATTGAGGATAAGATAGCGTATGAGCGCTTCTTGAGGGGGAGCTTGACTGTGGGGGCTGCCTTTTCTGGGGCCTCGTAAGTTTGGCTGGTCGACAAATCTTCTACTATAGCGGACTCTCTAGGTTTTGCAGGGCGTGTCTTAAGCTTTATCCTAATTTCCGTAGCAACGTTGTCAACTTCATCGTTGCTCTTACCCCATTGCTTTTGTATGGGTGTTGGCTGGATGTTGGGCTTTGCTGGAACTTCTTTAGAAATTTCGTCCAAGAGGGTTTGGTGCTCGGTCTCGATCGCAGCGACATATTCCGGGTGGGAACCTGCTGAGAATGGTTCAAGGTAGACAAATATATCTTCTGGCACTTTTTCTCCCAGGTAACCGAGCCGACGGAAGATGCAAACTTCTTGCCAAAACAAACTCAAAGCTTTACGGCTTTTTATGGAGTATTCTAGCTTCTTCGCCTTGTTCTGCATTCCGTCAGGTTTCGGTACTTTTAGAAACTGCTTGAGAAGCGCGGCCATGAGAGAAGTATCAATAGGAGGGCGGGTAGTGTGATGACACCGCCAGAACTTGCCGCCCACTCCAGTATCTAAAATATCGTAAAAGAGTTTGTTTGCGTCCAGAGGCCTATGGTAGTTCAAGGCAAGGAGAATATCGTGGACCGCACCGAGATCACTGACCAAGCGTAAAATCTTTCGTCCAGACGTGCACGTTCGGCAGCAGTACAAGTCTGAAGATGATCCTCCAGCATGGCGAAAAGTAATGGCATGTCAACGCTACGAGATCGCTCTGCCATCTGCATGAGGCACCATTTAAAGCGATCCTCGAAGCAAAGATGAGCTGTTTGAGTACTGGTCGCTTTTTGTTCGAAAATGGTGTGGAAAATGTTGGGACCAAGGGACTTGAAACTGCACCCCTCATTAAATCCAGGACGCAGATTGAGAAGATTTGAAATCTCGTGAGATTGGTTACAGATCCGAATGCTGATTAAAGCCTTCAAAGCACATAAGGCATTGTCGAACTTTGGGGGAAGACGTTGACCAGGATGTATACTGTCACGGAACCTTTCGTAATAATGCTTGATGTTCTCCAACTCATCGACGGCCCACTGCCAAAACTCAACAATATCAGTATCTTTCAGTAGCGTCCCAAGAATGAAGGGGGTGACATCCATCCCAGGGCGGGCGTTGGTTAGCTTTTTAAAGTCGCAGATGCCAATAATGCGACGCATGTAAGCCGGATCCGTTTGCAGTAGACCAACATGATCAATGGCTGCGTCGAGTCTGGCATGTGCGAGCGAGAGGAGAGTATAGATATTGAAGGCCGGAGGCACCGAAAAAGGCTGGTTGATGTACGAAGAGCGCAGTTCGACACTATGGGGCTGTTGAAAACCTCTGCTTATTGATTCTTTCCATTTTTGGTTGCCGGAGGGTGCAGGCAAACTTGAACTTTCGCCGCCGAGGAACTAGATCGCAGTTTTCCGCAGGATTTGTAATAGCAGTGCCTGGCTCTGCAGAATAATTTCGGCGCGCGGAAACCCCACGGCATCTCCCCTTTCTGCAGCGACTTTGTCCCAATTGACAAGCTTCCCATAGGAACTACCATGCATGATAACCAAAGCCTCGCAGTAGTTGACATTGACCATGCCAGAGTACCAATAGAATCTCAATTGTCTCGAGTCGTGTGGAGCCCATTGAGCAGGTGAAAAATCCGATCTGCTATGAAGCAGGGCAATAAGCTTGTTAGGATCAAAAACAAGCTCCTCCACGGTCAGGTAAGGAAGCCGAAATCCTTTCCAGTATTTCTCACGCAGTTCCCTGACTGTTGTATCTCCAAGGGTTTCGCGAAGAAAGTGAGCATGGAACCATCGATGAGGGAACATATCCGGAGTGGCCTGTAGTAACCATGCTTCCCGCTTAGACCGGTCCTTCTTCGTCCACCTGCTTAAAATTAGATCGCCATGTGATGCTAAAAGCTGCTGGAGGAATTTTCTGTCATCGTAGATAGATTTGGTGTGTTTTTCAATAACAGAATTAGCTTCCTCGCGAGTGAATGTGTTTTTGTAGACAAGTAGCCGGGAGCGAAGGCCGTCAGCATCGCGAAACCGCTGCTCGCAACTTTGGCAATCGCAGAGTGATGAACGAAAAGAACGAAAACAAGCAACAGATGCCATAGTGCACTCGAAATCCATAGGCTCCCATGGTTCACACGGGGTCCACCGATTGAGGGACTCGACCTGCATGATGGCTAACCAGAGCTATCAGGCATCGGTCTTGGGAATCTACCAAGACATGTACCGTCAGTATATGCATGTACGTCAGATGGTAGCTGCGAAAAATTCGAAACTATACCTTAGCAAGCAAGAGTGTTTTCATCAGCCGGAGTTGGTAAAGCTTGAGGGCAGTCGTGGAAGAGGAGGGTTTGACAGGATCTGAGCAGAACGGGGTTGAAGAGCGTTTGAGCGTAGCGAAGAGGTCTGATCTAGAAGCCCATTTGAGTGTGGAGACGGCGGCGCGTTTGCAAGGCAAAGTGAAGTGAGCACCCCCTCACGATAAGCAACAACCTGTGAGCGAAGGGTCGACGAGTCGAATATGGCGGTGAAAGAACCTAAATAGTATGAGCATGACCGAAGCTTAACCGCATTGTTAGGGCTGGTTCCTAACGGCGTCTAATTTACCTCTTGTCAAGTAATGTGAAAGTTCGCCAGACGAGGCTCGGGCAGCAGGAGAGTTAAAACGTTGGTTGCATGAGTGCCGGTAAAACATCTGGTCCACTCGAGAACATCCCAAGTACGCACGGGTGCAAACGAATGACGGTCCAGGTCGGACCACGTTGAGAGTTCGTCTCTCTTCAAGACCTCTCACCGTCAGTCTACACCTAGAGTGAGAGCAAAGGGCCGCAACAACAATAATAACATATACAAAAAAGAAATTTTAAGAAAAAAAGATAGTGTGAACAGCGCCAACCCACCCGCAAGTTTGTATATCATCCCATTGAAGAATGCCCCGGCTTGCTTCTCGGATCTGGGGGCCGTTCGCTTCTACTAAGACTTTGTGCTCAAGAGATAGTGTAAGACTCGAACACGGAGCCTTTTCGAGGGTTGCCCCAAAGTCGACTAGGTGATTTACTAGTAATAACCCAGACACCAAGAGGTCTATTTCTTGCCACCGGAGTCGGCCGGCAGGGCAAGTATTACTAAGAAGATTTGGCGGAATAAATTATAAGGTACTGACTGACACTGCACTTGTTTTCGCAGCTCAGTCGCGTCGAGCGCTCGTAAGGTGAGGCGCAACGTGACTGACGTGCTATGTTAGTGTTGCAGAACGATCCACTCCCCCAGACGTCACCACGCTTCGGTGCCTCAGCACTCCATGTGTCAACAAGCCCACACCATCAGCGGATGCGTCAATGGCCAAACGGTCGCCAACTGAGGAACACATACGTAAACCAGCCTGGGAAGGAGGCGCAGGGCAATATACCGATCGAAAGGGTAGTTTTCTGAAGTCGTGTAATGCAATGACCATTGCCGTATGGACCTCAATGGTTGGCTTTCTTTGTTGAGTCGCTCGCTGCATACCTCCGCATACACCGAGCTGTAAGAACGTATCTTGACCCACGTCGTCGTGGTTGTCAGAAGGAGTTTCTCATCTTCGTCCAAAGGCAAAAACGGACAACGGAGTCATGTATTGCGCACCTGCAGGTTCAATCAATCAGCACTTGAACAAACATGCCCTCCGTAGCAATATGTCTTGTTGGATTTGCCGTTTCTACACGAAATGGGGTTGACCGCATTCGAAACCAAACAGTTAGGATTGTTCAATCCGAACAACTACGAAACAACCCCCTGAGTAAAAAGGGGTAATACGAACATTAAATCTTGTCCAGATGCACAGTCCTGTGTATCGACTGTAATATAAGGGGGTTTTATGAAAGGGAAAGAGCAAGAGAAAGCACAACATAGAGATACAATTACTTTTTGAAAGGAGCGCTTACCATGTGCTAACTCACTTCCAAACGTTACATCCAGATCCTCTCGTTCTGCTAGCATTCCAACAAATGACATTCACACCGCACAACAAGGAAAGAAATTCCATAAGCCATACGGAGTTTGCGTTGACACCAAACTATGCCATCTCCAGGGCGGTGTTGAGGTCTCAAACCTCAATATTGCTCAAAGGAACAAAATGTCTGAACCTTCCGGTATGCGACATGGATATAGTGAGTCGAACAAGGGAATTATGCGATGTGGAAAACTCTCAGACCTCGCATGTCGTGGTGTTGAAGCTTGCCCTAATCTTCAAGAGGTCTAGTGCCCAGTGCGCCCACAACGTCCACGGGCCAGGCGATTTAGTCGTGTCCGCTTCCATCACAACTTCGCGGAGTCATCTACACGTAAACGCTACATGCTAGCGGAAAGGAAGCTGATGCAAACTATCTTGGAATTCAAGCTGACACTGATATATAAAGCTAGAAATAGGAAATTAAGCACTTCTACGGATACGAAGCCATACCCGCCATCACAAACCAGTAGCGCTCAACCCAAATGCCACTCGCGCACTCGCAATACACATCCAGAAACCTTACTCCACTGCGGGAATAACATCGCATTCGGCACCATGAGCATCAAAAGCCCCAACCCTTCGCTCGGTCCATCATCTTCCCAAAGCCGCGCGCATCAAACAACTCCGCAAGAGCTGCCCCGCATTCTCATGTCATGCGAGCTATAACGATAGCTACCCAGCAATAAAAAGAGGGGAAATCATTTCGGCTGCTTGAGTTCTAGTGCATCAGGTTCACACATTACATGGTCTTTTCCATCGGCAACGAAAGCAACACCGCCAACTTGTGATCCGCTCACCCCTCCATAGGCATAAGCCGAACCGGCTCAAGAAGTCAGCTCTGACGGAACGAACAAAAGGAACTGCCAAATGTCAGATGGGAGACCTCTTCGACCCCGCTATCAATGTCTCACAAGTCCCTAATGTATGCATGCGCGACGCGCGCGCCGGCAGGGCAAGCTGCCGACATCCGGCAGCAGGAGTAGCAGCAGCAAGGACAGGGCGCGACGCAGGCCACCGCCGATCGCGATCTGATCAAGGAAGGAACGCCAATGAGCGCGTTCTCAAGCAGCAGGGCTGTGCACGCGATCAGCGTGCTGGCCAGTGAGCAACGGCAGCTGTCCGTTTGTCTGCCGCAATGTCGAGGGGCAGAACCGTGTGACATGGCATGGGGACACCACAAGGTCTGCTGCGATTGTCGCAGCTCTGGTTCGGTTAGCTGGTTGGTGACACGTCGGCAACGACAATTGTCGTCATTACCGTCGTAATTTGGGGCTTGTTTGTTTATTCTTGGAAGTGTTTTTCGATGATTCAGGTGCTAGGTACCACACATCGATCTAGTAGGTCATACAACCTCGTGAAAAGTGTAGTTTGAAAGAGAAAAAGGAAAGAGGAAAAAGAACTCCTGTCCTCTGCATTTCCTTTGCCCGACATGCATCCGCCCAGCAATGCGCCTCCGCCGAAGAACCCGCTAAAGTGAAACAAGAGGAAGATGGAAAAAAGCAAAAGGAAAAAGCAAGGAGGAACAGCTATGCCGACGGGCGGTACGAGGCTGAAGCACCTTGTGTGCCAGGAGCGGGAGCTGACTAAAATGGTGTACCTGCCGGGAGCACGGAGCTCTACCATCTGCCGCCAGATCTGTCAGACAGCATTGCAACGGCGCGTAGTAAGTCTTGTTCAAGGTGAAAATAGCCCCAAGCTGGTGACTGGTCGTCATCCGACGCCGAAGGTGTCCCCTTCTTTTCGTCAGGCTCCTCAATCTGGTCAATCTAAGAAGTCGTTAATACAACTGCCTAGAAAGTTTATACATCGATCAGGATGTGAGATCAACATTAAATTGCCATGCGCCTGTTACCGGTAAAGTCAGCATCGTGTGCTCGGTTCCTTGACAAATTGGATAGTGCTTACTCGTCTTCAGGTTGTCAGCAGTGTCCTCGAGCAGGATAATCCTGCGCTTCTTGCAGTATGCCGTCTTGTCCATCATCTCAACTTTGAGATCCGCGAGTTGCTCGACCGGTTTCTCGAACATTTCACTCAAGTTCTCGACAGCCATCTCTAGATCCTTTTGGTTCTCCTCAAAAATCTCCGTCAGATTGATGCGGGCCAAGTAGTACGCAAAAGCGTAGGTCCACTTGAGCGTCTGACGGCATTGCTGAAGTACCTGTGACGCCTGCTCCAAGAATTGCACCTCGATCCAAGACAGACCCGAGGAAGTCTGAAGCTGCGTCATCTTCTTCTCCGTCTTGAGATAGATGTCCTTGTCCAGCTTCGCCGATTGCTCATGATTGGCATAGCGGTTGTAATAGTGGAGGTACCTCTCCAATGACTGCCGAGACTTGGCCTGCGCGTCCCGAGCCTCGTGACCGCTCTTTTCTTCATACCGATTGCAGTTGTACCAGCTAGTGCCGTGCTCGGACCAGACACCCATGCACATCCAGCAAAACTCGTGACGGCACTTGCGGCAGGTCATGTGGTTGCAGCCCCCGTTTTTCTCAATCGTAGATTGACACTTAGGACACTCCTTGGTGTTTGCAGATATCCAGTTGGCCGTCTCTGAATCATCTTCACATTTCTTCAGCCACTTTTTCACCAAAGCGCAAGGCGCAGGTTGGTGGTCATTAAGGGAGCATCCGAAACAGAAAGGGTGTCCGCAGTTGCAAACAACAGTTGGAACTAGACGGGTCAGATCGCGTTGCTTTACGCTGCAGTCGACAGCATATTCGCAGTTCGGCGCGGGGCACCACTTGAGGTTATCCTTGTCCTCCACGTAAGTTCGGGTGAGCAAAACTTGGTATCTACACTGCATTAGCTCGTCTTGGGTTCCATGCCAATGAGCGAGAATCAGGACGTACCGATCCTTGAGGTCTTCAGTAACCAGCACATCGAGCGACTTCGAATCTACAATCCTGTTGCAGTCGGAACCGGGACACTTGATCCTCGCCGCTTCTCCCTCATCTTTGATCTTCGTCGCGAGATAATGTCTGTAGCAATCCACGCAAAACCTGTGACCACATTTCATCGCGAAAGTCTGAAGGTCTGGGTCGTCCTCGGCACAGATGTCACACATGAAGCCTTCAACCTTCTGGGGTCTCGGAGGTCCACCCTGCTCGTCTCCAAGACCAGCTTCTTCAAGAACCTCCTCCTGTTTGTCCATGTATTGTTCGAGGAGGCGTTCCTTGTTCCATCGTGCGTAGCGTAAAAGGATGGCTGTGGATTCGGAGGGCATGCCCAGGATCGTGGAAACCTCGTCTATGACCTTGCTCTGGTAATTTTGTATGTCTTCGGGGCTGTAGACCATAAAATCGACTTCGTAGGACTTCTTGGTGGGCTTAATATCCTTATCCTGAGAGTCAAAGGCAATGTCTGCATCATCATCAATGTCGACGTCGGATTCTAGTTTCACAAGTCGGTCAGCGCAACAACTCGAGAGCCCGGACGCACCCGAGCCTTACCATCTTCCCCGAAGCTGTTGTCCGTGTCCGGGTCCTCCATGAAATCATCTTCGCCTGACTGTGCGCTGTTGAAGTCGTCTTCCGAATCCATAGCGGGCGAGGCTGTAGTGAGGGGAGTGGCGGGCAGATCTTGCTTTGTGAGGCGACTCGTCGCAGAGGTATCGGTCTTCTTGTTTGGCAGGGCGGAGGCCTCGGTATCTGCAGCCTTGCGCTTTCTGGACGCGGGAGGCGTGGTGATGGTAGGGGAGCCGAGTCCGCCGCGATGACGGAATCGGCGCTTCTACCTAGTAGTGAGTGGACGCTGTGGAAGCGGCTAGAGGCGGTGGCAAGGAGGATGAGCGAGACAGAAAAGGGCAAAAGGTGCGGAGGCAATATTGACTGTGAAGCAAAGTGAGAGAGGCGACGCGAAGGGCCAGAGTCAGCTGGAGGGTGTCAGGCACACGCAGCTGCTAGGTCATGAGTAGGCAGGCAGCCGAAGCACTGACATCCCACCGACAGCGCTAGTGTGAGCGAGCCGTCTGACCGCGCGGTCTTATTCCGGCAATACTTTGCCGGGTAGGACTGCAACGTTCGCTTGAACTCGGCTTTGGACGATCGTCTCCAAGCTATACAAAGGGACACAAACGGACAGTACTTTGGCATAACATGCTCGATTTTGATTTCTATGATTCTGAGTTGGACCGCACAACACCGCCAGCTCCCCCGTCTCTAATAACACCCCCGAAGCAAGGAACAGATGGAACAGTCGACTATGACGACGCGCCCGTTGGGGATCACGGCGCGGCATAACTGTACAATGGCTTGATCTCCAACAATGAAGCCACCACTGGCTCGGACAACATTCCAGCGATTCTCCGCTGGGGCCGCACCTGGCGGCCTGCATCCTCTACAGGAAACGGCTGTGGAGTCCATTTGAAGACTCGGACATGACTTTTCATGCAGGAGCCAATCGCTTCGGTCGGCCTTGAGCGACTCGGCCCAGAAGACGGCGTGTCCAGAATGTGGTCGCGGCTTCGACTATATCCCCACAGAAGATACAGTATACCTAGCCGACCGAGGCTCCTGCTATCACGGCACCGCTTTCACCCAACAAACCGTGGCGGTATATTTACAGGCATTACCGTGGCCTCTGCATCGGATTCATCGCCTGTGGCTGCATTGGACCAGTGGCGTATATTTGTTGACGCTTCGCGTTGTTCAAATCTTCCCCTCCGGTAATCTCTGATATTTGTCTGCGGTGCGGGCCGCTCTGCTGTCTCGCAGCCAACGGCAGCTGTGGCGACGTGTTGTACTGCATGCTTGCCTGCATAGGAGCGCCAACGCCGGGTGGGGCAACTCCATAGGCTGCAGGATGACCCTGAACAGCTTGAACCGTGTTCAAGTATTCGTCAGTCACACTGCTGGCTACAGGAGACACTCCCGGGAGTTGACCGGGCGAGTTCCAGTTGCTACCAGTTGTGGGGGACTTTCCGGGAGAATCTTCGTCTTTGAGGGAGGGCCTGTTCGAACTGTGTGCGAGCGTTGGTGCAGCTTGCACAGGAGGAGGCACCATGGCGTCCATGGTGTGGGATGGCTTTTTCAAATGCGCGAGGTGCTTCTCAAGCATTTGGAGTAACCCTTCCTTGGTGAAGGGTTTGGGAAGAACATCGTTCATACCTGTAACTGGTTAAAGCACTGACGATCCCCAACTCTGGCTACGACTTACCATGCTGGAAATACATAGAAATATCGTCGCTCCGAATGTTGGACGTCATCGCAATGATGGGTGTAGTGTCGAACTGGCGAATGAGGTGACAAGCAGAAACTCCGTCCAAGTTGGGCATAATAATATCCATGAGCACCAAATCGTACTTGGAACCCTGGTTCATCTTGTTTACCGCCTCCAGGCCGTCCAGCTGTCGTGATCTTAGCTAAGGTTTTAAGGCCCGCTTATGACACAGGGATTCTTACCGCGCTATCGATAGAACAGTTGAACGCGTAGAGGAATTTGCTTCCAATCCGCCTGCAGGTTTGATCATCTTCAACAAGCAAAATCTGAGGTTGCCGGATCCAGCCGGGGTCAACTTGAGCGCTCTTCTTGCGCTGTTCAGCAGTCACAATCGGCTTGGTTGGCATCGGGTAGGGAATGTTGGGGAGGTGCTCGCTATACATGGGGTCAATGCCGTTGCTTTGGCCAACAGGGTACACAAGGTTGTCAATGTCTCCTCCCACGCGCACGGAAGCCGAGGAGCTGGCGGAGTGCGGTGCTGCGCCGCGACTGGCGGGGCGCGTACCGTTGCGACTAAAATCGGGCGGCGGGGTGGTGAGAGTGCCGTTCATGCGCATCGCCAATTCGTTCATGTGCTCCAAATTTCGAGGATTGAGCATGACGTCGGCGTTGGTTTCGCTGAGCAACTTGGATGCGTGCTGCAGCGGCGAAGCTGGCGCGTCGTTTTCTACAGGCGCCATTTGTTGGTTCGCAGGGTCTACATTTCCATTGTGCGCCGCAGCCCCGCCTTCTGCTGGGAAGGGATGGACCAATCTGCTGTCCCTCCGGCGCTGTGCGTCAACGGAGTGCAAGAAGCTCATGACGCTCTGCATGATGTGCTCGTGGTTGACAATCGTTTTCTGCATTCCAACAAGTTCTTGAAGGAGCATCGAATGGTGTATGCTCAGCTCATTGTAGCGATCTTGCAGCTGCTGCAGTTGCTGCTGCGTGGCGACCAGCTGCGTGTTGAACATGTCCATCTGCTGCGTCGGGATCACCATGTCCTCCGGATTCGCGGCAGGCTTCCTCGGCGCAGGCGCTTTCCTTCGAATGTTGTCGAGCGCATCTTTGTTGTTCATTTTGAAATCCGGATGCTTGAACTCCCAAGCCTGCAGCAGCGGTTCAGTAAATGCCGACGAGAGGTTCTGGTGGTTGAGCTCACCCCTGCGCCGTATGGCGATTGCCCATTTTCCTCGTTGTTGTGCCGGACCTTGTGGAAGTCATACTTGTTCAACTGGCGGACGAAACTCGCAAAGTTGCTGTGCTTGAAGTGTTTCGGGAGGATGTGCTTGGTGAATTTCTCGTTCTGCAACGCGGTTAGGATCGCGACGTAAGACGCGGTGCCGACGCGCTCACCTCGAGAACCACGAAACTGTCGCCTTCATTGCCCCACCTCACTACATTTTCATCGGTGGGGTTTTCCAGCATTCTGATGCGACGGGTTAGTGGAGGCCTTGAGAGGCGCGAATGCAGGTTACATACTTGTACAACTTGCGGACCTGGTGCGCCAGTCAGCATCGTGGCATTGGGAACGCGCCCCGTTCATTGTCCTCGAGATTTTACTCACAAAGTCGCTCGAGTTACTCGAGCCACCACCGCCGCCGCCGCCTTGTCCTGACTCCATGGTCGCGCAATTTCAGGTGTGCAGTCGCGCGGCGGAGCCAGAATTGAAAAGAACGGGTAGCGACAAGACAGGTCCAGCTCGGATGCCAACACCCGCCCGCCGCCGAGGAGGCTCGAGGAGGATTACTGCGGCGGTCAAAGGAGCAGGAAGCGGGAGAAGGCGGGTGCGAAAACGGCTTCGCAAGAGCAGACGGGCCGTCGCAGGCAGGGGTTCGGCTCTACGTCAAGACGGGCAGCCGCCGGGACGGGCACGCTGGCGACGCGTGGAGTCGGCCAGAGGAGTTGGGCGTGATGCGATGCGACGCGGGAGATGGGGGAGGAGGATGGAGCCGGTGGATGCGATGCTCTTGGGCCGGGGGAAGCAGTCGAGGTTCTTGGGATGATGTGGGCTCGGGAGAATGCTGGCTCGAGCTACTGGGCGGGCGGGCAAACTAAAAGCTGGCTTGGCTTGATGCAGGAAAGGACCGGAGACAGCCTCATGGACGCGGGGGGGACGGAGCAGGCCAAATCAAAGGCGGGCTCGTGGGCTGCCTTGGCGTGCGTTGAAGGAAGGGTGAGACTGCAAGCCGGCAACCGATGGGCATGTGGTGCGGTGCCGCTGTTTCTGGGCTGGCGTCTGCTGCCTTTGTTGTGCGCGACGGCGAAACCACTACGGCCATGATCGCCCAGCTTTCGTGAACCACGGCGAATCGGCGTGCGGGAGCTCCCACAGGGGGCCCCCCATTACCCATTACGCGTGTCCTAGATTCCCGGGTCCCTCTGCTGTCAGCGGCGCTGGGGTTATGCATCCAGCTGCGCGGGCCTGCCCGCCAAGCTCCAGCCCGTCACTTCTTGCTGCAACCCTCCCACCCTCGACCACCTCTCTGCATCCAAACAAGTAGACAAGCTCCGCATCCACACACGCACCATGCTTGCCCGCCCTGCGACTGCCGTCTTCCCGCGCCTCATGCGCGCCCGGCCCGCCGCCGCTCAAGCCTTCCACTCTTCCGCCCGCGCCTTCGTCAAGGTCGGCGATGCCATCCCCGACGTCACCTTGATGGAGGGCACGCCAGGCAACAAGCTCAGCATTGCCAAGGAGCTCAAGGGCAAGGGTCTCATCATTGGCGTCCCCGCCGCCTACAGTAAGCCTCATTCCTCCTAGCTTCCGCCCCGCCATCACCTGCCGTCCGCCCCGCTGACTCCTGCTCCTCTGTCTAGGCCCCGCTTGCTCCGCGTCGCACATTCCCGGCTACATCAAGTCGCCCAAGCTCAAGGACGCCGGTTCCGTCTTCGTCGTCTCCGTCAACGATGCGTTTGTGTACGTCCCTTGCTGAGCTCCGTCTGACTTGCCAATGATGTAAGACTGATCGACCAATAGCATGAAGGCCTGGGGCGACGTCCTCGACCCCTCCGGCAAGAGTGGCGTATGTTTCTCTTGAGACACTCGCAGGACTCGGCTAACCCACGTCTGTAGATCCGCTTCATTGCTGACCCTGCCGGCGAGTTCACCAACGCTCTTGACCTGTCCTTTGACGGCCGCGCCATCTTCGGCAACTTGCGTAGCAAGCGCTACGCTCTCGTCGTCGAGGACGGCAAGGTCAAGGAGGCCCACGTCGAGCCCGACAACACGGGCGTCAACGGTAAGTCTACATTAACTGCTCCCGGAAGCATTATGACTGATATACACCAGTCTCCACCGCGGACAAGGTCCTTGGTTGACTTACTTAACCCCTGATGTATCGGGTTGCTGGAGATATGAATGGGTCCAGTAGCTCGTGGCCTGACCATCCCTTGGCCATCAACGTCATACTTGCGGTTAAGCCCAAACAATACTTGTGCAAAAGGCTAAAAAATTCAATACTTTCCTAAAATATGCACCCTATAACAAAGACAGTGAAGCAAGATCGATGTCAACGCCGGAGCTCTCCATTTACAGGACCATCAAACCCTCATATGTGGTTCCATGTATGAGAAGAATAGTCGTCGAGGCGATGTTTGACTTTGATTGATTTTTAGGTACCGGATGTTTCGTTTCATTCACTGAGCAGCAGGGACCGATAAGGCGTACGTGTGTCTACTCATTATGGTAAGGTGCGACGGCTGAATTTGCAGGCAGCAAGAGAAACCATTCCTGTACCTGACACCAAATACTGGGATTGCGCTGTTAATATCGCCACAGAGTGGCGGAGTAGGCGCCGATACGATGCGCTAAAGGGGTAGAAGGACAGCTAGTCGGGCAAGAGAAATAAGAATGACGATGAAGAGCAGCTGATTGAGGGCGAAAGGTCGGTCAGGATTGCCTTGGTAAGCGTGCAAGAATGGTCGAAGATATAAATAGGTAGGTGAATTGGGTGGTGCCGTAATCATGATGGGTGTCGGATGCCGGCATAGCTGATGGTAGCGGTGAGCAACGGCGTCCAGCACGAGGATGAGGATGAGAAGGTGCAAGTCATTGGACAAAAATTCAGATATAGACGCCGAGGAAGAGGTCTTGTGATGGGATGTTTGCTTTGAAGAGTGGGCTTTGCTGTGCTGGCAGCCTGGCGAGCTCGTGGGACCCCTGCCGTGGTTTGGCCGTAACCTTTCCATTTTCGGTAGGAGCGCGGTGAGACGCGACGGGATGGCGTTCGATCGCGTCTTGTTTGGATCTTCGTCCGCTCCTTCTGCTCAACAACTCCGCCGACACAGAATGGCCATTGACGACTGAGAGGGAGACAATTCGGCCTGCCGGCCATCGAATGCATCTCTACAACTTTTCTCTCGCTTCCTTTTTTTCTGTCCTCTTTCTCCAGCCTCTCGATGCGGGGTGCAGATGGTGATTTGCAAAATGTGGGCTTGATGTTCATGTGGTCAGTGATCGAGGCGGTGCTTGGATGCCTGATGAACTAACGATAGCGGCCGACGACCTACCTCGCTGGCACATCCCGACAACAGACAGCAACCGCGCCACTGCCCAAGACAACAGGCACGCCTGAAGAACAGCGCGTACTCTTTTTATTAGAAGCTTTGATGCGGCCTCCAGCACAATTTCCGACTGTGCTTTCTCTTTCCTCAATCGCCTCTTCGCTTTGCAGCGCCATCTATCCATCTCGTAGCCCAGTCAAATTGGTCTGGAGCATTGCTGGCCTTCCTAGCGTGTAAACAGTAAGTCTTGTTTCTAATCCTGTCTTCCCCAGTTCACGCCTTGACCGGTGATCTGCAACCCTCGAAGCCAGCCCTACGCAAGCATTTACTTACCGTTTCTCCAGCCATCTCACCACGTTCCTCTTTCTGTCCATCAGCGGAAGCAACGGTGGCGCACCGCATCAAAGGCATTAGTCTATTCCGGTCATACAGGGCTTCTGAATCAGCCAGTGTGCTTGACTTGGACCCTGAACATCATACCTCGCCTTTACCCCATCAACACAAGGCCCGTGGACACCCACAACCTCTTTCTTCTCACCCTGTCCTCGATCCTGCATGGACAACGCCGGCTCCGAGTTCCTCGGAACATGCGCTGTGCCAGCCGCGGCATATGGGGGCGTCGGCAGCACCAGCGGAGACCTCTCCCCACGTGCCACCTCCCCCGACTCGCCCCGCTCCGGAGCCTCCTCTCCCCGCCACTCCGTCGACACGTTCTACCGCCTCGACCGGGTCAAGGTGCGTCTGCGCCGCACTGGCAGTGGCGGAACGCAGGACACCAAGCCAAAAGGCGAATTTCCCCCGCCGTATTGCGCGGTGGGGGAGAGATGCGCTCAGGAAGTGGAATCTGGAGCGCAAGAACAAGAAAGAATCAAAATAGAGTTGGCAGCCGCAGCCGCAGTCGCCAGTGCTATTCCTTCTCTCTCCGCGTCACCCCAACTAGAAACGCCATCGCCAGCAGGAACTACAATCCACTACCCCAGTTCCCCCGGCTCTCCCGCCGTAGCCACCACCGCGGCAGCCCTTGCCACGCTTCGCTTCCGCGAAGCACTCCTCGCTCAAGATCAGGCCAACCTACGCGCCGACCGCGCTCTATTGGCCTCCGAGCGCGCCGATTTGCTGCGCCTGCGTGGCGAGTTGCGCGAGCTGCTGCGTCTGCTGCGTGAGGAACAGGAACAGAAGCGGGCAAGCTCGCCGTGGGGCAGCGAAAGGGCCACGAGTACCGGGTCCGGATCTCGTATTTGGTCGGACACGTCTTCGACCGCATGCTCTGAGTCCGAGGATTCACGGCCCTCGACGGCGTCGTCGACGGCTTCGGTGGCATCGTCTCGTGCGGCTTCGCGCGCCTCGGCGCGAAAGACAGCAAGGTCGGCAGCGTCTACGCGCTCGTCCTCGCCCGCTCTCACGGCGCAGGAAGCATACGCACGCTACACCACCGCGTGGGCGCGCCTGCTTGCGCGCTCTTCATCCCCCTACTCCCCAACGGCTGCGATTCCATTCCCTACACTGACGCGTTGCGCCAGCGACCTGTTGGACCACAGCCAGTACCCGAGCAGCTGGTCCGCAGATGTGGTGGCGCGGGCCAACGCGTGCGATTTCATCCTCGCGGGCAATGGCATCGACGTCAAGGCCGGTGCGACCGCACTGCCAACGCACCGCCTGCGTGCGCTTGTGAGCGCGCTGCGCGGCGAGCTGGGCCGATGGCACCCAGACCGGCTGGTGCGGCTGGGGGTGTGGGATATTGCCGCGCCACTCGAGCAGGAGTGCGCGAAAGCGGTGTTTGTTGGGTTGAGCGAACTGAGGGATGAGGTTGTGGGGATCGTGAGGGAGAGGGAAAGAGCCGAGAAGGAAGAGGAGGAAAGAAGAATCGAGAGGGAACGACGCGAGCGTGAGAGGGAGGAGAGGGCGCGGATCGATGAAGAGGAGGAGCAGAGGGGCAGGCCGAGGTGGAGGCGCTGGGAGTGGGAGGTCTGCTCCGAGGTGATGTTGTAGAGCGGGTGAGATGTTGGCGGATTTTTTCATGATTGATGATGAGCTATGAGTTATGAGTTACGAGTTATGCTTTATGGGTTATGCTTTATGACTTAGATATCAGTTTACGAATATACGACCGTTTGATCTTTTTCATTTATTCGAAAGTTGACCAAAACCAGTAGCCGAAAGCTCTTTTGTATCAGACCGCATCGTTGGCAAGAGGCGATTAAAGAGCTGCGGTTATGAGGATAATAGCTCCGCAGTACATGGCGAATGAAGATAGGTAGGTAGCTGTGAAAAAGTAACAAAAAAAGAATTGACCAAGCCAGGAATCGAACTAGCGCACCAACTTCCCAAAAGAGTAACTTCCAAAAAGAAAAGCACAGGCAGGCGGTTAAGGTGTAATACGCTCACGGGGTGCGTCACCCCTTCGGCTCAAACCAGTAGACCAGTAAACCAGTAAACCAGTAAGAACGGGAGGCACTACGCTCAACGGCTGTCTGTGTTGCAGAATGAACTGCTACCCGGCCTTATATACCAATGTTTTTTTCCTGCGTTCTCTACCTAGAGTGAGGGACGCCAGACTGTCACCAACACAACACCATCCATCGATTGTTTATTTGTTTGTTTGTTCGTCCAGTCACTCGCAAACATTGGAACCATGCAAACTTAGGTACAAAATCAAAATCATGGCATCTCATCCGTCATCAAACAAGTCACCCGAAATAAAACACGAAATCCTTTCTTTCCCTCTCTCTAGGTATTTGCTCGCGCGAGCGAGTCTGCCAGCCTCTTCTTCTTCTTCTTCCTTTCTTCTTACCCACCACACCCAAAAAAAGAACCTATAATGAGAAAAAGGGAAAAGATAAAACGGAGAAAGAAAGAGGGACGAGCGAAGACGCCCGCCACCCCCCTCCGCCCCCGTCTCTACCATGTAGGTAGGTACTCCTTCCTACGCGCGCACGCCGCCGCTCACTCACTCCCAACTCCTAGCGAAAGGTAGAGTCAGAGTCGGACACAGCCCTGTCTGCTCATCAACGCACCATCAACCACGTTCGTCTGTCCGTCCGTCTCTCAGAATAGATGGAGATACGGGTACGCAACAAAACACAACTCTGGCTACACAAGCCACCTTCCTCCCTTCCCCTCCTGTCTATCTCTCACTCTACCACTACTTCTCCAACCACCCAGAAGAAAAAAAGGAATGATGATTGAAACGAAACACCCCACCCATCACTCAATTCAACTCACACCCTTAAAGTCGGGCGCGCTCTTGACCCGCTTGATGACGCGATGCCGCGCCAGCAGCTGCGAGATCATAAAGTGGCTGACGTCCTCGTCGGCGTAGTACGACAGGTGGCTGGCGATGCTGGCCAGGAGCGAGATGTCGAAGGCGCCTCTGCGGGGGAGCGTTAGCATGGAAGAAGAAGAAGAAGAAGAAGAAGAAGAAGAAGAAGAAGAAGAAAATATGCTAAAGTCGTAACGAAAGGGTAACAAAGAGAGAGACACTTACTCCTGGATACTATAATCCACGCGACCATTACTATTCAGCGCGCGCACCTTAGCCTCCTCGCGCCTCAACTTGCGGCTACGCTCCTCGACCTCCTGCCACTCAGCCGACTGCTGCTGCAGCTGATGCTGCTGCGCCTCGGCGTCGTCGCCGCCCAGCCCCGCCTGCTGGCTCTTACGCCGCTTCTGGAAGCCCGAGTACAGCGTCTCGATCTCGCCGTCGATCAGCGTCTGCGGGCGCTGGCCCTCGTCGCCCACCGTGATGCTGCCGTCCTGCGCGAGCTTGCGCTTGCGCTCGTCGCCGCCCGTTGCTGCCTCGGCGTCGAGCGATGAGCCTGCTGCTGCTCCTGCTGATGATGCTGCGCCGCCACCCTGCGCCGATGGCCCACCCCCGCCAGCAGCCGCGTTCGGGCCCGCCCCGCTTACCGACAGCGGCACGCGCGACTGCTGCCCTGGAACGGGGTTTCCTAGCTTCGACGCGTCATCTGCCGAGAGGCCGAGCGAGCGGTTGAGCAGCGAGCTCGCGATGCCCGAGCTGAAGGACGACCAGAGCCCCGAGACGGACTGGCCCACGCGGGCGCCGATGCCCGTCAGGCCCTGCCCGACAGGCGCGCCGAAGATGCCCTTCTTTGTGTAGGGCAGTGGCTGCGGTTTGAGAGTCGACATGGCCGGGGAAATGAGCGGCTCGAGACGATAGCTGATGGGGTCGGTGGGGTGGAAGATGTTGAAGACGCGCTCGCATTTCGGCGATGACGTCGTGATGTCCAAGAGGGGTGGGTGCGCGGTTGCGGCGGCTGGATCGTCGAGGAATGGATCCGAGGTTGCGATTGGCGGTTCTGCGTGCGTTCCACGAGCAGCAATGGTGCGGCCGCTGAGCATTTGGAAGAGTCCGATTGGCGAGCCCAAGGCATAAAAGTCCTCAACCTCAAAGTCTAGCTTGACTCCCTGGTCTTCGCTGCGGTGCCTCTGGTGATGCCTGTGTCGTTCCTTTTGCGCCTGCTCGTCTTTTTGGTTGCAAAGAATGTCAAACATAATTGCCGATCCGAGGGAGTGCCCGACCAGGCTGACCTTGCCGTCGAAGCTCGGGTTACGTTCCTTGAAGAGCCCATAAATTCTGTTACATTCTTGGCGAACAATTCGAGTGATGTGGGTTTTGTAGGCCGGGCTCTGAAACAACAAGACATCCAAAGCAAGATCAGTGATGAGGTTTCGTACAGCAGGTACGCCTTCGACAGTTATGTCTTCCAGGCTGGGAAATTCATCCTCTCCGTTGACGTGAGCATCTCCAAGGTCAAACTCTTCGCGGTTATGCTTCAGACTCTGTTTGGGGAAGTCTAGTAAATGTCTCCAGACGATGGGCAGGACCTGAACGCGACAGTTCTTTGGCAACTTATCAACCTCGCTATTAAGAGCTTGTAGGTCTGCCGAGTTGGTGTAGACGGTCTTGAGGGTTTTTCGAAGGGTGTTGACGTCGTGTACAAAGTTGACAGATTCCATCCGCATACCCAAGCGTTGTCCGATACCATGCGTCACCAGCAGGAGATGTTCAATATCTCTGCCTTGTTCGTCTCCTTCTTGCTCTTTGTAGTCGTCTCGAATCTCCCTCTCCGCTCGCTTACGGACTTCCTCTTCTTGCTTCTCCGGGTCATCTGGCCGCGCAGCTGCCATCAAATTGGACATTTGGCGCTCAAGAGTGCGGCGCCGCGTTTCGGAAGGGGTTTCGGCCTCGGCCTCACTCTGATCACCCGACGAACCATCTGCTGCTGTCGAGCCCTGCTTTGAAGGGGTTGCGATTTTGTTTTCCGACTCGGCCTCTTTCTCGTCCTTTGGTTTTGCCTTTTTTGCCTTTTCTCTTTCCGACTTCAGATCCACGAAACCTCGAATAAGCTTAACGCCTGCGAAATGGCCACCACCAGCAAAACGTTGGTACATCGTACTACTCATGCGAGACAGAAAGTCGTCGGTCAATAGCCATGCGGTCGTAGCATCCTGATAAGTTACAACTGAGTTCATGTGCGCTCCGAATAGACGATGAGTCTTCGGATTTTCCTGTACTGCTGGAGTTTCTTCAGCTCCTAGTTCCTTCCCGGTAGCCTCAGGTCCTTGTTCGGCCTTACTGGAGTCCGAAGATGGTGTTGATTTGACGGTTGAAGATCTTGAAATTGCCTTTCCCTGGTCTTCCCCTGGCTGCGAAGAGATCTGTTGCGTCTTCGGTTGCGATGCAGAACGCTGATGAGTTGGGCGTCCAAACCGCCATGGCTTTACTTTCAGAAATCCCTCCTCAAGCTGCATAGCAAGATTCTCGTCGCAAGGTCGGAGACTAGTCGCACTGTCTTTTGCCGGGTGGTATGAGCAACGTACAACGTACAAATGTTCAAGTAAACTGACCTTGGTAGAACCATGTGCCGCGGCGAACCTCGTAAATGGGTCCTTGCCAGTAAGCCGGCAACAATTCTCGTTCCTCCACATCGACGTCGAAAAGAAAGTCCTCATTTACAGGCACGTGGGCCTTGAGCATCCGATCCTTTCTCTCCCAGCGCACATGGCGTTCCTTGAGCCGCCAGTGGGGCAGTGCTTCTTCCGGCTTCTTTGTGTCCCCTAAATCACCTCCCTGGTGGTGCTGCTTCTGCCGCTCGGTGGCCTCGGCTTCGTCTGAGAGTTTCTGGAACGTTGCTTCAAGCGCGCGAGAGTCTCCTGGAGAGAAAGTAATCCATTTCTTCGGCACGGGCAATTTCTCGGGCGTGGGGGCGTTGCCGCCAAAGGGCAGAGCCTTGCGCTTGGGAATCTACAAGGTTGCGCAAACTATTAGTCTGCTGCAGGTAGTTTCACGTTTGTTCGCGCCGACTTACATCCACCGCATGGAACCACTGCACAACGAGTGGCGGGCAATCTTTTGGGTATTTCTTCAGGCTCAACCGGTGTCTGTGGCTGACGGTATGGTCGCCGCCTCGTTGCGAGGCCAAACTCAGCTCGGTAGGCTGTTCGTCTTCGGGCGCGGGCTTTGTCTTCGGGGTGGTGTTGCGCGAGCCCCAGGGCGATATGGCGTTGATGCCGGCGGCGAGATAGCTCTGTCTGTTATCCGGCGCAGCCATCCTATCACCAGATGGGCCCCCGCGGGCCGAAGGATTTTTGGGCAGCCAAAGCTGCGCGTGCTTTTCAAGATCGCGTACCGACAGGCCGGGGAGGCGCTGTCTGACGAGGCGGAGCAGGGAAGCGGGGAGTCGGGACAGGGTCTGCTAGAGAGGCGGGTGAGCAGTGTATTGTATTAGTAGATGTAGCGAAAGAGCCCCTGAGGGCCGTGCGGACAGTGCTTGTCGAGAAGAACAGGAGCGGATGCCACAATGACACGGAAGCCTCAGCACGATTAAGCTCCCCACGCGCTCCGGTGACGTCCCGCGCCTCAGCCCTAAGGTGCACGTGCAGCCCTTTGTCGGACGTCGACAACTCCCGGCTTTCCGCGCTGCCCCGAGATTGCCGGAGCACCATTTGGTTTCTATCTTGGGACGGACATCCCTTCCATCTCCTCTCGTACAATACCGACCATCCATCCACCCACCCACTTGCTCAGCCACTTGCAGTCCCGCCCCTTCCGCAGCTATGGCTCCATCTCATTTCCGAGCCACCGCCCGTATCCCACGCCAAGATGGTTGGCATTTCAATCAACTCGCGACGTCGCCAACTGACGCATCCAGCATGCACGCGCAGGGTTTCTTCCCCGCGTTTGCTTAGCCGTCCGCTCCCTCTACCCCACACCCGGCCAACATGCCTGCTCCTCCCTCCTGCCCAACTCTCGCTCTTGCATACCCTTCACCCTCCCCTTCCACTGCACCATGTCGGTATCTTCAGCGCCGCTCTGGCCCTGCCGACGCGGCTATCCGTCCTAGAAACCCGTATCAAGCTACTCGCCAGGCGTGCGTGACCCCATGTCTATCACCTCCGAACATGGAAAGCTTAGCGTACTGCGGGGAAATAAGCGGAGGCGCCACCTCCAACCCCGCGTTGCGCTAGTTAGCGCTCTGTAAGAAGAGATGTGGACCAGTCCGAATGGTGGTCCGAGTCAAAACATGGTGAAGACTGAAGCGTGTAGCCGTGCAGCACGGATTCTGTCCTATCCCTCCAATGGCGGGCCCCCGCTTCCTACGTCCCGAACGAGACTCGTCATGGGTTTCCTTCCAGACTGGCTAGATCTCGCAGCTGCTTGGCGATGTCACTCTCTAGCCAAAGAGAAAACTGCTTGGGTTGAGAGGGAGGGACTATCTGCACTTCCATTGCTGTTCGAGGCACAGCAAGAGAACCCAAATTGGTCCAATGCTTGCTGCTCCCGCCCCACGCACATAGCTGCAAACGCCGCATGACAGCAAACCCACTCAAGGCTTCCACCAACTGCAATCGTCGGCCTTTGCCTACGCAGCGTGCACATCGCCAACTAAGAGAGCAGCACCCCCGACAATGGCACCGCTCCTCCAATGGCTGTCCAGCAATGCAGTGCCGGCGGACAGACGTGGTAGCGATTGACTCTACGGCTATCATGATCCCTGAACTTGCCAGACCCCGCGCGTCAGGTGTGCCCAGACCAGTCGAGCTCTTGGGACTACCTGGGTTCCACGATCCGCAGCCTTGACACGCGGTCTGTCGTCAGCCGTTGTCTCTTCCTTCGTCCCGAAGATCGATTGAGCGGGGTTAGGCAAAGAGTTAAATATGCCCCCTCCTCGCAGACATTCGCTCCTTCAAATGGTCCCTCAAGACCTTTGTTTTTAATAATATCTGTTTAGTCTACATTTTATCTGGTTTCCCAACTGATCTCAGTGTTGCCCATCATGACAGTGCCTGATGAGGTTGATATTATTGTGTGCGGCGGTGGATCATGCGGGTACGCCTGACCGCTTAATCGCAGTCCACAGAAACTGACAAGAGCTATAGCTGTGTCGTTGCTGGCCGGCTGGCCAACCTCGACCACAACCTGCAGGTCTTGCTCATCGAGGGCGGCGAGAGCAACCTGAACAACCCATGGTAAGCCAGCCACTGGTTGCTGATTGCCGCATCTCGCTCACTCTTTATGAATAGGGTGTATCGGCCAGGCATCTACCCAAGGAACATGAAGCTGGACAGCAAGACAGCTTCATTTTACTACTCCCGGCCTTCCGAATGGCTTGCCGGCCGCCGGGCTGTTGTTCCTTGCGCTCATGTCCTGGGCGGAGGCAGCAGTATTAACTTCATGTATGCCAACCATTCATGGTTTAAGATTTCATAAATAACACATCTAGGATGTACACTCGGGCCTCTGCATCAGACTATGATGACTTCCAGGCCAAGGGGTGGACCACAAAGGAACTTCTCCCCTTAATGAAAAAACACGAGACGTACCAGCGCTCTTGTAAGTGCCCGCACAAAACATGACATGATTATTCTCTAGAAGCTTACAAGCCTACAGGCAACAACAGAGATATCCACGGCTTTGAGGGCCCCATCAAGGTCTCATTTGGCAACTATACCTACCCCATCATGCAAGACTTCCTGCGGGCCACCGAGTCACAAGGCATCCCGACAACAGACGACCTCCAGGACCTCAAGACGGGCCACGGAGCCGAGCACTGGCTCAAATGGATCAATAGGTACGACCACGCCTAGCCTTACCTACAAGTCCCATCACGTTAACAAGAGCGACAGAGATACCGGCCGCCGGTCAGACTCGGCCCATGGCTACATCCACAGCACGCGCGCTGTGCACCAGAACCTGCACTTGGCCGTCAACACCAAAGTCGACAAGGTCATTCTGCAGGGCGACCGCGCCGTGGCCGTGCAGACCGTGCCCACCAAGTCCTTGCATCCCAGCCAACAGCACTCGAAGACGTACCGGGCTCGCAAGCAGATTGTTGTCAGCGGAGGCACGTTGAGCTCGCCGCTCATTCTGCAGCGCTCCGGCATCGGTAAGTTTTGCAAATATGTTTGCATGCACCAGAAGCTTACTACGAGACAGGTGACCCCAGCAAGCTGCGCAAGGCTGGTGTCAAACCTCTCGTCGACTTGCCAGGTGTCGGCCGCAACTTCCAGGACCACTACTTGACATTCTCTGTCTTCCGCGCTAAACCAGAGACCGAGAGCTTCGACGACTTTATCCGCGGCGACCCTATTGTCCAGCAGAAGGTCTATGATCAATGGTGAGTTCAACCAACCTTTCTTATAAAGATGGCCTGCCTCAGAAGACAATGAGAGTATGAGTGCTGACTATCGACACAGGAACATCAACGGTACGGGCCCGCTCGCCACCAACGGCATTGATGCCGGTGTCAAGATCAGGCCTACAGAAGAAGAGCTCAGAGAGATGGACTCTTGGCCGTGCCCTGAGTTCCGCTCTGGCTGGGACAGCTACTTCAAGGACAAGCCAGACAAGCCGGTCATGCACTACTCTGTCATCTCTGGGTAAGATATATCTGTACCGTCTCTTTATGCCACCGAGAACAGGCAAGCTGACGGAATGTAGTTGGTTTGGTGACCACATGCTCATGCCGCCTGGCAAGTTCTTCACCATGTTCCACTTCCTCGAATACCCGTTCTCGCGTGGCTCGACACACATCGTGTCGCCGAACCCGTACGAGGCGCCCGACTTTGACGCCGGTTTCATGAACGACAAGCGCGACATGGCGCCCATGGTCTGGGGCTATATCAAGTCACGCGAGACGGCTCGGCGCATGGAGGCCTACGCGGGCGAGGTACGTACCTAAGTATAGCCATACCTATTTACGCAACTCGATTGGCTGACAAGGCGCGCAGGTCACCGGCATGCACCCATTCTTTGCGTACGACTCGCCGGCGCGGGCCAAGGACATGGACCTAGCGACGACCAAAGCGTATGCGGGGCCAGACCACCACAGCGCGGGCATCCAGCACGGGTCGTGGTCGATTCCGGTGGAGCCGGGGCGCACGCCGAAACCAAACTTCCTCAACAGCAACCAGGCGGACGTGCGCGATGACCTGCCGTACAGCACCGAGGACCTCGAGCACATCGAGGAGTGGGTGAAGCGGCACGTCGAGACGACCTGGCACTCGCTCGGCACGTGCAGCATGGCGCCCCGCGAGGGCAACTCGATCGTCAAGCACGGCGTCCTCGACGAGCGTCTCAACGTGCATGGCGTGAAAGGCCTGAAGGTGGCAGACCTGAGTATCTGCCCAGACAATGTCGGCTGCAACACGGTGAGTCTTTAGTGTTCCTTATTTTACATTGCAATCGTTCTGACGGCGGCGACAGTACTCGACAGCGCTGCTCATCGGCGAAAAGGCGGCCACGCTTGTGGCAGAGGACCTGGGCTACAGCGGCGCAGCCCTCGACATGAAGGTCCCGACATACCACGCGCCGCGGGAGATCACGGGTTTGTCGCGCTTGTAGAAAGTAGAGGGGTTTCGCTTGTGGGTGAGAAGGATCCGTTGGCCGTCGCGCGCGCGTCCTGGAGGCGTGGTTTAGGTTTGCTTGCCTGTGCGCGGGTGGAGGGAGGTTGGGGCCGGAAATGGGAATGGAAAGGGACATTGTTCGCAGTGTGGCTGTGCTTGTGCCGGTCGTGCCGTTGCCATGTGCTGTGCTGTATCATGCGCTGTCGAGTCCGATGAGCTGAGCCATCAGCTACCTACCTACGGGTGTGAGCTGAGGCGGGGCAGTGAGGCTGATGATAGAGAGAGTCCAGACTTGGGCCGGCGGGCGCTTGAAGGTCGGGGGTGTGGGAGGAGCCGGATCGCCGCGGCCGCCGTTGAAGGTGAGACACGATGGGGGATGTCGAGGCGCCAATCAGCGAGGGCGCGAGAGAGACCGGAAACAGCGCTAGCGGCGTTGGCAGAAGAAAGCGGGGTGACGTCAATGCGTGGCTAGGTTCGCGTACTCTTAGGGCCAAGCCAGCCACAGACCATCAAGGCCAGGGATTGTGCCAGCCCGCCGCCGCCGCACGCCTAGGAATCGTAGCCACTACTAATATACCGCCCTGCCCACTTTCTTCTCCCTTCTCTTCTCTTGCTAGATACCCTTTCCTTCTTTTTTCTTACCGTCCCGTGTTCCTGTTCCTCCGTTCCTCGGCTTTTGGCGGCATTATGGCTTTAAAGAAAACACTGCTGTTGGCTGCCCTGGAGGCTGCTGCTCTCGCCGTACCCGCTCCCACAGCCGTCCCAGACTCGATTGAGGCCCCCAAGGCTGCTATCACCCCTTCCCCCGTCCTCCGCGACCCAACCAGGACCCTCGACCGCCGCAACGTTATCAGCGACCTCAAGGGCGATGTCAAGTCCTACCTCACCGAGTTGGGCTCCAACATCCCCAGCTATGTCGCCGATGGTACGTCCGCAGCTCGTATTGGAGGAATCCGGAATTTACTGACGCAATTTTTCCGGTAGGTGTCGCAAACTTCTTCCAGGACTTCCCCTCCGGCACTGCCGTGCAGAAGTCCCTCGGTCTCAGCGACGACCAGCTGGCCGCGCTGCCCACCCAGGTCCTTAACCTGCCGCCCTACGGCAACTGGACCGACAAGGGCTGGAACGTCCGCTTCCACGGCAACGTCTACAAGCAGCCCAACACGACCAAGGAGAAACTGAACGACCTGGCCAACTTCTTCCTTATTGGTACCGACATCGAGGACCTCCCCGCTTCGCAGCAGGACCAGGCTCGCAACCTGACGGCCGAGATCTTTGTCGTCCAGCAGGGCAATGAGACGGTTCAGATTCACCTCGAGCCTGCGCCGAGCGCCGGTTCCAGCGGCCAGTCTGGCGGTGGAAATGCCGTGACGCCCTCTGGCGGCAACCAAACGATTATCCTTCCTTACAGGACCACCGGCGAAGGTGATTATGACGTTTTCATGCCGATCGCCAACACCACCGGTGGACTCATCGCCGGCAACGAGACCCAGAAGATCCAACGCTTGAATGTCTACGCAAACAACAGCGACCTAGGCAACGCTACTGCATACCTGGTGCCTCCCAAGGGTATTACTTTCATCAGCGACATTGACGACATTCTGCGTGTGACCAAAATCTACCAGCCCAAGGATGGATTGCTCAACTCCTTCGCCCGGCCTTTTGTCCAGTGGGAAAACATGCCCGAGATCTATGCCAACTGGAGCAGGAGTCTACCCGACGCTCATTTCCATTTTTTGTGACTCCCTCCCGTCCTTAACTATAAAATGAAGCGTTGGCTAATCATATATGACAGGACAACGACTCCGGAGCAAGTCACTCGCAACTACATGGACTTCATCTACAAGACGTACCCCGGCGGATCCTTTGACACGCGGCCGCTCAACTTCTCGGATGTGGACGCGACGCTCAGCATCCGCCGCTTCCTGCTCGACAAGATCTTCCAGACGTTCCCGGAGCGCAAGTTCGTCTTGGTGGCCGACACCTCCAACAGCGACGTCATGAAGGCGTACCCTGCGTTGGCCCATGATTACCCGAACCAGGTGCAATGTATCTTCCTGCGCAACACGAGCTCGACGGACAGCGGTGACAAGTTCCCGTACGACACGTCTGGTTTCAAGGACCTCAACCAAAAGTCATATATGTTCTTCAGGCACGCGGATGACCTCAGTAACCTCGATATCGAGAACGGCAACTGTTACAACAACTCGATCCTCCAAAACGTGACGTTCGGCATCCAGGACGAGGAGCTCGGCATCCATGGCGACAGCGGCGCGATGCCCGCCAACGCCCGCGCGAGCGGTATCTTCAGTCTCGTCGTTGCGATGTCGGTGGCGCTATGGATGGGACTGTAATGTGAATAACATGGGACGTTGATGAGTTTCTTTGCGGTTTTTCTTGATCGGCTTCTAATGCTGCGTCATGGCGTTTTGAGGGACTTTGAGCTTTCTATTTTTTCTGGCTTTCCTTGCATAGCGTGAGCGAGAGCAAAGGCGCCGCCTGTATAGCGCTGCGGTGCGGTTGGAACACGACACGGCACGAGTAAATACGATACGACCGGACCCGATCGAGAGGAGGTAACTATTAGTATAGCATTGTACTAGTCGCGTAATCAGAGATTGGGCTGGCTGATTGCTAAGATTTCGATCGATCTATAACTGAATGGCGGTCTCGGCACTGGTATCGACGCTAGTGCTGGACATGGCCATATGGGGACGTTCTTTGTTCACATGTCTGCCCATCAGATCCACCAGTAGTGACCAGTCTTCCACGGCTACAGGAGTAGTCATTGTCATTCATGTACTCGCAGCTAATGATTCTTGTTAGAAGCGAGAAGATATCTAGTCACCCTAGGTCTAATTATTTGATAATACTACAAAACCATTCATATCCATACGGTGAGTGGTATTTCATATGAACGAAGACGTATCAAGTCACTCCGAGTTTAGATATTTGAAAGCACACTGGCTATATCTAGGGGGCCACTCACTGCAGCTTACTTCTTGGGTACACGATGAGCTTCGGCCCATGACTAGATAAGTGTCTTACAAGAGATGTGGACTTTTCAAAGAGCCGGTTATCGTGCACATCTAAACCAACTCATAGGTACAACGATTGACTAGGCCGGACCAGTGATGAAGGTAACTCACCTGCAGTTTTCGGGTGTCAATAAGTAGGTAACAATCATGAACAAACGAGCCCAGCTCTTTCTCCTCTTTCTTCTTCGCATACTCTTTTCTTTCTATAGTCTCCTCCATCCAATCACGTCTTTCTCCCCACAAAGAACCCGACGTCAACTCAAACAAACGAACAACCAGCACACCATTCCCCGCACCTTAGTTAGCTCAATAACCCCCCATCCGTACCTCAATAGCGCGCCCACGCCCACACCCATGCATATAAATACAAACCCCTCGATGTTCCTGGACTCTTAGCTCATACTACTTCCTCATTCCTCATATCAGCGATCGCACAAGCCTCTCACTCACAACCAGCAATACCAATCCGCCACGTCCACCACACACAAACACACCCCAACACACAGCGACAATGGGCCTCTCCGACGGTTTCGTGCGGTGGTGCCGCAAAGGGTACATGAACACCTGCACCGCCATGTGAAGCACGCCCGCGCTACCCCGACTCTTCCTGCTTCACGCCACTCCAAGCCACATCTAAAAACATCTCAGCGTCTGTCGGAGGCTTCATCTCTACCTATTACTACTGCTCTTCATACATGTTTCTCTCTTCTTTTGTGTTGCATATATATACCCTGTTAGCTCGCTAGCACAACGTCATCAGTGTTTGAATGGTTGTCCGTCTTGTCTTGTTTCGTTTCTTGGTTGTGTCGCTTCCCATCGCTGCCAACTGAGCATTATGGACACATCCGAATGGGGATAATGGGGATAATGGGGTCTATCACGAGGCGGGATCGATGGATAGACGAACAGATAAAAATGGGATGCGTGGATGGCCTACCAAGAAAGACTTGACGGGGGGGCCTGTGATGTTGAAGCAAATGCGATGATGAACATCCAATCGAGCGTGGCTAGTAATTTCTTAATTGGTATAAACGGATATCTTTCCAAGACTTGCGCCACACTTAAATCTCTGCATACCTCATCCCTTCTGATATCGTATCGACATGCCCATAATCTTGCTCTCCCACTCCACTAATTAACGGATAATGCATCACACCACCATCTACAACATGGGCTTCAAGTCATCCGCGACCTTGAACGGCGCCTCAGTCTTCGCCTTGACCTCATCAACCGTCACGCCATCAGCAATCTCGATGAGCGTCAGCCCCTCGACAAAGTCAACATCAAACACGCACAGGTCGGTGATGATGCGGCTGACGCAGGTCTTGCCCGTAAGCGGGAACTCGCACTGCTTGAGGATCTTGGGGCGCCCCTTCTTGTCCGTGTGCTCCATCGTGACGACGACCTTGGTCTGCTGCGGGTTCGACACGAGGTCCATGGCACCACCGAAGCCCTTGATCTTGCCCGGCAGCATCCAGTTGGCGAGGTCGCCCCTGGCCGAGACCTGCATGGCGCCGAGAATCGTCAGGTCGATGCGGCCGGATCGGATCATGCCAAAGGACTCGTCGGAGCCGAACGTTGCCGCGCCCTTCTGCAGCGTGACCGTCTCCTTGCCTGCGTTGATCAAGTCCGGGTCCTCCGCGCCCTTCTGCGGGTACGGTCCCAGGCCCAGGATACCGTTCTCCGACTGCAGCTGGACCTCGACGGACGCGTCGACAAAGCTAGGCGCCAGCATGGGCATGCCGATGCCCAGATTGGCGTACATGCCGTTCTTGAACTCCTTGGCGGCACGGCGCACGATGCGCTCGCGCTTGTTCTGCGCGTCGCCCGAGCCCAGCGCGCTCATGGCCTCGGCCGGGTCCTTTGCGTTGACAACCTTCTCGATGTTCTTGTCCGCCGTGGCCTGGATGACGCGCTTGACGTAGATGCCCGGCACGTGGACGGCGGCGGGCTCGATCTCGCCAGGCTCGACAATGTGTTCGGCCTCGACGATGGTCATCTTCGCGTTGCGGGCCATGGCGCCGTTGAAGTTCTGCGCAGCGAAGCGGAACTGCACGTTGCCCAGCTTGTCGGCCTTCCATGCCTTGATGAAGGCGTAGTCGCCCTTGATGGCCTCTTCCATGACGTAGCTCTTGCCGTCAAACACCTTGACGTCGCGCGGCTGGCTATACTGCGCCACCGTGCCGTTCGAGTTGTGCTTCAGCGGCAGCTCGCCCGTCTGCACCACTGTACCGAACGCCGCAGGCGTGTAAAAGGCCGGGATGCCCGCTCCGCCCGCCCGGCACCGCTCCGCCAGCGTGCCCTGCGGCGTCAGCTCCAGCTCAATCTCGCCCGTCAGGTACTTCTGCTCGAAGACCTTGTTCTCGCCCACGTAGCTGGCAATCATCTTCTTGATCTGGCCCGAAGCCAGCAGCAGGCCCAGACCTGAGCCGACGACGCCCGCGTTGTTCGACACAGCCGTCAGTCCAGTGATGCTCTTGTTCTTCTCGACCTCGTTGATCAGCGTGTCGGGCACGCCGCAGAGGCCGAAGCCGCCGCACAGCAGCGTGCTGTTGCTCTTCATGTCCTTGATGGCCTCGCTGGCCGAGGGCAGCACCTTGTTGATCTCAAACCGGCGGCTGGACGAGGCGAAGGTACGGGCGAGGAGGACGGACTGCGGCAGCGGTTAGCAATCGGCCTGTATCGAGGATATTCCTGTTCAATGTTACCTTGGAAGTAGCAGAGGAGCCAAAGAAGCGCGCGGTGCGCGCGCACAGAGCTATCGACGACGGCATGGCTGCAGAGTGGGAGGAATGAGAGGTGGAGAAGATGGAAGAAGGAGGACAATGGCAATAAGAGAGCCAACTACCCGCCGAGAGGGGCAGAGAAGTCGCGCATGTTTCGCGCGCGGGCAGCTCATGACGGAGCCAGCTTCGGCAAGGGCATCGGTTGATTCCCCCGCGTTGACCCCGGCCGCCGCCTGCATCGCGGAACGACGCCACGACGACATCGGAAGCTCATCCTCACTTCACCTCGGCTCTGCCTCTCGGCTTGCAGCGCTGTGTGCCGACGTAGCCTTTTCTACCACTTCAATCGCACTCTTCTCTCCGCTCGAATCTCGGAATTCCTTAAACCTACGCGGCGAGAAGAGGGCGGCCTCATCGGCCGAGGGCCGTGTCTCTACCCGACGACGCGGAAAGCTGCCTACACATACCTACAACGTCGGATCCACGCGGGTAGAGCGTGTGCTGTGTCGTCGTAAGGCCCGTGTCATCATTGTACACTTGTCTTCTCCTAGTCTCCTATTTCGTTGTCTTCTCAAGGCTGTCCGTCCCACGCAGCACCAGTGCCCACCACCACCAGCCCACACCAACGTAAAGCATCATCAACATCTATCAGCGACCACGCACCAAGTAAGACAAACCTCCGCGCGCGCACTTATAGCCTCCTCGCTAGCAAGCAGGCACGCGTTCTTACCACCATGGGTTCGCTCTGCACGGCCGCCGACCGAAAAAAAAAAAAAAAAAAAAAAAAAAAAAAAAAAAAAGTAAACCGACGGTGGGTGAGAAGGGTACCTGAGCGTGGAGTGGAGGGGTGGTTGCTGCTTTTTACCTGGTGATTTTGGTGTTTGATGAGGTTGTGTTTTGGATCCTTTGTGAGGCAGTGTGGCTCGGTACTGGAGTGAATGGGGGTAACTGAGCGTAGGTAGTTGTTGGCGATTGTGTTGACTGCTTCCCGAGGCTTGCCTTTGGCCATAGTGCGTGCGTGATGGTGGACATCACCCTTTCCGGTACGCCGAGATGGTAGGACGGATGCCACTGCTAGTCCAATGAGGATCCCCCCGCTCCTCTCCTGTCCAAAACCCAACATGCAGAAAGAAAGTCTTCATCAATAATCTAAAGGGGGTATTGCATTACAGCTCTGAAAGCAGCGCTCGTCGCAAATAGTCAAATCTAGCCGCCCATCCAACCGTCCACAACTCTCTCATCTCTCATCTCCCGCCTCCCTCTAAGCCAGCCTCAGCCCATTCACCTCCGGTTTGAACCACTCCTTCAGCAAATCCGCCAACACGGCGTCCGCCGTCTGCTGCGCCTCCTTCTCGCTCGCCGCGCTCGCCTCAATGTACAGCTTGATCTTGGGCTCGGTGCCCGAGCCACGCACCGTGAAGCGCACTCCGCCGTCGAGCTCGCACGTGATCATCTGGCTGTCGGGCGACACGGGCAAGTCGGGCACCTGCGGGTCCTCTGCCGCGCTGTCGTAGCCGACGGTGAGGTCGCGCCAGCGGCGGATGGCGCGCTCGCCGAGAGCGGCGGGGTAGGGGTCCGCGAGGGCGCGGATGTCGCCGAAGACGCGGTTGGTCGTGTCCGGGTCCGGCGAGACGAGGTAGGTGTTTGCGTCGGCGAAGAAGCCGTAGCGGGCGTAGAGCTGCTGCAGCTTGCCCCACGGCGTCAGGCCCTCGTCGGCCTGCCAGCGCGTCACGGCCGTCAGGAAGTAGGCCGCCGCGCTGATCGAGTCCTTGTCGTTGACGACCGACGGCAGCATGTAGCCGAGCGCCTCCTCGTACGCGAAGCGCACGTCGTAGCCCTCGCCGTCGAGGCGGATGCCAATGTTGCCCAGCCACTTGAAGCCCGTCAGTGTCTCGGCGAACTTGAAGCCCTCGGCCTGGGCCATGGCGGCCAGCATGCGCGACGACACGGCCGACGCCAGCATGGCCAGCTTCTCGCGCGGCTTCTCCTTCGGGTACGTCGCCAGCACGTGCGACGCCAGAAGCACGCCCAGCTGGTTGCCCGTCAACTGGCGCCAGGAGGCGTCGTCGAGCTTGACCGCGGCGGCGAGGCGGTCGGCATCCGGATCGCTGGCGATGATGAGGGCAGCGCCGACCTCGTCGGCCGTCTGCTTGGCCAGGTCCAGGGCGCCCTTCTCCTCCGGGTTGGGGAACTTGACCGTGGGGAAGTCCGGATCGGGCTTGGCCTGGGCCTGCACGACGTGCATGCAGTCGGCGAAGCCCAGGTCCTTGACGGCCTGGGCCATGTAAGGCAGGCCGACGCCGTGCATGGGCGTGTAGACGAAGTTGAGCCCGGCCGGGTCGGGGCGCAGGACCTTTTCGGGCACGGCGGTCAGCTTGACGGCGCGGAAGTAGCTGTCGCGCACCAGGCCGATGGCGCCCTCGATGAGCAGGCTGCCGTCGTCGACGACCGACGTGTCCCAGGTGATGGGGTCGAGGTTCTGCTCGATGGCGCGGGCGATGGCAATGTCATGGGGCGGGATGATCTGGCAGCCGTTGCCCCAGTAGACCTTGTAGCCGTTGTCCTGGGCCGGGTTGTGGCTGGCCGTGATCATGATGCCCGCGGCGGCCGTCAGTTCGCGCACGCCAAACGGCACCAGCGGCGTGTGGACGTGGTCTTCGCACCACCACACGCGGATGCCCTTGGCCACGAACGCTGCCGCCGTCAGCTTGGCAAACTTCTCCGAGTTGTGGCGTGCGTCGCGCCCGATAACGACGCCGCGGTGTTTGACGTCGGGCACGCTGGCCAGCAGGTAGGCGGCCAGGCCCTGCGATGCCTGGATGACCGTCAGCGAGTTGAGGCGCGCGAACCCGGCCTGCATCGAGGCGCGCAGGCCGGCGGTACCGAAGGCGATACGCTTGCGCAGACGTCGCTCCAGCTCCTCTTTCTCGCCGCGGTTGAGCAGACGGTATATCTCGTCACGTGTCGTGGGGTCCCTGTCCAGGCGCAGCCACTCTTTTGCCAGCTCTTCTATCGGGGGGGAAGCCATGGTTTAGGTTTGGGAGAGATGTATGTAGTATTGTAGTACAGTGTAGGTAGGTAGTACGGGGACGCACTCCGTATTGTAGTAAGTCCAAGCAGCTAGTCGACTATCACGCAGCGACCAGCGAGTGGGCCGTCGGTAAAGCGAAGAGGAAGGAAGCGGTGCGAATCGCCGACCAGACCAACGAGCGAGTCTGCTAAAATACCTTCTCTCGCGGGCAAAATGCTGGCCGCCGTTCCTCTTTCTCTGGCATGCAGCGTTGCACATCTGCTAACCATCTCCTGACATCCTTAACTAATCCGCCACTCCTCCCTCCCTCCATCCCCCGCCACTCCCGCCTCCACCACTCTGTCGCTCCCCCATTTCCTCTTTTTCCCCCCTTGCCCCTCTTTCTAGCCTCAAGCCTCTGCCCGCTTGCGGCCCGGCACCATGCTTCCCGCCAACCGCGCGCCGTCCCGCAGGGACCGTGTGTACTCGCGGGACGAAATCGAGGCTCTCATAGCCGACGGAGGCCATGTCATCATCTTGGACGGCAGGGTCCTCAAGATCGATGCCTGGATGCAATACCACCCCGGCGGCGACAAGGCCATCAAGCACATGGTGGGCAGAGACGCCACGGACGAGGTCAACGCGTACGTTGATTTGCCCATCTAGTGTGTGTGTGCTGACAAAAGCTCCCCCTCCTAGCTTGCACTCGCCCATCGCTAAGATCCGCATGAGGAACTTCATCATTGGCCGTATCGAGGGCCGCTGGACCAACTTTACCCCGCCCATCCAAGGTGGCAAGTTCCGCACCCAAGCCGAGCTCGACGCTCTCAAGCAGCAGCAGCAGCAGGACTCTGGCTGCGACACCGACGTCTCTGAAGCGCCCTCGCCCATCTTCGAGCCCGCCGATCCCGATGCCGCTCTGCGCCGCCGCCGCACCGACACCACATATAGCCGCACCTCGTCGGCCACGTCTATTTCGTCGGGGGAAGAGCTCGACACCGCTGCTGCTGCGGCGGCGGCGGCGGAGAAGAAGAAGAACGATGAGCCCAAGATGACGCTGCTGGACGCCAGGACGCAGGAGGAGCTGAAGCAGGACTCGCAGCACTACCCGCCGCTGGACCCGGCGACTCAGGACGAGATTGTGCGCAAGTACCGGGCGCTGAACGAACGCATCGAGGCCGAGGGGTTGTACCAGTGCCACTACAGCTCGTACATGATTGAGCTGGCGCGGTACTCGTTATTCTTCACGCTGTTCCTGGTGTTCCTGCGGTGGGGGTGGTACGCGACGTCCGGGTTATTTCTAGGCTGCTTCTGGCACCAGCTGGTCTTTACGGCGCACGACGCCGGGCACATGGGCATCACGCACAACTTCGCGGCAGACACGGTCATCGGCATCATCGTGGCCGACTTCCTGGGCGGGCTGAGCCTAGGCTGGTGGAAGCGCAACCACAACGTGCACCACATCGTGACGAACCACGCGGAGCACGACCCGGACATCCAGCACCTGCCCTTCTTCGCCATCTCGCACCGCTTCTTCTCCAGCCTGCGCTCGACGTACTACGACCGCGTGCTGCACTACGACGCGCCGGCCCGCTTCCTCATCCGCTACCAGAACTACCTCTACTACCCGATCCTGTGCTTCGGCCGCTTCAACCTGTACCGCCTGTCGTGGGAGTACCTGCTGGGCGGGCAAGCGCCGCGCAAGGGTCCGGCGTGGTGGCACCGGTGGCTGGAGCTAGCCGGCCAGGTCACCTTCTGGTACTGGTTCGGGTACCGGACCGTGTACCTCAGCATCCCGACGGCGTGGGCGCGCGTCGTCTTCGTGCTCGTCTCGCACGTCGTCACGGCGCCGGTGCACGTGCAAATCACGCTGTCGCACTTTGCCATGAGCACGGCGGACCTGGGCGCGCGCGAGAGCTTCCCGCAGAAGATGCTGCGCACCACCATGGACGTCGACTGCCCGCAGTGGCTCGACTTCTTCCACGGGGGGCTCCAGTTCCAGGCCATCCACCACCTGTACCCCCGCCTGCCGCGCCACAACCTGCGCAAGGCCCAGCGCCTCGTCATGGAGTTTTGCGACGACGTCGACATCCCTTACGGCTTGTATGGCTTTGCCGACGGCAATCGCCGCGTCATTGGTCGCTTGGGAGACGTGGCGCGCCAGGCGGCGATTTTAGCTGCATGCCAG
Organism: Aplosporella prunicola CBS 121167; assembly: GCF_010093885.1. Taxonomy (NCBI): domain Eukaryota; kingdom Fungi; phylum Ascomycota; class Dothideomycetes; order Botryosphaeriales; family Aplosporellaceae; genus Aplosporella; species Aplosporella prunicola. Next base: position 667,713 of record NW_022983529.1, on the reverse strand, counting down.
CGCAGCATGGCTGAGAGCGCGGATCTAGGGCTGCATTGAGTGGGAGTGGGTGTGTGGTTAGTGGATGATTAGATATGAGGATGCTGATGATATGATGCATAACCATGCATGCAGGCATGCAGTGTGCGTGTTGTTTGATGAAGATGATGAGGAGGAGAAAAAGAGAAAAGGCAAGGGAAGAATGAACGAACAGAGATTGTAGGGGTTATCCGGACGATGGCGATGAAAAAGAAAACCAAACAGAAGAAAAGAGGAAATAACCAACCAAACGCAATGAATGACACGAAATAGAAACCCAGACGGGAACAGGGAAAATAAAAGGGAAAAAAAAAAAAAGCGAAATGATCATCCTCGCCTCTCCTCCATCTATCAATTTTGTTTGGGCTTGTCGTGTCTCCATCATTTTGCATCTGTCTTCCCTGTGAGTTTTAATGCCTACCTACTATTTCACGCTAGCAGGACAACCCAAACACCTGGATAGACGCGTAGACGGATACATTAAGAAGGAAGGAAGGAAGGAAGGAAGGATAGATAGATAGAGACCGCGTACGCGTACTACATACATACATACGTACGTCTGCATGTCTACGCGCGTGCCTGCTGCATGCATGGCCAACACAGCTTGCATGACGACGTTACATACCTATAGACGACAGCAGCCGGCAACATTGATGAATGAATAAATACACAAACAAACAAACAAACAAACAAATATTCAACGGCAAGGACTGGATTGGTAAACAGACGCAAATAAATAAACAGTCGAATCACTCGAATAACAACAAACGTACATACGCATATATATATACATGTATATCTATCTATACAAGTATCTCAAAGTTCAAACCCACACGGCAAACCAGAAACACTTCTCTCTTTCTCCAGCGCAGCCAACTAGGTACCTCCACCGCACCCCAGGGCCAGGAAACAAGCAACAAGCAAGCACGCGCGTTGCCACGGAACAGAAGCAAGCCGAAGCCGAAGCTGCCCACCCATCCATCCCACCCCCTGTCGCTCCCCCTCCTTTCCCTTTCCTTCCCTCCCCCTGGCGCCGATCCGTCTCAGCCCAGCCCAGCCCAGCCAGGCCTAGTCCAGGCCCGACTCGACCCCTGGTTCCTGACCATCACTCGCTCCCTCCCTACCCCCTTGTCTGCCCCAAGACGAGCATGAACGTCCTGTCTTGGCGCGAAACCCAATGTTTCCTCCTCTTGCTTCTGTTGCTCACTACACACACACACACACACACACACCCCGAACCAGAATGAATCCTTTGGAAACAAACAGACAAACAAGCAAGCAGGCAAGCAAGCAAGCAACTACTGTACAGCCGGACCGAAAATGTAGAAACATGTAAGATATTGTACAAGAGATAATAAATGTTTGAGAATATATGATTGATCGTTGAAAAGATGCGAGACAAGCGTAGCAAGATATAAAGATAAAGACGAAGAGGAGTTGGTTAAGAATGAGGTATTTGCCAGATAAAATACGACGGATATGGCGGAGTATGGTGAAAAAGAGTCGAATTGATGTGATATATGATGGACTGCATCGGACCGTGGTGGTGGTTATTGTAGTCGTGGCTGTCGTTGCAAAGCCAGCAAGCAAGCAGGCAGGCAGGAAACCGCCAGCCAAAAAAAGGTCAGAGGAGTGATCAAAGGCCAACGCAAATAGGGCGCGACCCAGCGAATTGCAGTACGCGTGTGGCAGACGCGGCGGGCTGCCACATCTTAATTAACTGCCTGGCGGCATTGGTTCGAGAGACAGTAGGTTGGCCTTCTCTCTCCCCTCACAGCGGCTTCTCATGCGTCGCTGCTGCTCTAGCATAGCATTTCCAAGCAGCAGCAGCATGCCAACGCGCCCAGACAACCCTTCAAGCACCCATCGTCCTCCTTCTCCTGCACAATGACCGTCTGCGGCTGCTGCGGTGGCGGGTAGCCCTGCTGGTAGCCCTGCGGTGGTGGGTAGCCGTACTGCATGTTGGGATCCGGCGGGGCGTAGCCCTGCTGCATGGGGGGGTAGCCTGGAGGCGGCGCGCCGTAGGCCTGCTGGGGAGGCGGTGGGTAGCCAGACATGGTGTTGCGCAAAGGTGGTGGTTCGGGAGATGCTCTAGGCGAAGTTGTCTCTCGTCTGTCCTCTCAGGGGAGTCTAGACGGCTAGATTGCGGCGAGAATCGTGAGGCTTTGGAGATGAGTGATGGGCCGGAACGTGGTTCAGGAGCGGCTCCTTAAAATGGGGTATCAAAAACGGTCGTGTAGAGGGCGAAGAGACGAGCTGTAGGGAGCGACTGAGGAAAAGGAGTGACTGTTTTAACGGTATTAGACAGTTGAGAAGGAAAAAATGGGAGGACGCTTCTGGTCATTGCGGTCCGCGGGGCCCGCGGTTTGGAAGGGTCCAAGGCGTGCACCGGGCGTGCTAGTCGTGCTAACAGAAGCGAACCGAAACATCGGGCTGAGCATGCGCGTTACCCGATCAGGATAGGGGTCTTGGATCTCGCAACGACCTCCCTTAAAGCCATCCCCTATATTCAGGTATGCTCCAGACCAGATAACGTTTTTTTAAAACATCCGAGTCTTTGTTGCGAGCTGATCCTTCGACGCCTTCTTATCAGGGGTGCCGCTTGTGCCGGAACGCGTGGTGATTTTGTCCTTGCGTTTTTCACTTCTCGTATCCAATTTCGAAATGGCTCCGATGCTGCTCGTGCGCGGCTGCGGCAATCGCAAACCACGTTCACGTGGTGAATCTCAGTCCCAGGAGGATCTTGGGTTGCGTTTCGCTCATCATTGCCTCCTCAGGCCAAGCCGACCTCTTCCACGGGATTGTCGCCCACCAGGCTTTCGCCGTGCATGATGCCATGCACATAACATTCACCTATCGCTTGGTGCAAGCCGTTTTTCCGTTGACGGAGAACAAAAGGAGTCTTGGCACCCACAAAGACGCAGATCTTGTCGCCGGGCCTAGTGGAGCGCGGACCAAGTCCCATGTATCCCTTCCGCGTGACGAAGAACCGGCGTTCCGGGGAAGCGGCCTTAAACGCTGTGGCATAGTTGATTGCGGCCGTTCTGATTGTGATAGGGTCCTCCTGCGTCGAAGCTGCATACTTTTGCCATAAAGGATCTTCGGGCATAGTGAATGCCGGATCCAACCGCGCCGCCATGAGCGCATCGTATAACGTGCTGATATGTGGTCCGATTTCCCACTCTTCTCGCCATCGCTGTATACTAGCGACGATCGTGCGCTGGAATGCTTCCATTACAGTCTCTCCAGTAGGATATGTGTCAAGGGTGGATGCTAGTCGCTGCCAGAGAAGTAGAAGTCTTACGCGCAGATCTACGAGCATAACATCATTCACCATGTGTGGTAAAATCCGCCCTGGAGCCATGTCAGCGTAGTTAGCTGCCATCCAGCCGCCTACGGTGCGGACAGTATCCGATCTGACACCCGACAAGAACAGTGTTCGCGAATCCTCGGACAAACGAAAACTCGCATCGCCACTGCCTCCGGCGTTCACGAGACCAGGTACCAGTGGCTTGGTGCGTGATTCAAAAGCCCAATCTGGCACCCAGGAAGGTAAACCTGGCGTAATACGGTAACGCAGATCGGCCAGCCCGTTAAGTATGTCCAGGTTGCCACGGCGCAGGTGCATCAATGCTGTTTCCCGATAAACCTCTTCAGTGGAAGCGTTGTAGTCAGGCAAAATCTGACAAGAATCGATGCTGGAGCAAATTCCCAGGAATGAGTACACTTTGTCTCGTGGGTCTGTAGCACCGTTTGCTGTGCTGAAAAGCAACAGTTCTAGCAATGGCATGTTTCGGCCCTCTCGATACCGTCTTTGGTAGGCGGTAAGACTGGTGATGTTGACAGTGTGATTGACGGGAATGCTGTGCATACGGATATACCAGGCGGCGGTCTTGAGCTCTTCCCACCACACCCATTGGGAGCCGCAGACAACCATGGCCTCCTGGGCTAGAACGATCTCCTGAATAATCCAGCATCGTCTGAACCAAGGCCTACGGAAAAGGACCTCGAAGGCTCTCCAGTCGGCACTGTTCGGCTCTGGCAAGCCTTTTCTGGCGAGACCCTCTGCACCTAACTTCTGGTTAATCTCGGACAGAGGGTCATCTTTTGCAACTGAATAGACGCGTTTGGTCAACTCGAAAGCAAGCGCACTGTCTTCGGATTCCTCTCCAAGCCAGATCGTGACAATTGCTGCTTGCGAATATATTCGCTCCATTTGTCGTACCTGCTCTCCGCGCTCCCGATGGTCCTTTTGGTTGATGCAGACCGCATCTATCCAGAGAACCTGTTGCGTGTCTGGGGAACGAAGCCTCCAAAGAGCATGCCACAAGTTCTGAGTCACTCCAAGGACTTTTCCGTCAGTATAAATGCGGTGGTCCTGGATCTGACTACCCCAAGTATAGGAAAGTGCCGAAAATGCAGGACATTCATCCAATGGGTACTCTTGCATTGAGCAGTCAATATGCTCGTCAAGTGATCCGGGATTTATAATCAAGAGTCGTATGGAAGCAGTGGCTACTAATGGCTGGTATTCGTACATTGGTGCATCGCTTCGTCAAGTCAGCATATTGAGTGTGCTGTCGAAAAGGTGTATTAGGCGGACTTGTATTCGAAGTTGATATGGTCGGTAGTCTGCCATTTCTGTTCTATGGCATATCGGTTCCTCTCTAGGCGAGCTCGCCGTCTTTCGTACTCCCATTTTCTTTGGGTCGAGTCAGTTGGCGGTCTCTCAGTCGTTTTGATAAAAAAAAAAAAAAAAAAAAAAAAAAAAAAAAGGTCGCCCACTTTGGTACCAATGAGTCCCAAACAAACATCTTTAACGCATCGTACTGGCCCAAAGCATCAAACATGGTCGCACTAAAGGACGATGCCATACTTGAAGCCCCTTGCACTTCGTTTGCATATACCAACCGAGACCAACGCATATAGTACAAAAATATACAAGGGTTACGGAAACGCAGACCAACACAGAAGACAGAATGAAGCAAAACAGACGATTATTGTGAAGTAGGAGAAAAAGAAATTGAAACCAAAGGACAGCAGTGAGACTTAAAACAACTCGAGGAGCCGCTCACTCAGAACAGCGGAGCCGGAAGAGTGCTGCCTTGGGAAGGCATGCGGCACAGCAGCGCACATCATGGACTGACCGGCATGGGTGAGCAGCGTCGGCTGACAGCTCTCCCGTCGTTAATTGAATGAAGGCGGCGATACGCTCGGGGAAGAGAGGCGAAGCACACGTCGTCACAGCGGGCGTGGCGAGTGAGAGAGCGGGAGCGCCCGCGTCGTCTCCACCGGCGGCGGCGCGGAGGGTGAGCACTGATCCTCTGTTGTCGCCGCGGTGGGGATGCACGGCGGCTGCACCCGCTGTGCCGCTCATCACCGACGACGACGACAATGACAACTGCGCATTGATACTGACATTCCAGTGACGAGTTGGGTACAATGAAAGTAGCTTTGACAGCGACGGCAGTTGAAGTTTGGTTCGGCAGTCGCAAGCCGCGGGAGGCCGGGAGCAGCCACCGGATTAAACTCCAGCCACCTCGACACCTTCCTTGCCAGACGACCATCGCGTCGACATTGCGTCAGGCAGCAATTCTTCACATCCATCCAATTGCTCGCTCTCCCCTGCCCTGCGTCTTACATACCTTTCCACCAGTCGCCCGCTGTCTCCAAACATCAAATCAGCTCGCGGCTGCATCGCCAACGAAACCACCACCACCATCATCTCTCTTCTCCTCTCCGCCGCCGGCTTACCACTACCACCATGCCAGCACTACCTCCGCCCGTTCCCGACCCGGCAACATCAGCATCACTGCTCCGCCGCCAGTCCAACGCCAACTTCGGCTACATCCCGCTCACCTACAAAGGCCTCTCATCCGGCCCACCGCCCGGCACAGTCGTAGGCATCGTGCTCGGCTCGGTAGCCGGCTTCCTGCTCCTCATGTGGCTCCTATCCGCCCTGACGGGGCTCAACGGCCGCCGCAACCAAATCCACGGCGACGAAGAGATCGTAGCGCGGGAGCGCAAGGCGCCGGCCCACGGCCACCGCAGCCGGCGCGGGAGCACGCGCCCCGAGGTGCGCGAGGTGCGCGAGCACATAGTCGTCATGGACGAGGGCGGCGGCGACGACCGCCAACACCGCCGCCACAGCCGCAGGCGCAGCATGCCGCCCCAGCCGCCCCAGCCCCGCCCCCGCAGCCGCAGCGTCCTGGTCGAGGAGCGCGTGCGCGAGTCGGAGCACCGCGTTGCCGGCGACGACGTCGTCGAGGTCATCGAGGAGCATAGCCCCCCGCGCACGGCGCGCCGTGGCTCCCGCCGTGAGTCTTACAGGTCAGTCGACCCCATGGTGCATCCTGGCAGTGACTACGTGCCGCGCGGCCGCAGTTATAGCCGCCACTCGCGCTACTCGTAGTGCTTTTTTTTTTTCTGTCTTCCTTCCTTTTTGTGTGCGCGCGCTCTTTGAAGAGCCGTCGCTGAACTGTGTGCGCGCCTGCAGGAGACCGTACATTTGATGCTCCGGCCCGCCGGGGATGAGTGGGTGCGGCTTGTTTCTTTCTTGGATTTTGTTCTTTCTCCTTCTACTTCTTGTTCCTCGTACATTTTCGGCGGAGATACCTTATTCTTGTGGATTGCCTTTATATGGCGGCTTGACGGCGCAACGGAGTTAGGGGAGAGGCGACACGAAAGACGGATGGTTAAAGGCGGGTTATATGCAGTATGGTACACGAGACACGAGAGATGAGGTCGAACGACGGCGGCCATGCGATACCATTGGGTCGTCCTGTATACTCGACGGAAGCTAGTATAATCGAAGAGCGACGTAATTCCATCGACACAATTGTAAACGTTGAATTGTCGCCCGAAGGACCACATGTCTCGTCAGTCAGCGTGAACGTAGAGGTTGATTCGGTTTGCTTCAGTCGATAATCCAGTGAACCACCACCGCCCGTCTGCTTTTTGATCAACCAACCCCCCGATATGATGCCTTGGTAGAACAGAAGAACCGGAACGCCACCCTATGCCGCGCGGCCATGCTTCCCCAGCCCAGCCCATCATGACTCGTCCATCTTCTCGTCCGGGGTATTTTCCTCCGCCTCGCCCTCCTCGATGTCGGTATCGTTGGCGACCTCGCCCGCCTCGGCCATGTCGGCATCGTCGCCCTGGCTCTCCTCTCCCCGGGCGGGAGTGCCTGCGCCGCCGAAGCTGGGCGCGGGGCTAGGCGCCGAGAGCAGGCCGCGCTGGGCCGCGAGCTGGTGGCCACCGGAGAAGGAAGGGTTGGGCGTCTGGCCAGCAGCAGCATCGGGTCTAGGCGTGCCCACGGCACTGGCATCGCCCTTTCCGCTGCTCGCACCCTCCGGGCCCTCGTCCTCGTCGGCCTCGCCCTCCTCCATGCCCTCCTTCCGCTCCGCCTCCTCCTTCTCATCCCGAATCAGGCGCAGCATCTGGCGGCCCTCGTCGACAATGCGGCCGAACTGGTCGCGGCGCTCGGCCCACGTCTGCTTGTAGACGGTGCGCTCGCGCTCGAGCTCGGCGATCTCGGCGTCGAGCTTGGCGAGCTGGGCGGCCTGCTCCTCGCGCGGCTTCAGCATGCGGTTGCTGGTGATGCGCTCGGCCAGCTCGTCGTAGCGCTTGCGGCGGGCCAGCGTCGCGCGCGCACCCTCCAGCTCGGCCCGCAGCGCCGCGTTGCCCTCGCGGATGGCGGCCGCCGTCGCGCTGATCTTGGCCTTTTCCGCTGCGTACCGCGCCCGCTCCGCCTCGTTGCTGTCGCGCAGCAGCTGGATCCGCACGGTGCTGTCCTGCAGGCTGGCCAGGTCCAGCAGCATGTCTTGCCGCCATGCGTTGCGCTCTTCGGCCTGGCGCGCGGCGCCGTCGACGTCGTCTGCGCCATGGCCCTCCGGGGGTGGCGATGGCAGCGCGGTTGGTGGGTTGTAGATGGGCGAGTCGGCGGCCACCATGCGCTTGGCGACGCGTTGGAAGGGTCGTTGCTCGATGGGCAGCAGACGGGCCTTGTGGGTCAGGTCTGCGCGGTGGTGTTAGATGTGTGTGTGAAAGCAATTGCGGCAGATGAGAGAGTAAATTCACCTTCGTCGGCCTGGTCGAGCAGGCCATATTCCTGCGACGCCATTTTTGGTGGGTTGGAGGGTGTGTCCGGTCCAGCAGGTCGGAGAGCGGAAGTCATGGGCGCGCGTCGATCCCGCAAGCCACCCCGGCCATAGTAGGTAGACTGACCATTGTTTGTCGTGGCCGCATGACCGGCGAGTCACTGCAGGCATCCGGCCACGTCTAATCAAATATGCTGTGGCTGTGCGAGCCTTGGCAAGCTGTCAGCCTGGCCCATTTGGCTCCCGCTTTCACCTTGACCTTCCATCTTCCTTTCAAAGCCAAGTCCCTGCCTAGACCGGTTCGCGTTTCGTTCATACTTGGCCGCTTCCATGCAAGCTTTCTCCGCGTCGCCCCCCCGCATGTCCCCCGACCGACGCTCCATTCGGCTCTTGACATCACAAGCCTACAAATAAAGCTTAGACGAATCCCGCCCTCGACCTCGAGTCGTCCTCGCCGCACCAGCGGGCATCAACACACCAACACCAATAACCCCCCGTCGCCACAATGCCCGCCTCATCGCTCTTCGAAATGGCCAAGCGGCGCGTCATCCGCAACATCCACCTCCTGACGGACGTGGGCGACGAGCTGCCCTACCGCATCCTCGAGCCCATCCTCAAGAAGATTGAGAACCCGAGCCAGCTGCGCGAGATTGAGAAGAACAGCCCGCACCTGGCCGAGGACACGGGCGAGCTGTGGCTGGCCTTCATCAAGCGCGACATCCAGAACTGGGAGGACCGGGCGCACGTGCCGCGCAACCCGTCGTCGTGGGCCAAGGTGTACGCCAAGCTGAAGCGCGACCAGGAGGCCGAGATCGAGCAGCAGCAAAGGGCGCTCAAGGACGCCCTCAAGAAGAAGGAGCTCGAGCGCAAGAAAAACACCAGCACCCTGCTCAACCGCAACTTTGCCGACCCGCGCCGCGCCAAGGGCGGCTGGGGCAGTAGTAGTAGTAGCACCCAAGCTGCCCAAGTCGCCAGAGACCCCCGCAACTTCACCTACCGCCCCGGCGAGAAGAAGAAGACGCTCACCGGCAAGGGCATCATCGCCAAGATCCAGCACCAGGCCGCCGACCACCGCTCCCAGCAGCGCCTGGCCCAGGGCAACGCCCGCGCCCTCACCCACTCGTCCCTCGGCAAGGTGACGGTCGCCCCCAAGAGCATGGCCCCGGAGCCGTCGCGCATGCCCGTCGACAACGGCCGCCGCGTCGGAGGCCCCGTCACGGGCCTGGCCGCCGTCGGCGGCGACCGCTTCCTCCAGGAGCGCCGCGAGGCCATCAAGAAGAAGGAGGACGCCGCAAAGGAGCGCGACCGCCTCCGCGACCGCGAGGCCAGGCTCAAGGCCCTGGCTTCGGGCCACAAGCTCCCCCCAAGGGACGGCTCGCCCGCTGAGGGCCCCTCCTTCTCCTCCTCGTCCCGCGGCCGGGAGGCGGGCGCTGGTGGCCTGCCGGCTAGGAAGGCTCCGCCGCTGGGTAGTAGCAGGCGCTCGCCCTCGCCGCCGGGTGGACGGTCGGCCAACAAGAGGAAGCGCGATGCCAATGTTTTCATGGCGCCGAGGAAGAAGTGAGTAAGGAGGGGGGGTTGTCGGATGTTTTTACCCGGCACATGTTTGGTTTTTTTCTATGTTTTTACCAGCGAGGCGTTGGTGGGGCTCATTGAAGGGCATTGATTGATTGAGTTCGAATGGGAGGCACCGGCATTGATGTTAGGATCAGGATAGAATACCCAGGAGAGGACAGAGGCTATTATCGATAATTGGGCACACCCTGGCGTTCTCGAAGAAGAATACCGTCGTCAAATCAATCTATACAGAGCGCTTGGGTCATCTTTTTCAAGTAGCATCACTAGACAGGCAATCGAAAGTGCTCACAGCAGTTTCAGCAGCAAACTGACAAGGGAGTTTCTTCTTCGAGTAGAGCCGTCTACCACATCCTCTCCGCCAATGCCGTCGTCGTTCATGGCATGATCCTCGCATGTGTGGTTATGTACGCTCGTAAAGGCCGATGCCCAAACGCCTCCTTCATGCCGCCGTCCGTATGCAATTCACCACCTTCCATGCGGGAATGGCAGTGCCGCCGCCGCCGCCGCCGTTACTGCTGCTGCTGCTGTTGGTATACCTCCATCGCGTCTCGTCGGGCTCACTGCTGCAGAGCTTAGGCGGAGCAGCCGCCGCGCAGCGCGAGCACCAGATGCAGCGTCGCGCCGCCCTCGAGCTTGTACTCCTCGGCCGTCTTGTCGTCGTTCCTACGCCGCGTTAGCACCTCTTCTCCATATTGTGCCGTTGCACTTTGAGCTTCAAGCTTCTCGCCCCTCCTCCAACCAGGTCGAACGACGCGATTGGACGAATGGAAATTGGAGGGGGTGGCATGGCATGGCAACGGCCGGGGAGCCCGAACGCACATCTGCTTGCCGCCGTAGATCAGGCGCTGCTGCACGGGCGGGATGCCCTCCTTCTCCTCGACGCGCTCCTTTATGCGCGAGACCTACGGGGGCGCGCGGGGCAGTCAGCAACGGCGGCGGCGGCGGCGGCGCGTGGGGAAGACGAGGACGAGGACGGAGCCGGTACGGTACCTTGTAGTCGGGCTCGATGTCGAGCTCGATTTCCTTGCCGGTGAGCGTGCGGACCCTGCGTGCCGAACTGTCAGCTCGCTGCTGCTGCTTCTCTGTTTTTATTTTTGGGAGGGCTTTGCAGGACAGGCCATGGCTGGCTGGCTGCTGCATGGCGGGGTCGGGGTCGGGGTCGGGGGCGGGGCGGGGCGCGTACTTGATCTGCATGGTTGCTACTGCTGAGTGATGAGGAGATGCTGTGGCAGCGGGCGAATGGCGCGAGCGGAAGACGCAAAGGCTGAGAGAGAGTGTGTGGTAGTGGTGTTGGTGGTGGTGGTGGGTGGGTTGGGAGCTAGGTCGTCGTGGTTGCAGCCTTGTCGCGGCGCCGGGTGATGACACACATGGCGGGGCCCGCTGCTCGGTGCGGTGCGCCTTCCACTTTTCTTTGTAACTATTTGATTGTTGTCAACCCACAAACTTAGTCGTCTTTGTTAGCTCATTTCCCTTTCACGTTGTGCTTAAGCAATTTACTTCACAATAAGTGCTGATGCTCATACACTACCACCAGACAAACATCATGTTAGTGCCAGTGACAAACGGGTCTGATATTATATCTGACACGGCTTCCATGGCTCCAATGTGATTCTAGTACCGGACTTGGACGACGGTCATGTTACAAGGTAGCTACCCGCGCTGTATGCTTAATCTTGGGCGTTGTATGCCTGCCTATACTTTGTTTAACAGGATAATTCACAGCAAACCACACTATATCTGTTCACCTTTATGGTCCTCACTGCTTTCTGACACATCAACACAATGTACAATCACTTCCAAACCGATCATCAATTCAACTTTGCGCGAAAAGATATTTCTCACATAGCACATCCAACCCGCCATCAAACACGCCCAAATTCAAGACAGTCCAATCCCCTCATAAACCACCCCTCCACACAAACACACATGCACACCCACTTCACTTCCCCCCCATCTTCCGCCACCCTTCCCCCTTGGCCTTGGCCTTCGAGCCGCCCAGCCACGCCGGCAGCTTCGGCGGCACGTACGTGCCGTTGTCCTTGCCCGTGCGGAACGATATGTACCACGTCAGGGCGCACAGGCCGATGATGCCCAGCAGCACGCCCAGCAGGATGCCCAGCACCGTCGCGTCGTGCTGCACCGCGGCGAGGGCCGTGGGCGTGAGGATGGGCGCCAGCCATTCCCATGCCATTTTTGCGTGTGGTTTTGGTTTGGTTTTGTGCGAGCGTGGGGGTTGCTGGAGAGCGCTGAGGTTTGTCTGCGCGTGCAGGCAGGCGTGTTTTGCTCGCAAAGCTTTGGTTGGTCGTCGACGGCGTTTGTGTAAGTAGGTCGGAAAGAGATGTCGCGAGCCGGTATTTTGGCCAGGCGGATAGATGGATGGATAATCGCGCGCTTCGCTCGAGAAAGAAGAGGAAGCAGAAGCAAAAGAAGAATAGAAGACAATCAGATTAGACAGACAGCCCAGCTGCTGCAGCGGTTCCGAACAATGAATAAAGCGACAGTAGATAAACGGATTCGAAAAGACAGACGGACGGACAGAAATTAGGTAGGTAGATAGCCAAACAGCAGCAACTTTGGTGTAGAGAAGAAAGAAGGAAGAGAGTAGGTAGTGAGAGAAAGAGAAAGCTCGCCAGCCAGCCAACACATCCCATCTGCCGCCGGCCTCAAACCCACGACGTTTGGAAGCGCGTGGCCTGACATAATGCGGCCCGAGGCACGCCGCGGCTCTGGCAGATCTGCGACCTCGCCCGCCGCGGCGCTTAAGCAGGCGAGACCGTGAGACGAATGAGCGACGCCCGCATCGTCTTACTTCGGATCTGCGGCTGCCTGTCTTTGCCTGCCCTTTTGTTGGACCGTGCTACTGCAATATTCACCTACTACGTACATACAACTTCCCGCCTTCCGTGTTGTCACTCATCATCACTTCATTCAACCCATCTTTCTCTGCTGCCGTTATGCATGCTCCTCCTCCCCACCCCAAGCGGCCCCCTCACATCCCGCAACTAAATCCAATCAAATATCCTCCCCTCCTCCCCACCCAGCTAGCTCTAGTAGTAGACTTTGAAGGAGTGAGAGATCAACGCCAATGCAGAAGAAACGCCAGGTCTCTGGAGCCTATCATCCGCGCTCCTTTGCCCTTCACACCTTAACCAACACCCAAAGCTTCAGGGAGCGACGCTTCCAACGCGACGACGGCGGCATGGGCAAACGTTTCGCGTGCCTTCTCTACCCCTGCTGAGACGAGAAGATGAAAAAAAGAACATTGTACATTTGAGAGCCGCCACCCGTCACCATGCCGTCTTTCCAATCCTTGACTTGGCTTAGGGAGCTCTCCTCTCCTCCCGAATCTTTTCCGCTGGCACGTGGTCCAGGCGTCTGCCGTCCTTACCAGACGCGATGATGTTGCATTACATGACCGGCAAGCCAACGTCCCGCATCAAGGTAGCCCCCCGCTTGCAGCCCGCCTCTTCTTCACTGCCTCCAGGTGCAGCCTGTTCTTAAGGTGGACTTCGAAATTCTCAACAGTCAGACCGGGGCCGGCAGTGTACAGCTTGCCCGGGCAGTCGTGACACCTGATCCTCGGCAGGTAGAAGAATTTGATATGCGAGGGAATAGGTGCGCCCTGTGGCAGCGAGTCCATACGCGCCGGCGATTGTGTCCGCGTATCAACGGCCGACCAACGCATCGTGGCGTCGAAGTTGTCCTGAGGGTACTTTGCTTTGAGGGCGATAACAGCGTCCTTGAGCCATTGCGGGGGCGGGGGCTTGGTCCGAGTTAGTGAACAGTGCAAACATACCGTTATGAGTCAATTCTACTGACCGTTTCATGCGCTGGTGGCTGAGGGAATGTTGCCTCTGCGCGCCCATCAGGGAAATATTTCCATTCTCGTTGGCCATTGCTCGTCGGCGTTCCATCAGCAGCAGGCGTGGACCGCTGTTGCGTTGCCGGTGAGGGCGGTGGTGGCATTGAACTGCGCGCCGGCGTTGCGCGAAGGGGAGTCGCAGCCTGCGATGGCATTGATATCGAATTCTGCCTGTACTCCGCGGCCCGTGGCGTGTTTTGCGCTTGCGCCCATCGCCGTAGCTTGTCGCGCGATATACGGAGCTTGACCATGAATGTCGTCGGTTCCGCCACCACGCTCTCCTCACGCTCGTGGCCAAAACGCCTTGAGGTGCGGGTTTCGTGATGATGTTGCAGCATCGACACTTCCGGTGTCTGTGACCGGCCCAAATTTGCTCGCATGGCACCGGTAGCTGCGATTGCAGCCCCACGCATGCCTCGGGTCCTAGCCGTTCCTCCCATCATTATTTGCGACGGGGCCGGCGACTCCGGTGCTGACTCCTCGCTTTCAGATTCATCCGAATCGTCTATACCGTCTCCGCGTCCAATAGTCCGCCTGCCTCTACCAGAGGAACGGGATGGCTTGTACAGCCGACTTTCCTCTATGCGCTCTGCTGCGCCAGGAAGCACAGAAGAGACGACCATAGTCCGTACCGTACGCTGGCGGTCTTTGAGATCCGGCAATGCTGGTCCACCACGCCGATTGACGGATCGCTTCTGTCGCCGCTGTTCCCGCATAATAGAAAGCTCGGCGCGCTCGAGATCTGCCTCGCTCAGCTCGTAAAGCACGGGAGCAAAGTCTTTGGCTGCCTGAACTGGCCTAAAAACGGAGCCCAGAGGCGACAACAAAAAGCTGTCGCGCACGTCCGCATCCTCGACTGGTCGACCGTCGAACGGATGGCCGGTGATATACAGACTCTTGGTGAACATTTGGCATTGCTCTCTGATCGAGTGCGCGATCGCGGTAGCAAATTCGCCTGAAAGCGATAACTCGGTCGTCATCGATCTGGCAAACTCTTCCGGTGAATTCATGGGATCGTTGATATCCCACTCGAATTGGTCCACCAATGTGTGCGCTCCAATCGTGATGTTGAGTTTTATGAGGATGCGCATCTCATCATTCTTGTATGCATCATATGGAAGATGCGGGTCCAAGGGGTCCTCCTTGATAAAGATATGAGGGTAAAAGTCCTGAAGCTGTTCGTGGATCTCATGATTAATCTGCCTCATAACATGCAGGCTAGTCTCTTGAGGCAGCTTGAAATCCTCGACCATATTTTCCGAAAATAATTCTGGTGTGACGACGCGGTCATGCAAATTCCATGTAAAGGTGTCGCGAAGCTTGATCTTGTCATACTCAATGTCAAGCCGTACGGGTACAAGCTCCTCGTATTGCTCGGCTTGCTTCGTGATATCCTTTCTTGTGACTTGCAAGCTTTTGGACCGGCGGTTCCCCAAACGCTTCCGCGCTGCGGGATACTGTAGCCTAGCGGGCTTCGCTTCCGTGAATCCATTGCCGTAGCCGTCGAATCCATGACCAAAAACGGACCCGGGATCTATCTGTCGTTGTTGACGGAGTTGTTTGTAGTATTCTACTTCTGAAAGCTTCTCGTTCATGAGTTGGCGCACGTTGTCTGCTTGTTGGTTCATTGCGGCCGCGTGTAGCATGTCGCGCGTCGAGTATTCGTTTATGAGATGTTGCGTGAGTTCGTGTTGACTCTGACTCGAAGACCCCGGCGCAGGCGGTTGAGAGGGCAATCGCGACCCGGATCTGGATCGTTTCCGGCTTGGGGAAGTGCCATTGGCGCCGTCGCCGGTGGTCGAGGGAGACGTTGCGCGCCCTGGAGACGTCTTTTGGCCAGACGCGGCCCCGACTTCCACGCCTGAAGCAACCATTACCACCTTCGCCTTCTCTTTACCTTCGCGGATGGCGTCGCTTCCTTCGGCGGCCTGTCCTGATGCTGCGGGCCCGGCAGGTGAATCTGAAGCGTCCTCTCCAGCTGTTCCATTTGGCGCGTCTTGCGCGCCTTGTGCGGCGTCCGAATCGGATGGTTCATGCGACTGGACCGAGGGTGCGGTGGTCGACGCGGAGACGGGAGATGGCATGGTCTATGTACGGAGGGTAGGCGCGTAACGAGCGCGCAATGACAGGGTCGCACGGGTATGGGGATCTAGTAGATCAGGGCGGATACATGAATGGTCTGGAGATGTCAGCGACGGACGTGGGACGCGGTCGCGCGGCCATGGGGCGAGGCGTGGTGACGGCGTGCGGCAGAGGAGGTGCCGCGAGTGGCTAGGGTGAGGGTTGTGATGATTGACGGGGACAGCGACGCCATGACCGACTCAAGGGAGGGTGGAGATAATTGGGAAGGAGACCTATTGACGGGTGAATCAACATACCAAAGCTGCACGCAATGATCCGGCGCGTCGAGAGTCCAGGCTGGGCGGGCTGGTCTGTTTGGCTGCTTGGGGCCGGGACAAAGAAAGAGAAATGCCGAGGGAGGGCGGAGGGTGGAGGTCGGAACGGGCGCAGCGGCGGAGGCGTGTAGCAGTCGGAGGAATCGTGCGCTCCTCTCCTCCCCTGCGGCAGGATTGACAGTGCTACGTGGATCGGGGTGCGGAAATGGGAGCTCGCTGGTGCCGTGATGCGTGTCGCATTCGAAATCAGGCACGCCCCGAGCGGGAGAAAGCCCGCGCCCAAAACGATCCACCCACAGCACCCGCCAAGCGCCCGCTCTCCCCTCCTCTCCCTGCGAGGTCTGCGCTGATGTCATTCACGATGCTGCTGCTCTTTAAATAACTCTCTCCTACGCGTCCCCCGTCACCCTCATCTGCGACACGGTCACGTGAACCAGGCCTCGAAAGTACTTTGCATTATGATATCTCAAGCGCGATGCTACGTAACACACGGCCCGCTGTTTTCATGGATCTTCCAGACGCCCTGCAGAGAGAAAAGACACAATTCCAGTGGTGGTGGTGGTGGCGGCCGTCGTCGTGTTGCATAGCTACCTCTCTCCCTCTCCTTGCGGCCGTCAGGTTCCGATAAATGGACGTACCAGCACCCAAACTATATAAATAATTATTCGCCCAGAAGCACAATCAACTCCACGCTCTTGGGTGAACGCCGGTGGCGCCAGCATACTGCGTGGTATCGACGGGGGGAACGGCCCGGGGGGTGGGCTGCAGAAAAATTAAGGCACCAACCGCAACTGGGCTGGCTTACAGCAACGAGTCGAGCCTCGTGAAGACGCTCAGGCAAGCAGCGACAACCTGGTCACACTCCTGTCAGCACATGCCGCGCCCAAAATCCATGGGGGTCGCCTTACCTCAAGCTGCAGTTCCTTGTCCTTTCCACTGTTGATTTCATCCTGCACAACCTGGCCCAAATTGGCTCCCACGCCGCCAGAGCCCCCAGCACGCTTCGCAAAGGGCCATTGAGAGTACTCAGCCAACAACTCGTCCACTTGCGCAAAGGCCCTTTCCCGCGCTTCGTGGCCCAGGGTTGTAAGTGCATTCTCGAGCACATTCGCCGCATAAGCCGCGCAGACCATGGCAATGGTTCGCAGGTATCTGAATTCCATCTCATCCGGCAGGAATTGGCTAGGCGGGAGAACGACCGTGCGGCTCGTGAGGAGAGTACGGACCCGTTTTCTTATCTCGTCCTTCGCACCACCGTCGGCGACGGGGTGGGTCGCCATGTCGAAGAGGAGGAAGTTACGCTTCTCGGTTCGCAGGATGCCCTTGTCGACGAGACCCTTGGCAAGACGTTCGCGAACTTGCTTCAGTTGGTAGCCAATCTTCATGAGGTTCCATGTCTCGCCTGTGAAATGTGACGTCTATCAGCGTGCTGCGTCTTGTGAATGGGCGGGGCGAGCACTCACCGCTCATCAGATCAATCCACGAGGACACGCTCATTTTCTCGCTGGACTTCATCATCTTGAGCGCCTCATCCAGGAGAACCTCTCCGGTAAGCGTGTCGTCTATGACTTCGATGACCCGATCTGCGAGGGGGAAGCGCCGCCGCGAGGAATCCTTCTGCATGCTAACACGGCCCCTGAAGGCCAACTCTATAACTATGCAGCCGCGGAGAGCGTAGGAGATGTTGTCGTTCCAGAAAGATAGGTAGCCCTGCACCGAATGTCGTCAGTCCTGCGCTGCCCCTCCATGCCAGCCTGGCGTTGGCGCACCTGCTTGTCCTTCAGGCCCATGAGCAGCACCTCCTCCATGAGCGTCAGCTTGGGCTGCTTCATCCGCTCCGCGCTCTCGCTGATGTCCCGGGGGTCGAAGGCAATCTTGTGGCCATTCTCGGAACTTTCGTACGATGTCTCTAGACCGCGGGTGTCGTCGCGCCGTGGCACGGGCGAGCTCACACGGCTGCCATCTTCGTTGTCGCCGTTCGCCGCAACACCGCCGCCCCTGCGGCGCGTCAATCCAGAAGCTGAGGAGGCCATCCGCGGTGAAGTCTGGGTGAATGTTGCGATCGAGGACGGTTGTCGGGTCTGGGCTTCGGGCGCCGCACAGGGATGCGGGAAGGGTCCGGCGTCGGTGGTGGTATGCGTAAGCTGGCGTCAGGAGACGTTATTGACGATGGTCAGGTCGTTTTACGAATCGCGCAATGCTTCATACGCAGTGGACGTTGGGCACGTGGGTCGTCGTAGTATGGGAAGTGAAGCATGCAACCACGGTAGTCTGTAGTCGAAATAACTACTGCCCGCTTGGCGAGGATTGCGAACCCTGTCGCAAGGAACGTATCACACAACGGCACGCCTAACATGGACGCCATGAATGGAGACGTGAACTCATATGGCATTTGCAGGAGCGAATTCGTGTTTCTAGTCCATAGTACAGGGTCGCAAATATCCCAAGCTCACAGCGGCTTTGTACAATTAGAATTCCGCTCCTAGTCGCCCCCACCACCATACTCCTCCCAGTCCGTCGGCTACTTCTCCACCCATTTAGTGCGCTGGTCGATGCATTAGCATTGGATCTCCGTGGCTTGCGCGTGGCCAACTTACCATCGGGCTGGCTCAGGATGTACTCGACCGCCTTGTCAACTGCACCGCGTTAGCATTTCGGTACCGGCCGGCACACGCCCATCGTCGAGTGGCCATGGTGCTGCGCGAAGGCGCCTGCTGCTCGGAACGTACCGCTGTGGATCTGGTCGGCCTCCTTGTCCGGGATCTCGATGCTGAACTCCTCCTCAATCGCCATGACAACCTCCACGGTGTCGAGGCTGTCCAGGCCGAGGTCGTTCGAGAAGTGCGACGTGGGGGAGAGCTGCAGGCTACATGAGTAATTGGAGCGCAAAGGGTAAGCTCAATGCGGATGTACCTTGGAGGCGTCCTGAACCTGTGATGCGCGTTAGCATGGCCCAAGCTGGCAGGGCAACATGTAATAATAGCGTACCTTGTCAAAGCCCTTGAGCAGGTCCAGTATCCGGCCCTGGACCTCCTCCTGTGACAGACCGCCGTGCGCAGAGTAGAACCTGATGGCCTGGAAGCTCGCCGCGGGGAGGCGCTGCTTGGAGTGGGCGAAGAAGGCCGGGGCAACGGGACGGGCAATTGGAGCCTGCCACCTGGCGGCAGACCTGGCAGCGCCGCGGGCGGACCTGAGGATGGCGGTTCTGAACATTGTGGATGCGGTTGAGTGGGGCGGTAGAGAGAGATGGAGCCGGGTGTTGCGGTTGCGATGATGAGGCGCTTCGGAATCTTCAAATTCACTGCCCAGAGCTTGGATGTCATGTCACGTGCACCCCGCGACGGCAGACCGTCAGCCACACCTCCCACGGCGCCAGAAGAACCCCAGCTTTGCTGTGCTTCGAGGCTGCGCCTGCTGCGCCCTCGACCGAGTGTCCCTGGGCCGTCGTCGCGGCTTCGCTGCGCCCCTGTGCGGTTGCGTCGCCCGCCGCGCCCTCACCCGGCGTGCCTCGAGCCAATCAAACGAGGCTTACAATCACGACGCTTGACGGACATCGCTGCCGCTCCCATACGCCACTGCGCAACCTCCAAGTCCACCACCCCATATACCCCAACATCCACCTTCTGCCAGCATCCTCGCCCTGCACAATGGCCGCCACCAAGCCATTGACGATGCTGGCCCGCGCCCGCCCATCGACCCAGCTGCTGCGCCAGCACAACGCCTCGCCCGCCGCCGCCCTCTTCTTCTCCACCAGCGCACCGCGCGCCGCCCTGCCCTCCGGCCCGCCCCCCGCCGGCTTCCGCCTCCCGCCTCCCAAGCGCTGGGATCAGGATGCCGAGAGCTCGCTCGACAAGGCGGGCAAGTACTTCCTGCTGTCCGAGATGATGCGCGGCATGTACGTCGTGCTCGAGCAGTTTTTCCGGCCACCGTAATGTCTCCCATCAGGACGCCGTCTGCACCATGCGGGCTCAATTGGACAAGAGGGCTGATTGCGGTTTCCGCAGATACACCATCTACTACCCCTTCGAAAAGGGTCCCATCTCTCCCCGCTTCCGCGGTGAGCACGCCCTCCGTCGCTACCCCACCGGTGAGGAGCGTTGCATTGCCTGCAAGCTCTGTGAGGCCATCTGCCCGGCGCAGGCCATCACCATCGAGGCCGAGGAGCGTGAAGATGGTAGCAGGCGTACCACCAGATACGATATCGACATGACCAAGTGCATCTACTGCGGTTTCTGCCAGGAAAGCTGCCCTGTCGACGCCATTGTCGAGTGTAAGTCCATAAACCCTCACAGTTCAGCCCATTATCCATTGGTGCACGGATGGACTTGAAACATCAAAGAATTCGTGTAGAAAGGAAAGCTAACGCTCATTGATAGCGCCCAACGCTGAATATGCGACGGAGACCAGAGAGGAGCTGCTCTACAACAAGGAGAAGCTGCTGTCGAACGGTGACAAGTGGGAGCCTGAGCTTGCGGCCGTGGCGAGGGCCGATGCTCCTTACAGGTAAACCGGTATTAGCAATGGCGTAAAAGTGCAGTGGGGGAACAGCAAGTAGATGTACATACTGTAGCACCACAGCCGTCGCACTGGCGAAGTTTGTCGTTCCGTTTATTCACTATGAAATTTCCTATACTCAGGCATGCGAAAATGTATTCTATAGTCGATCTAATTTATCTCGTTCATATAATTGCTTGAATGAGGCATATGCCCCGTCTGACGTCAATGTGCCCAAAAGACTCGTAGAGAAATCAAATTTGTTGACTAACATGTGCAAGAAACCGAGCTGGTTGATTTACATACAACTGAGACTATGTGGTTCCACATACACAATTGTACTCCAATCAAGATTTGACTTCTATAGCTGTTGTATTCTCGCCTAAATTCATTCGCTTGGGGCTCGTTATACATGCAGGGGAGTGACCACACCCATGTCTGAGTTGGCTTGGCCATGTCTCTGACAGGATTGCACCGTTATGAGCCTTACATTTGATGGCCGTGCCTTTGAATTTGATATTCATTAATCATTGGCTTTTCACATCGCACGATAACCATTTCTTCAGGGGCAGTATGCATATTGTACGATCATAAAAGGGTTATTTATTATGTTCAACTTTTTTTAGACTGCCATTCCAAGGAGAAGCCTCAAAAGACCAAGAAGCACGATGAAGATCATGTCAATGGACCCTGTCCGGCATTAAGCCCCTACGTTACATGGACCCTCATTTGGCCTTGCTCCTGAAGCTACCCTCAAAACCAGGCCTCGCTTTTGACTTCTTCGCGCCACCCTTGGGCTTGCCGCCCTTCTTAACGCCCTTCTCCTCTCTTCTCTTCCTCAAATTCTCCTCGCGCTTCTTCTGCTTCATCTCCTTGCCCTTTGCGACGCCTTGGATACGCTCATTCCACTCCACTTCGCTCTTGAATTTTTGCTTCTCCTTCCGCTTCAACGTCTTCTTCAACAGTGAGACATCGTCGCGAACCTTTTCACCATGCGCCCGCTTCTTAGCATTTAACCAGAGATCCTTGTTCTCAATGTCCTTGCGCTTTTCCTCGTCCAGGCCCGCCAGACGCTGTTTCTTCTTCTCTGCAGCCTCAAGTGCCGTTTTGGGATCCTGCTTGCCTCTCTTCTTCCGTGCGTCAAGCAGACTTGTTGCGGATGTATCCAATTGTTGTCCGTCGTCAAAGGTGATGCGCCCAAAGGAAAAGTTATTTTGCTCCCCTTGCGGTGAGAATATGTCCGGAGTACCCGGCGAACCAGACCCGCGCAGACGCGCTAGCTCCGCCTCGGCTTTTGCGCGTTGCTCATCATCTTTCGCCTGCTTGCGCAGCTCCTTTTTGTGACTACGCCTCTGCTCTTCCTTGCGTCTCCGTGCCTCCATGAGTTCCTGGCGGTTGCGAGCAGGCTTGCCGTCAATTCCATCGGCTCTGCGAGCGGCGCGCATTTGGTCAATACGGGCCTGTAGCCGTTGCCTTAGAACCTCCTGCTCAGCGGGAGGAAGTTTGTGGATTTTAGCGGGTGTGGTGGAAGAATTGGTGGGGGGGACAATGGATGATGAAGAGGATGCGGAAGGGACGGCTGATGAGGCTGGGGACTCCGGTTCTGGCGAAGGAGATGCAGAAGATTGCGAGCCTTCTTGCTCTTCATCCATGAGGCCGCTGACGTCCACCTCGTCAATCTCCTCGTCTGCGCCAACACTAGCTTCGTCATCGTCGTCCTGCTCGACGCTCTCCTTGACTTTATCACCGGTATTCTTTTGGGTAGGTTTTTGTTGCTCTTCCGGGTTAGGCGCGCTGGCGGAGGACGTTTCTTGGCGAGTCTTCTTCGTTTGAGCCTTCTCTTGTTGCTTCTGCTTTTTCAGGGCTCGCCTCTCCTCAATCTGCTTCTGCTTCTCCTCCCTCTTCCGACGCGTCTCTTCGTCCTCTTCGGGCTTTTCGCTCTCGGCGGTTTTTTGCTTCTTCGGCTCCTTGCCGGTAGGCTTCAGGCCCTCACGAGGCTTTTCCTTGCCCGGCGCATCTGGGTCGGAGGAGTAGTCGTCGCCCTCCAGCTCACGCTTGCGCTTGCGCTCATTTTCGTCCATGACATCCTTTGCGCTCTGGTGGTTGTCGGGGTTGAGCTTTTCGCGCTTTGCGGCCTTCTTCTGGGCCTTGGTCTGCTTCTTACGCTGCCATTGGTCCTGTGCGGAGGCTCAGCGGGGGACAGGACAGAGGGTTGAGCGGGGCAGGACGGGATGACATACGCTGGTGTCCTGTGCATAGTACTGCTTGGCGGGGATCAGAGACATGAGACCTTCAAAGGCCTGAGCATGGCTCTTGAGGCGCTCCTAGCGGTGGCTGTCAGTCGCGGACAAATTGGAGAGTGGGAAAAAGGGGCAGTTAGGGGAGGGAGGCGCACCTCGAGGTCGTCACCCATATCTAAAGAAGGATCTGGAGGCGGTGGGTGGAGAGGGATCGGGAATCGAGAAACACGATGGGCCCTGTGGGTGAACTTTTGCCAGGAAGCTTGGCGCGACGGAGGAAAAAGGTGAAGCGAAAAGGCCACACGGGCCATCTGGCGCAGCACCAGCCCGCTCACCTGGACAACCCTAAAGCCACTCGGTGCGCTGTCCACCAGGTATGATGCGTGATCAGCTTCCGTCGTCCTCATAACTTGGATCTTGCTTGCTCAGCCTCCCTGTCATGGTTTGGTGCTGCCACGCACAAGCTGAGTTGGAGGAAGCCACCGCCGACGCTGCTGTCCTTCTAAAGGCCCACGAGCCCCGGTCTCTCTCTCTTCGCCCCCGTGTTTTCCTCTCGACCCCTCCGTGACCCGAGCATGACCGCGCACACCGTCGAAGCAAAGTCCCTATCTGCGCTAACGAGCCTTGCCTCGAATCCCCCGCGCTATCCGAGGAACCCGACCCATGAGCGCCACGAGCCTCTGGTTCTCTACATTGCCAGAGTGCCTGGCAGCAGAGGCGAGCCCGCTCTCAGACGCCGGCTGACGTAGACTTCCCCGCTAACGACTGTAGATGTCTTCCTGACCCCGCTAAAACCGCGCCAAAAGATTGTCACCGCCGAGGATGTCCAGAGCTCGCTCTACTACCTGCACTTTGACAGTCCCGACGACGAGGTGCTCAAGGCCGAGGCTGCCGTCGACGACGACTTGTCCTCGTCCGACACCCAATCGCCCGTAAAAGAGCACGCGCCAGTCGTGCGCAAACCTTTGCGCAAGCCGCTGCCTCCATTGCCAAGTGAAGATGGTGCAATTCCTCCTCCCACCACCATCAAGCGCAAGCCTGTCGCGCCTCCCGTCCTCTCGGTCAGAGACGACTCGGAGAACAAGCACAATCTCCCCGCGCCCTTGAGAATCCAAATTTCTCCGTCAAATGGCCGCGTGTCGCATCAGCGCGGCCATTCTTCCTACGATGTCCCTACCCTGAGAGCGGAAAAGCCACGCCCCACTTTGGACACTTTCTCTCACCAGCGCGGCCATTCTTCCTACGACGTCCCTACTCTAAGGCCAGAAAGGTCACGTCCCACATTGGACACTTTCTCCCAACAGCGTGGCCATTCTACTTACGATGTCCCCACCCTGAGGCCAGAAAAGTCACGTCCCACGCTCGACACCTTCTCTCATCAGCGTGGCCACTCTTCTTACGATGTCCCTACCGTGAGGCCAGAAAGGTCGCGTCCCACACTCGACACTTTTTCGCACCAGCGCGGCCATTCTTCCTACGACGTTCCCACCCTGAGGCCACAGAAAACGCGTCCCACATTGGACACGTTCTCCCATCAGAAGTCTTCCTACGATCTGCCTACTCTGAGAATGGGAAAGTCGCGTCCCAAATTAGACACTTCCTCCCAAAATAGTAGCTTTTCTGCCTACGATCTACCCGAGATACCCTTAGAAAACACCCGTCCCAGAGCACGCGTTACTTCCCGTTATAGCTACCAATCGTCGCGTACGACAAGTAGCCAATATAGCATCAATCCCGAAGATCGCCTTCCGGAACATCCGGGATTTATGGAGCATAGTCCACCTAGGACTGTGCGCGGTTTGGACAGAAGTTCCCCTTCCTCAGATCACATGAGCTTTTCAGACTCAACTCCACCAAAACCTTTGCGGCAGGTGGATCAGAGTGTTGACGACGTATGCCTGACTCTCATACGACGAGACCCTGCTTCTGGAGCACAGTGGAATGTTGGAAAAATCAGGGATCCGCAAGTGTTCGCCATATCGTCTGAGACTTTTGGAAGCAGTGCAACGCAACGTACCAAAAGAGCGGGCACGCCAATGCACTTGGAAATCAACAACCCTGGATACACTAAATTTTGCCAACAAGAGACCAACGGACCCCTGCCAACAAGATCAAGCCAGGAAAGCATAAGGACCTCGCGAACCAGCCTGTCAGATTCAGGCAGTCTGACCTTCGGCCCAGATACCACCTTTAGGCGGCGAATATGGCTCGAAGGTGCTCGGTTGACTCCGGATTATTTCAGCCAGCAAAGGTTGTCGTCAAACGCTTCAGCATACGGTGTGGATACGATTCGTTCGCCTGGGGAGGATGGCCGGCGAACTATCAAGTCCGGCTTCAAGGGTTACGTTTTTCAGAGCCCGTGGAATGGAAGATGCGAATTTGTCACTGGGGCTGCTGGCAGCTCTTTGAAGGTGAGTGTATTTGGCGAAGATTGGGTCGTTTTAGATGCTAACTACGCAAATAGTGTAAACATAGTCTTCCCGTCAGCAACCCTGTTTTTCAGTCACCGCAATCAGTCACCGTCAGTGAATTGCGCTTCAACCTTCCCGCGATTCCAAGCACACCTATGGAAGATGGCTCCGTAAAGCGGTCTTCGTTTTTCGCACGGCCCACCTTACAGAAACGGATGTCTGGGCTCACAATCAACGACCATGCTGAGCGAAATGGTCACTGGCAGCCAGAGCGGAACAGTCACTGGCAAGATATTCTATCGGGTGGGACAAACCTGGATCTATCTCTTGGGCAAGAGTCGGCGGGCGGAGGATTTGGTGGAAACAAAGCGAAGTTGGGCAAGCTCATCATTCAAGATGAGGGATTGAAGATGTTGGATCTGATCGTCGCGGCGAACATGAGTATCTGGTGGAGGGCATATGGTAAAGTCGAGGCGGCTGGGCGGTGAGGATTGGGAACAGGTTATGTGGCCAGGAGCCAAATCAGGACCAGGACGTGGAGAAACAGGCGCGACAGCAACAAAACAAGCTGTCCGCCTGCCCCGGTGGGATAATCAAGGGTACGATGTTCGACTTCGTAGTGGCTTTCTCTTCCTAGTGCTGTGCACTTCACTTCAAAGCTTAATTCACACTTTCACGCGCACGCCCCGGAGCCTTTCACCATAACACCTTCAAACTTTCGCTCTTTTTACGTTTCACTTCGCCGACCGATTCTTTAACTTGTCGCCGCCGACCACGTCACCATGGAAGCCACTCGATCCTCCGCGCCGCTAACACCCGCGGCTATGGAAAACTATCCAACCCTCAACTTTTCTGGCAGCGACGGCGCAATGGCCCTCCTTCACCGCATTCACAGTGAGGCCAAGCCCTTCACTGAGGTCCGAGCACTACGCCTGATCCTCATGCCTGGCGACAACTTCGACGACTTTGACGACGACATGTGGTCGGTAGCACTTTGCGCAATCCACCCCGGCAACGTAAGTGACCCTATTCTCTTCTCATTCGCAAAATCTCACTAGCAACTAGACGCCGCACGCGCTCGCATACGTCTGCATCGTCATTGATGGCAACATTCTTTTCGAGCGCAACGCTCATCGCGTGACCAATCCTGTCGGATCGCGCGACGCGGACCCTAATCTCAAAGATCTCCTCTCAGCGAACCGCAAGATCAGCTCACGGGCTCTTGAGAAAGCCCCACTTGAGGTCCACTACTACGAGCGAGCCGTTATCCGTGCGCTATGCGGTATCCGAGGCGTCACAAAAGTCGACATTCGTGGCCCAGTGGAACCGCGCTTGAGACAGCAGATTGTGGACTCCATGACTAGTCCTATTGGTACTGATCCAGCTCCTCTTGACGACGATATTGATGCAGCGTAAGTAATTTACAACCCAAAAGCAGTTATGACTGAACACAATATAGCCTGGCTGCGGATGGTCTCTGGGGATTCCTCGATGGGAAGAACACCAACAAAAGCGTCTACTTTAACACAGATCAACCTGCCATCTTCGACGACAGTGATGACAGCCCGCTCTCTTCTCTTCCCTCAGAACCTCCCTCTCCCACTCCTTCTATCCACACTGGCGACACTCACATCCAACAGACTGCCGAGACCAAACAGCCCAACGACGAGGACGACAACGACGACAGCGCCCACACAGACACTTCTTCCAACACCGGCTCCGCCTCCGACTTTGAGCCCGACGTCCGAATCACCTCTCGAAAGGGATTCACCACGCGCCGCGTCACGCGCGCCCTGCTCACCCCACCCCGAGCAAGCAAGAAGCGCAAGCTCGCCCACAAGAACAACAACTCGTCCTCCTCGCTTCCCGACAGCGCTGCTCAAGCAACCTCGCAAGCCTGGCAGCCGCGCCTCGCCGTCATCAACGCCCAGAGACAGGACATCCACGATTTCGGACACCCGCTCACCGCCGCGCCGGCGACCCACATGCCCTGGTTCGAGGCCAAAGACGACGAGCAGGACGAGTGGCTCCTGCCGACGGGCAAGGGCGCGCGCGTCTGCGTCGGCAAGTTCGTGGGTAAGGAGTGAATGCCGCTGTTGTTGTTTTGCTGGCGCTGCTGCCACGGCGAAGGCGGCGACAGATGTAGCGCTTTGTGCTCGTTCCTGTGACGGGAGTGTGAGCGCGGAGTTTTTCGACTTATCGACCTACTACTACTACTACTACTACTACTTATCCCGAAGGATTTTTGAAGATTGACAGTCACGCACGCGCATACGAAGTGACCTTTCAGCATGGGTTTCTGGTTCGTCAGCGGGCGCGATGCTCTCTTTACGCTCTCCACTTTTCTTTTTTTGACGATTGACGGAAACACCGGAATGAAATGACTTTCACTGGACTACTTTCACGGATTTTGAACGGACCACAGGATGAGTGGCTCCATTCTGGATTAATTGACTTTTTTTGTTTTGTTTCTTTTCTTTTTCTCCGTGTTTTGGACGTCAGAGGTTTGTCTGCCCGAAGGCAATACTCTTGTTTCACACGTCGGAGCTCAGAAAGTTCCTACAACTGAACGCGTTTCGGCCCAGTAGCATGTTTACTCTGCGTAGTTGCGGCTGCCGTTACGGAAACGAAGTTTCGAATCATCAAACATGTTTGGCCCGGAAGTTCGTGTTTTAGGCCTCTGTAAATTGGAATCATCTCTCACAAAATGACAGTTGTTTTATTTCGAATCATTGTCTGCTTGATGTACTTGCAGTAGCACTATACAAAGCCCTAAATGGCGCAAAGACCACTACCTCTAGCATCCCCGATGCCTTTGACCGCGTCGTAGCCCGGCCAAGTGATCACACTACACCGTAAACCCTAAGACGAAAATTCGTTAGCCTAAACTGCATAACAGGAAAAGGCAAAAGGCTGCGCAGTTGTTTTGTCACGAAGGTTCGCAGATTGGGCTGGTAAAACAAAAATGACTGACCGATCCAAATGTAGGGGGATTCAAACTGCGCGGTAAACGAGAAATGCCGCCGTCCAAAAGCAAGAACCGCGATTAATTGAAGACAGGGGTGAAATACCTTTTGCAGATGAAGAAGGAAGTGACCCCAAACAGGATGAGGCCTGCTGTAATACCCCAGAACCACCAGAGACTTTCGATCTCTTGGCCCGGAACCGTGACGTTCATGCCCCACATGCCGGTAACAATGTTCATAGGCAGAACAATAGTACCGAGAACGGTCAACTTGCCGAGTACGTCGTTCGTCTGCTCGGCGCGCTCGTTCATACGAATGTTGATCTGCGCCAGATAGTTGCCGTGCGCACGGGATAGGAGGCTAGCGGAAGTATTGTCAGCCACAATGTCCTTAAAAAACATTACATCCAGCGCTAGATCCTAGTAGACGTACCTTTCGTAGTGGCTCAGATTTCCGGTCATGGTAACAATGTGGTCCTGGATATCTCCCAAGTAGAGGCCAATCTCGGTCTTGGGCGCAACTTCCCATTGCTCATTGCACCTCTTGGCGAAACCTTTGATCACATCGGCCTTGTTGCCCAGCAGCCGGTAAAGCGCCATGACCTTTTTTCTAGTTTCTCCAACCCGACGAAGCATGTTCCCGCCCGAGTCGCCAGCAGTTCCATCTGGCAGATCGGACTGCTTTTCGTACTCGAGTTCTTTCGATTTCGCGTTATTCTTGGGCTTGTTGTCGAGATTTTCCTCTGGATTGTGTAACCTCAGAATAGCATCATCGATGTCGTCCACTTCGTCTTCGATTTTCTGAATCAAAGGCGCATAGACATCAGTGATGTCATCAATTATGGCGTAGGCAATCCAGTCGGAGCTGAGGATCAGGTAATCCCGGAGCTGCCGGATCCTGCGGCGAACATTGGCCATATGAGGAGTCATCGAAAAGTGGATCTGTGTAAGAGATTGTTGTCAGCAACTGTTACAGAGTTAGTAGATGGTGAAGTGTTAACTTACACTAATCACCCCTTCCCTGAAAACAATAAAGTAAATATTAACCGGCTCTAGGTAGTCTTCGCTGTTGGTGTCCTGCTCGAAAGTGCGGTAGTTGACGAAATAGTAGTTGTGGAAAAGTTCTACTTTTTCACGAGCTTCTTGCATCATAACATCCTCGTGAGTTAGAGGATGTATACCGAAGGTTCGCGTTATGGTCTTCATCTCGGCTTCTGTTGGAGAGAGAATGTCAAGCCAAAACACTGGGCGGGCCCCGTATATCGGTTTCTTCTGCGTTGGTGTGTGCGAAAGGATTGGCGTTGTTTCTCCAGTTTGTTCTCCAGAAGAATGTAACTTATTCTCAACGCGTAGTCTTTGCTGTGATGCCCCTCGCGACCCTATGTTCGGTGATGCGGCTTTGCTCTGTGCATTCACATTGAATGGAGTGCTTCGTTCCTCTTCTTCATCAGAGGAGCTATCGTCCGATAAAACAGGGGGATCGGGAATGAATAGCTCGCGGAACGTCTGGCCTTCCTGCAGCAGCTCAGAGAGCGTATGACTGTGAAGCGTACTCTCAAAGTCTTCGTTGAAATAGGTGAACCGGAATGGTGCATCATCCTCTTCCCGATGCCAGGCCCTCTTCTGTGGTCGCAGCCGCCCTTCAACGAAAAGCGGTTCATTGACCTTTCGTGCTCGGATGCCTTCGAGAGTGCGCTGTTCTTTCTCTTCTGTCGCCCATTCTTCCAAAACAGAAAGGTTGGGCCAGGGCTTTCTTCTCCTGCGGCGCGTGCGGGTTGTGCCTTCAGGAAAGTGAGAATATTCTTCGTGGCCTATCTCAGACATCGTTTCTTGCGGGAAGCAGACATCATATTCAGCTGGATGTTCCTCGGCCTGCCTTCGAGAGCTTCCCGGTTTCTCGCGAGTAGAGCGTGGTGAAGATCCCCCAGACCCTCCTTCAATGGCATCTTCATCGATGTTGATGATAGCATCGCGGGAAATTGGCCTTGGCTTGCGACCTGAATCCGGCGATCTTGAGCGCGTCAGATCACCAGTAAGCATAACATCGTCGAAGCCCATGTTAGACTCGAGTCTTGGGCTGCCCGGTACAGAAGGAGGATTGTTGACATCATAATCGTCCACAGTGTTGGACGATCTCTGGTGAGGAACGCCTGGCCTGGGGGCTAACCTCTTTTTCTTCTTGCTCGACACGGATGAAATGGTACTGGAAGACTTTCGGCGACCACGGTCGTTAGGCCGAACGCTCGAGAAGCCGCCATAACCTCCACTACTGCCTAATCTTGGGCTTGTTTTCTTCGAAGAGCCCATCAGCGGCGTGCGGTCATCCGCTTCATCTTCGGCTTCGTCATCGTCTCTATCGGCTCTCGACAACTTGGGAGCGCCTTGGAGTTTTGGTGGCGGAGGGAAAGGATAGGCTTGCGACGAACGGTGGCTCGGGGAGGCTCGATTGTAGGGCTGGCTGGCCCGAGGGCTGTAGAAGCTACCCATGATGCTTTGCCGGCGCGTTCTCAACGGACCTTGTTCGCTGAAATATAAATGTCAGCCCACGTTCCGAGACATAATGGTATTGGGACAGGCTTACCGGTGATCCAACAAAGCTTCGCTTTCGAGACTAGTGTTGCTGCGATTCGTGACTAGGCGATAGAAGCTATCCCTAGTAGCCTGCTCGCTGGTTACGTCGGCCAAACTGGGTCGTCCGGCGGCAGCGGCATCAGACACAGCATCGATATGATCGGAGGGCGCGGCAAAGGACTGGCGCCTTCTTCTCTTCTTGCCGCCACGATTCTTCTTGCGCTTCGAGGAGGATTTAGGGGCTGGGGAGTCGTGTGAAGGCTGGCCATAGGGTTGGGAGGTGGCAGAGGCTGCCTGTGCGTAAGTGGTTGCGCCCCGGGGGAGCGTAGGGGCGGCCGAGGATTCGCCTTGCTGATCTCGCGACGACATGGCTCGCGGTGAGTGGTCGCCTCAATGAGCGAGTAGGAGATTGCGCGGGCGACGGGCGACGCGAAAATGATACGGGGCGGAGGACAAAGGTGAAGAAGAGTTGGAAGTTGGGGTGCGCAGTTGCAGGCCGGGCTGACGTAGTGGAATCGGCTCCCGTGTGGCCCGAGCAAGCGATCGATGCTGCGGTCCTGCCGTACAGGGACTCGGGCAGATCTGGAAGCGAACTGTGCCTCTGCCAGCCCGGGGAAGGGGCATTGAAATAGGCAATCTTCTTTGATTGATACATATCCCCCACCCTTCGCTACCGCTACCATTCTTGGCCCCCCCTCTCCTGGAGCAAGGGATCCCTTTCCCGCGCGTCGATGCCCTCGGGCGGAACTCTATTGATCGGTGAGCAAAGTGGCTGTGGCTGCGCCTGGTACAAACTCACGCGACAAATCCCACAAACGCCAGCATGTACAACGAGCCCACAAACGCCATGGTCCACTCAAAGATGCCCGCGATGCGCCAGTAGCCCGAGTACATCAGCCCCGTGAAACATGTCCCCAGCCCTACTTCCGTCAACACTATGGTTGCGCTCGCCGAGCAATACAGCCGTAGCAGTCGAAACCGCGACGGCTTCTTGGTCTGATCAAAGTATACCAGCGTCGTACAAAGCGCCGACAAAGCCAGCCCGCTGAAGCACACCAAGAGCAAGATCCGATGCTCCTCGTGAAAGCGAAACGTGTCCATAACGCCCAGAAGAATCAGGCCTGCGCCGGCAACAACGCCAGACAACATGGCTACGAACGACGTCCAGTGCTTATACCATACGTCGTCAATTCCGTACATGCGACGGTTGTACCGCGCAAAATGAACGGCGCAGACGGTGCCGATGAAGGCGAAGGCTGTGATACATGATCCAACGAGAAAGAGGGGCTTTAGCTCGAAGGCCGCGATGTCCGAAATGAAGCTGCCGCACCGTCGTCAGCAACGGGACGCACACACGTCCAAGAACTCACGCGACATAAGGATTGGCCTGGCCGGGATATCGCGGTGTCCCTCTCGCGACCCACGTGATCAGCAATACCAGTAGAGTGAGGAACCAGGCGATGCTGGAAACGAGAGGCAGCAGCCAGAGCCGGTGGAGGGGAGCCTGCATGGGAGAGAGGAGACGAGTTGATGAGGCTCTTCTTACGTGACACCGCTGACGCAAAACGATAACGTCCGTCACCGTCAAGCGAGATTCACCGCCTAATGAGATAAAAGCCCTTGTACGGGATGGAAGAAGAAACACAGCTACGGTGTTTGTAGTATGTATGTGCTCTAAGACCTTTTCACTTATATCCAGGATTAAGGCTTGTAGCTAGACAATGAGTAGTCCGTAGGAACTGCTTGTATCATTCCCTGTCTCGCTAGACGGGGAATCTCTCGGTTGACGGTGACGGATTACGTCGGATATGGATGTCGCGAGCAGCACCGAGGATGCGATGGAACACTTTGGGTGCTTGATTGGTAAGCTGGCCGCTATGGCAACACACTCCCGGCACCGTCTATTTCTGTCCTTTTTGTCTTTGACAGTCTTCGAACGTACAGAGTCTTAAAGACTAACCTCAGCAATCGTGGCTCTCAAACGTGCAATGACGCATTACAGGATCGACATTGTGTCCGACACAGTATGCCCGTGAGCCATCACCGATCCCACAACATACAAACAATGTTCTAATGCCCCCCTCTCAGCTGGTGCCTGGTCGGCAAGAAGCGCCTCGAAAGCGCCATTAGCCAGCACAAGGCCGTCTACCCCAGCGACACTTTTGCGACGACTTGGTGTCCTTTCTACCTGGATCCCACCGCGCCCGTTCCCGGCGAGGATAAGCAGACGCGCTACGAACGCAAACTTGGCGCGCAGCGCACAGCTATGATTCAGGAGCGGCTCGCGCAGGTTGGCCGGGAAAACGGCATCAACTTCAAATTCGGAGGGCGCACCGGCAACACGCGCGACTCTCATCGACTGATCCAATTGGG
The DNA here is from genome assembly GCF_010093885.1 of Aplosporella prunicola CBS 121167. Lineage (NCBI taxonomy): Eukaryota > Fungi > Ascomycota > Dothideomycetes > Botryosphaeriales > Aplosporellaceae > Aplosporella > Aplosporella prunicola. The sequence continues at coordinate 634,706 of NW_022983529.1, read as the reverse complement.
GAAAACCAAAAGTCCAGAGCTTCAGACCCGCGTCGTTGAAGAACTTTTTGCTGCTTACTTTGAGAACGAAAAGGACATTACCGACCATGCAATTCTGCGGAGCGCTGCGGTTAATGCTGGCTTGGAAGAGGCTGAAGTAAACGAGTGGCTGAGTACTGATAAGGGAGGAAAAGAGGTCGATGAGGAGGTGGCGAAGGCACAGATGCGATTCATCTCCGGTGTCCCCAACTTCACGATCCAAGGAAAATACCAGATTGGGGGCGCTGAGGAGTCAGCGACATTCTTGGAGACTTTTCAACAGATCAAGAAGTCGGAGTCCTCGTAGATACAGCCGAGACTGGTTGCAACATTAGGCCAGACAGAAAATTCCAATTGTCAAGAAAAGGCGCTTATCAGTATGTTCTACTAGGTTTGCGTGCATGGCAGCTTGCACATCTTTACTGTTATAAGGAGAAAAAAGGCATACAGTCCGCCTGATCCACTTTGCACGCCGGCTATATAAGACACTATGGTCTTAAAGACCATAAGTCTAACCAATTCGACAAAGAATTCAAGCCTGTTGAAATATCCCATTTACAAATTTCTCGTTTGTTAACTACCAGAGCTTCAGGATGCTCCTGACTTTTTAGCTTCTCCTGCCGCCTCTTCGACAATGAGCTGTTCCTTGGGGATGCCTCGTTGCCTAAGTCCTTCAATCCTAGCCCTTTCTTCTCGTTCTTCCTTCTTCAAGTAAAGAGCCCACCAGATCCAAAAAAGAAGCATGCCTGTACGTCATTTCGCGTCACAACCAGTTTGGGTCTCTTTTGCTTTACTTGGCTGAGTACCAAGGTCTACAGTGGGCACTCACCTAGGAGCATAGCCCCAATCCCTCCAAACATGATGCCAATCTCATGGCCAACCGATGGAGGAGCAACGTATTTGTGCGAGTTGTCCTCGCCACCGGAGCTTGCATGGCGAAGGTAAAACCGGTTACTGTCGGGCATGATGATGCACTTAGGAGTAGAAAAGTCGAAGTCGAAGGTAGTCTTGTTTGTTGTCTCGTTCCTGGTCAAGCGTGAAGGCAACAAGAGGGCGGAGTGTATGACGGGGCAACCGACAGCTATCAACGCTCTGCCACAGGCTCCTCCTATTTAAGATGGGCTGATTTCTGACTCGAACCTTCTGCCATGCATCGCGGCAAACGTCATCTCCTTAGGCCAAGAAGCAGTTGTCATCTGGTACAACTGGTGATTGAGAATGCCAATCTTGGGTGCTCTCGGCGACGTCTTGGCGGTGTCGCCGGTGTATGGTCGTGCTGCATGGTGAAGGCAAACAATTGATAACAAGTCCCCCTCTCTAACACTGTGTAGAATATTATTTCTTTTTAAGGCGTTTAGAACTCACCCCACCAGTTCGGTCGAGATAGCTGCTGACATTGTCATCCACCAGTGCATGGATGAACGACTTGCACATCCATTTTGCCAAGTGCACAGCCCGATGGAATACTGGGGTTGTGTTTGAGTCTTTTTGTTTACTTTATTCGGCTTGTTGTAGAGGAATAAATTGAATCAATCGTCGGGTGGAAAAGTTCCGCGAACATGACAAATCTGTGACGCTGACCTCATCCACTGCGATGTTCACATCATCCACCGCACCATATTAAAAGGATCCAATAACGTTCAATGTCAATACGTATACGTACATTGGCTCGACGGACTCGAGGCGCAAAATATGGCTGATCCAAGTCTCTACGCATACCCTTCGCCCCTAAAGGGCTACGAGAATCTTCCGTCGCTTCCAGAGTAAGCTTGTATAATCTCTCGGATTCCCAACACGCTGCAACGCACCATTATAATACTTCAAGATAACAGTTTGCTAACAGAAATTAGTGAGCGAAACTCCGATGGCAAATCCTATGTCAATCCTCCGGCAGAGAAGCGCAGTGAAGCTTATTCGGAATTCCCTGCACCAATTACCAATGGCATCCGGGGTGGCTTCGATGTCCATGTTTATTTCCTCCAGTCAGACGAAGAGCAGACAAACTTTGCCAAGCAATTGTGGGAAAGAGTGAGACGAGAGTGTACGACCCCCGCTTTCTACTCGTCACACGTACTTATCGTACCGTAATTGTTATCGACTCACACGTTCATTTCAGTTCCTGAACTCCGTATCTATCAAGTTTGGGATAAGCCTATTGGGCCGCACATCACTGGCATGTTCGAAGTAAATCTTTTCACCCCGGAGCAGTTCGGTGCATTCATCCCCTGGCTGGTGATCAACCGTGGTCCACTGTCTGCACTCGTACATCCTAACACAGGGGAAGACGAAAGAGATCACACGCAACGTGCAACATGGATGGGGCAGCCTTTGCCTCTACGTCTGAAGCTATTTAAGTAAATGGCACAGAAGAAAAAAGGGGTTACGAGTGCCGAGAACAAGAAAAGTGCCTGAATTGTTCCAAGACTATTCTGGCAGTTGTGTTTTAGAACCGAACCGAATCCCGTTATCAGCCTATCAATCTCGTTCTGACCAGCAGAGAGGCTCTTTTGGGGAATGGATAGTTTAGTTATCTCGTCCGTATAGTTTTACTCGTTGGCAATGCCTTTTCATGGTTCCCTGTCAAATGGTCCCCATCACATCGCCGCATGCATATCTTACCATCTTCACGAACGTCCCGTCTTGCAGATTAAGCGTTGCCCATGGCAACATCCGGTCCGTCTTCACCGACGTTTTCCTGTCTTCTTGCCAAATACCCGAGAACTCCCCAGCTACCTCGCATGGCCTCGACACGGTCATCTACGTTGAAAAAATCATACCAACGCGTGCGACGGAGCACTGGTCGACACCAAGAGGGGTCTGCAGGTTGGGGGGAAGGCAAACTTCCGGTTTCAAGCCAAGAAATGTAGGCCGGGTGCACATGCAGATGCAAAAGCGAAACATGGGTATTCAGGGATGAGAAAACGAACACCTATACGGCAGATCAGTTGTTAGCAATTGCGTGCGGACTGGCTGGATGAGGGTGTCAGGGGCTGTGCTCAAGGTATAAGTATGACGTCGTAAGAACAAGGGCTTACATCGTCCCACTCGGATTGCTTGTTTTTTCCCGTGGCTTCGTAGTCAACCTTAGGATCCCAGAAGCCAGCGCCAGGCTTCAACTCGGCCCAGGCTTCTGCAGCAGACTTTTTCCTACTTGCAACTCGCCTGCTTGAAGAACTCCTTGGCTTTTCGCCTTCTTTTTCGGCATCTTTGGACTTAGGAGCGGGCCCGTCGCTATCACCACGGCCCTCTCCAACCTCACCACCACTGCCGCCACCCCAACGGGGTACGGTGGTCCACCAACACCCCTCACCGGGTTTTCGCTCTTTACGGCCTTCGCGAGCCCGCTCTTGAGCTATGCTGAGCAACGAGCCAATCTCACGCATCACGTCCAACAAAGCCTCTTGCTGTCCACGCTGGTCAGTTCCGTCACTCTTTCCAAAATCAACATAATCCCCCGACCTTATGCCAGCGACTGGTCCTGTCAACCAGCCTTGCCGCGCCTTTGTCCGATCTGTGCTAGGCTTCCATAGCCCGACACTGACGCGAACAGGCATACGTAAGTTCTCTACCTGCAGAGCAGGTGGCCGGCGATGTGGCGCTAGAGTGAGATTGAAGGACCAGGCGATGGGCTCAACAAAGGAGCGGATAGTATCAGTGCGGTAGCTATCGGGCATGCCTCGACCGGAACCGATGCGGAGTCCTTTGTAGGTGCCGGTCGGAGCCTGTGAGCTGGTGTCTGTGGCTGGTGTGCTCGCTGGACGTTGGGCCAACTTTACGGACTGGCCTGGGGCCTGTGCATCTTCACCACCGAATGGTCCCGTCTTGGCCTTCTTGCGCGGCTCGGACTCGTCGATATGCGTGGATTCCAACTTGACAGTCTCAGCTTCTCCGTCTTCTAGCTTCTGTTTGCTAGCCGCCTCGGGACCGACCGTACCTCCGTTGGAGCCGGTTTGCTGGCCTTCTGGGTTTGGCGGTATGTATTCATCCAGACTGGAATCCCAGTAGTAGGCCATGTTGTCCAAGCCCTCGAAGAAACGTCTGAAGTGAGCAAGGCGAGGTGGCTTCTTTCCAGGGGGTGGAGTACGCGTGAGAGCACTGAAGGCATCATGATTATCTATAGTGACTTCCTTCAAACGGAGCACGAAATCATCGCGGCCAGGATACGGCCTACCGCTGCTCAAAGCATACTTGGCGGCCGCATACGGCTCGGGAGCGTCGGTAGCAGGATCTTCAAGCCATGACTTGGGAGGTAAGAACGAGGGACCATCGGGAAGAGCAGACAAGATCTCGTCAAAGCCGCATTCTGGCTCAAACGCGATGTTCAGTGCAGCAAAGTGGTCGAGTGAGATGTCTGAGGGCTTCTTGACACGCGCAAAGCGCTGGAACAAAGCCGACGGGCGGGCAGTGTCGGACCAGCACTGGGGGTCTTGGTGCGGCGGCTTGAAATGGGGGAAGGCGATGGGCGTAGGCAAGTCCGGCGGCGCGCGTTCTTGGGCCGAGTCGTGCCTACCGGCAAGAAGAGTGCCTGGGAGCAGCAAGTCAGCGGGAAGCCGGACAGAGCGGTCACGTGATGGCCCGATGCTCGCACAGCGGGACGAGGGACGGGGACTCACTGCTTCCACCAAAGCCAAACATGGTCGTCGCGTCGCGTCGATGATGGATGCTGCGGGAGGATTCGCGAGGGAAATGGTGGCCTCACCTCACCCACACAGCGCACGCACGCACGTCCGCACGTCGGCACGTCCGCATATGCAGGGAGCGGGCAGGCTAGGGGAACGGCGCCCGTGCCGCGCGGGTGGGGAAAGGACCTACTGCGTACGGGAAGCGCAACACCACTGGGCGGCGATGAGACGGCGGCAGCGACAGCGCTGAAGCGCCCAAGACGCCGCCCATGCCCGAACCGGCCGCCTGAAACGCGGCCGGCTTCATGTGTTTCTGTGAGCCATGTCGCCTCCGCATTTCTTCTGTCTACATCCCGTCTGCCGGCCTTTCCCTCTCTCCAAGCCTTTCCTCAATGTCCTTCCTGTTCTGCATGGATGGCCTCTCCCCAGCAGTCCATCACCACCGTCGACGGCAGGCGCTGTACCCGCGTGCGGAGAAACGCCACCACCTCCCTCTTAGCCGGCGCGCCCACTTCGACCACTCCCGCCACCTCTACCACCGTTGGTACGCAGAGTCCTTCTGTGTCATCTCTCGCTGCTGCTTCCACCTCTGCCCCCGCGCAATCCACTGCACAGCGCATCCCTTCTTCCAGCGCATCCACTCCCCCATCCGCTGCAAGAGTAGAATCTGATTCCTCTACTTTAGTCGCAACAGACGGCTCATCTTCCACAAGCTTTCTGTCGCAATCTACTTCATTGCATTCTGCCATTGCACCAACGGCCGATGCAACTTACTCCTCCCATAGCCACAGCGCAGCATCCTTGTCGCCGGGAGCTATCGCAGGAATTATAATAGGCGCACTTGTCGGCACAGCCATTGCTGCGTTGTTACTTTTCTTCTGCGTCCGACGGAGGAGACGGAGTAGAGGCTTTACGAGCCAAACACCGTCTAATGAAAAAATACCTGGTGATGGAAATGGAGGCTTGACACACCCTGCCACGGGAACGCTAGGGGGATCGAGCTTTTTTGGTGCGTTATTTGCGACTTTTAGACGTCCGAAGGCGGTAGATCAAGGTGCCAGGAGTACCACCAACTCGCCGTACATTGACGGAAGAAGCGGCGGATCGCGATTCTCCGCCAGCTCCGCCGGATCAACTCGTCATCTCCGCTCAGCCAGCGCTCCATTGGCGAATCAACTTCGGAGCGTCAAGGACCGCTTCAGGCGACGGTTGGGCCGGGCACGTCCAACGTCTACGGATAGTGTGCGCTCATTCTTTACCCCAACACCACCAGTTCTTCCAGTCCTACCAGTCCAAACCGCGGAGGACCCTTTCAGAGACCCGGACAGATCGGAGCTCCGTATCACAAATCCGGATTCACCCGGAAACTCTGTCAGTACTAAAGCCAAGACACTTCGGTCGGAAAGGACACCTCTCACCCCCGGGACACCAAATTGGAGACAGTCTACACTTGACTTCCAATTCCCGTTGCCTGCGCAGCCCAAAGATCCATTCTTGGATCCATCTCCCAACCAACGGCAGACCATCCGTATAGAAGACAATGAGATTCAGCGCGAATCATCTCAGCTGCTGGCTCCGTACCGGAACCGCTCACAGAGCCATGCCACGGCATTGTCTCATCCAACATCATCATTTTACTCCGCCGATGGAGGAGGTTTGATGTACACCCCGCAGGCCTCGGTGCACATCTCACCCCTCAAACCTGCAGCAAATCCCTTTGATGACCGCAATGCATTTGATTTTGAATCGCTACCTAACCCGTTCACTTTATCTAATTTAAATGATGGCGGTAATGGTCCGAAATCCGGCATTCCACTCGCCAACGCGGTAGTCATCAATCGCTCCTCTCTTAGCCGATCAATGTCTACCTCGTCCACGCGGTCCTCCAACCCGCTACCCACGACATACAGCGACCGTAGCTCCTATTTTGGTCCCGGGCGCAGTGGTAGCAAAAGCGGTATTAGCAGTCGCCGCGCGACAACCAATAACCGCGAAACAAGAGGAAAGAGCGATCCGTTCGATCTCGACAGACCAGATATTTTAGGCGTGAGGTAAAGGAATGGCATACCGGATGTGTCTGTATAGTGTAAAAGGGGCGACAGGGCGGGACGTGGGTTGCTGAAATACGGCCACTGTCTGGAGTATGACGTGAGGAGTAGAAGAACCTACACGGCGCAGACGATTAGAAACGAATTTTCTTGGAACTTGTACGATAGCAGATACCAGTCCGGCCAACCGTTTTAGGGGCCAGTGGAATATAGAGGAATGTAAAGATCGTCCCGACACCCTACTCCTACCTATGGAGAATACATAGGTACGATAAAGTTCTGTCCTCACTCGGATGAAACTACCGTATATTTCACACTCGAAATTTTAGAGCACACTAGCTAAGGTCCATATTTATTTTGGAAGCTGCGCTGACGGGGGTTGCCTCTACGCTGATTGGTGCAGCGTAAAAATCACAGTTGGCATAGTTGTTACCCTTGTTCTTGGAAGGCTAGTAGGTTGTTCGCCAATTGTGGTCGGCAAATCCGCGGTCCAAACGTTCTTGAACCACTTGCGTCACGCGTCCTGGCGTCGAGCCTCGATCTTGTCTTCTTGGCCTCACTCTTTTTTTGCCAACTGCACCAATGGCCAACTCATCATCCGAGCTCTCGTCTCCTCCGCCGGAAACAGGTGCTACTTCCCCAGATCTTACAGATTTTAGGGCGCCACCTCCATCCGAAGTCACCACAACCGCAATTGCCAGTCGCAAGCGTGAGGCGGAACAAGTGACATCGTCCGTGAAAAGAATAAAAAGAGCTACTGGGGATCCCCAGTTGGAACACATCGAAGAGTCTGAGACGAAAGAAGTTTACCCGCTCTCCAAACCAGCACCGGAGCAGCAAAGCCAAGCGCGCAAGAGCAAGAGGGTAGCTGCATCCCAGGAAGATAAAACGACACCCGAAGTTAAAACAAGCGTAAAATCCTCTACCAACAGTACTCCGAAGGAACCTGCTCAAAAGGCAAAGACGAAAGCCAAAGTTTCTGTTGAGGATAAAGTCGAAACAAAGGTGCAACCGGAAGCAGATGGTACTGAGTTGAAGCAAGTCAAGCGAAAAAGAAAGACCAAGGAAGAAAAAGCACTGGAAGCTATGCCGCTCGCTGCTAGAACAGTTGGGTCTAAGCTATTTATTGGTGCTCACGTTAGTGCCGCAGGGGGTACAATCGCTATTTTCCTTTATCGTTTACATCTGAACGGGCTCTGACATTAATATTTACAGGCGTGCATAATGCAATCACCAACTGTCTTCACATAGGGTAAGTCGGACTCCAAAACTAATGAGATCATTCATTCCTTATAAATACAGCCTAGCTAATAGCTCGCAGCGGAAATGCCTTTGCCCTTTTCCTCAAGTCACAACGCAAATGGGCAAATCCACCGTTGGCTCAGGATCACGTAAAGTTGTTTAAAGCTTCCTGTGATACGCATAAGTATGACAACGCGCATCATGTCGTTCCGCATGGCTCGTATCTTGTGAATTTGTGTCACACTGATGCTACGCGGACAAAGCAAGCATACGACTCGTTCTTGGACGACTTGTCCCGCTGCCGCGAACTAGGCATCAAACTCTACAATTTTCACCCAGGAAATTGTGCTAGCTCAAGTCGCGAAGAGGCACTGCAGCACCTGGCGACTCAGCTGAACCGAGCACATGAGGATCCTTTGTCCGGTGATGTTATCACTCTCCTGGAAACCATGGCTGTCACAGGAGGCAACACGATCGGTGGGACATTTGAGGAGCTCAAAGCCGTAATTGACCTTGTTGAGCATAAAGACCGTGTTGGAGTGTGCTTGGACACCTGCCATGTTTTCGCAGCAGGTTATGACCTTCGGACCCCCGATTCCTTCAAGGCCACGCTTGACAAATTCGATGATACTATCGGATTACGTTTCCTCAAGGCCTTACACATAAACGACTCCAAAGCGCCCCTCAATTCATGCCGGGATCTACATGCGAACATAGGCACCGGATGTCTTGGTCTCCGAGCTTTCCACAACATCATGAATGAGCCTCGCCTACATGGCCTTCCAATGGTGCTAGAGACTCCGATCGACGTACCGAATCCGGATGATCCCAAAGGAAAGAAGATCGATGACAAAGGCGTATGGGCAAGAGAAATCAAAATGCTGGAGGAGCTTATAGGCATGGATGTTGAGGGCGACGATTTCAAGAAGTTGGAAATGGAACTACAGGAGCAAGGCAAAAGTGAACGAGAGAGAGTTCAGGATCAGGTCGATAGGAGGGAGGAGAAGAAAAAAGCAAAGGGGAACAAGGGCGGAAAAAAGGGTGCTGGAGGAAGAAAAGCCAAGGACGATGGCTCTGAAAGCTCCTCGGGTTTTAGCGAAGCTGGTGATGAGTAAATTTGAGCAGCACCTCTGGCAGCCAGTCGACGGAAATTGTCGGCCTACGAGCAGAATTAGCATTATCATCAAATAGGGAACTCTGTGTGCATCGTTGATGAATTTTGTGCGGTTGTTGAGATAGTGACAAAAAGTTGTGGTCAAAACGTGCATGACGCGGACCGAACTTTTTCGTGTAGGTTCATCGCGTCGCGTCGCGCAAGCTGCTTGACCGAACCTCGGACCCCAGACCGCAAAGCTTCAACAACATGCTTTCGGCTTGCTCCAAGGCGGCCTTTGGCAGGACGTTGCGACAACAGTCGCTTGTATGCCAATCATGTTTGCAGCCATTGAGACAGTCAATGGGTATCCGCGCCCCCGTGTCGCGCTACTCGATGCGGTGTTTGCACGTTGAGTCCAAAGCCGACGATCTGGTGCCATTTAGGAAACTCCAGAAAGAAGAGGCCAAGAGGAAAAAAGCGGAAGGCCAAGGACAGACTACCATATCCAAGTCCAAGGCTGGAGATCCAAGGTTGCAAAAGTGGGAGTTAACCGTGGGAATCGAGATTCATGCAGAGCTCAATACCGCTCGCAAGCTCTTTTCAGGGGCTGGCACGTCCAGCAATGAGCTTCCAAACTCTCATGTCGCCCTGTTCGATGTTGCCTTCCCGGGAACACAGCCGCAGTTCCAGAGCGAGACTCTTATCCCCGCTTTACGCGCAGCAATGGCACTGGACTGCGATATCCAGACCAAAAGCAGTTTTGATAGAAAGCATTATTTCTATCAGGACCAACCAGCCGGTTACCAAATCACTCAATACTATGGTATGCGCATCAGACGTTAAAAAGTCACCCGTCTTTGCGTTGTACTAACTTCTTCTAAGAGCCTTTGGCTCGAGATGGCAAGCTCACACTCTACGATCACGATGGCATCGCGCCTGAAGATGGCAAGTCCATTACAATTGGCATTAAACAGGTACAAATGGAGCAAGATACCGCCAAATCTATACAGCAGCCTCCAAGCATTCATCTACTGGACTTTAATCGAGTTTCCCATCCGTTAATCGAAATCATAACTCTTCCACACATCCACCACCCATCGACCGCCGCGGCATGTGTAAGAAAAATCCAAGCCATACTTAGATCCGTCGATGCAGTCACAGCCGGCATGGAAGCAGGTGGTTTGCGTGCTGATGTCAATGTCTCTGTACGCGAGCGACTTAGTTCCGAAAGCCAAGGGTCAAACAATTCATACTACGGTGTCACTGGGTTGGGTCAACGGACTGAAATCAAGAATTTGAGTAGTTTCAAGGCGGTTGAGGATGCAATCATAGCGGAGAGAAACCGTCAGATCGAAGTCCTCAAGGCGGGTGGAGTCATCGAAGGCGAAACACGCGGATGGACCCTCGGCAGCACAGAGACACGGAGACTCAGAGGTAAAGAGGGTGAAGTCGATTACCGCTACATGCCTGACCCAGATCTGGGAGCGGTACTTATCGGAGAAGTAAGTGATTCCGTTCGAGGACTTGAAGCATACCATGATTCATTGCTGTTGCAGGAATTGATTCAAAGGATCCGCCATACTTTACCGGCATTGCCGGATGAGATCACACAAATGCTCGTTGACAATCCTAAGTACGGGATGCTCATGAAAGATGCTAAGAATCTCCTTCGCCTCGACACTGGAGACAGACTAGACTATTACCTCGAGGTAGTAGATATTCTACATCAGCAGACTACGGCTGATGAACGTTCTTCGATGAAGCTAGGAAGGGTGGCTGGCAATTGGTGGGTAAAGTTGACATCCGCGCGATCCTATCCCGCGTGGAGAGCTTTTATCCACTGAGCAAAGCAAAGCTTACTTCGAAATAGGTTGTTGATGGAACTTGGTGCACTCTTCACCACTGCCGAGATCTCTTGGACTGAGAACACTGTTTCTTCCGAACAGTTAGCTTCCATCATCCTGCACTTGCTTAGGAAACAAATAACCGGCCCAACTGCCAAGCAACTGCTTTCGACCGTTTTCTATGGCGATGATCGTCCCGTCAGACAAATTATTGACGATGAAAATCTCCTCTTGCGTCCGATGTCTCGTGAGGAATATTTTGCATTGGCAGGCGAAATTTTGGATGATAACCCGGACGCAATAGAAGCAATCAAGACGAAAGGACAAAAAGGAAAACTGAAATTCCTCCTGGGGCAAATGATTCGTAGAGGCGACGAAGGCAGGGTAGAGGCGAAAAAGGCGGAGGAAGTACTTGAAGAGATGCTCGAAACACGTGTTTAAAATGCAACACCTTCCATGTTGGTCGTTTTGACATTCAATAAAAAGAGGACATCTGTCTAATTCTGAATTGTCGGCTTTGACTTCAGCATGATCAATAGGACGAAGGAAAGCCGCTGAGACGACCTCCATCAGTCACAACCACATTTCCATTGACATATGCACCGCTTTTTCCGACAAGATAGAGCGTCACGCCTGCCATGTCATTGAAGTTTCCCTTTCGTCCGGCGGGAACTTGGTTGAGGGGGAAAGTTTGGTCTGACTCTCCAGTCATTTGGGAGGGATAGACTGCAGTATCATGCCGTTAGTCACCACCGCATATTCAAATTTAGATTCAAGCCCACTCGTCAACTCCAACTTACTTCCGGGCGCAATAACATTGCTCCTGATTCCCCAAGGCAGCAGTAGAGTTGCGAGCATTTTGCCAATGTGAACTGCTCCCGCCTTGCTAGCACTGTATGCCAGTCCAGCAGTTACTTGGCGATTAAAGCTTGCAATACTGGCGGTGGTAATAATTTGACTTGTCCGCAAATCATCCTCGCCGACTCCTATGTCTTTCAGTCCTTCGGTGCTTCTCTTTCTTGTCTCTTCTGGTGCAATCTTTCCACTCTGCCAGCCGCGTCGCTTGTTGCCCTTGTCCAACAGAAGGAGAAACGACGCACTAACGGCTACAATGCTGGCCGTGTTGACCTTCAATGTGCTTTCCCATGAGCCATCTTCAAATCCTGTTAACAGTACCTTTTGTAGCTCTTCAACATTCTGTGCCTCCAAGGCTGGTTTATTCGGCGGTCCAATGAGGCCAGCGTTGTTGATGAGTACATCCAAATAGCCAACTTCGCGCTCGATCTGCTGTACTGCAGATCTGGTCGATTCAACGGATGTTACATCGCATTGCAAAGGAACGACAGTTTTTTTGCTGGGATCAATGGAAGAAGCAGCGGAGGAGAGGACGTCAAGGCGCCGACCGAGAATATACACCTTTGCGGCACCTGTTTGGAGTATCGACGATGCCATGGCTAAGCCAATCCCTGGTAGACGGTCTTGATTAGCTTTGGGTCCGGCACAAGATGGGTAGGTTGTGAAGGGTTCTGTACCACTTCCTCCGCCGGTGATGGCCACAACTAGCCCTTTGGCGGAAAAGATGTCGGCTGGTTCAAAAGCGCTGGAAGTGTCCATTGTCGGTATTGTAGAGCGTAAGGGCAATGGCTGGGCAAAGGCTTCAGGTACGTTGAAACTGTAGATGATAAAGATTTGGTGTTGTCCACTGTACTCCAGTGATGTCACCAGAGCCGATTGCGAAACACCTTATCACTCGGACCGAGGCTCGGTAAAATAGTAGCTAGTCATCATGCCGATCAATAATATTTATATTTGGTCGGTTTGAATATTTTTGTCCTGTAGACAATGCTGTTACATCACTTCATTGTACTCTAAAATGTCTTGATATATATATTAACTTTATCAGTTGGATTTTGTTACCAAACCCTCAGTCTAGGATACTGACAGCACACTATAAATAACCAGTATCCTGAGAATCTATACTAGCATTCTAGAACAAATCCGTCCATATTCGAAGTGAGTGTATATAGTAAATATGAGCTAAACGATCTTTAACTACATTTCGAAAAGACAGAAACACCACTGCTACTACTACTAACGAAAAATAGTGCCCTCAAAACTCGGCGGTTGTTGCTGTCTGAATGCTAGGAAAGCCTTAGTAGATCCCTCACTTAGAAACTTAGAAGGACGGGTTAGCATTGACAAGCAGTTGCTCAAAGTAAGCCTCAAACCAGGTACCGGCCTCAGGCGCCGGTTGGAGTGCATCAGAGTAGCCACAGTGAGCATCGTAACGAGCGGCACTGCTGTCAGAGGTTCCATCTGCCTCTCCGCCAGGCTTGACCCAGACAAAGGCATCCAGGAGTGGATCATCGGTGGCAGTCGTTGGGCGGATGCCAAAACCAGTACCAATAACGTTGCACCAATCACCCCATGCTTGTTGCTTCGTCGGCTGGACGCCGTTGCGTGCTTTAGGTTATGTCAGTGTTTGTAATTCAAAAGTATAGTAGACTGTGTACTGCTTACAAGTATCAACGAGGAAGTGCGCCGGGAAGCCATTAGAGGTTAGAAGCGGTGCAATGGCGTTGATGTACTTCTGCTCGTCACAATTGTTGTTTCCAGAGGTATAAGAAGCACAGGTAGTGCTATTCCAGGCGTTGTAGTTGGACACATTGGTAACAAGGCCTCGAACAGCAGCAGGCTTGCCCGCAGTGCTATAGACTGAACCGAAGAGCTGGGCCGACGGCGTGATGTTCGCATCCCACCCTAGCCATCCAGCATGGCCAGCGTCAATGTACATTGATACATTGTCGAGGTTGAGGGCTTTAATTGCATAGGCGACACATTCCTTGTAGGCGTCCTGTGCATTGGAGCACTTTTCGACATTGAGGTTTGTCACCAAATTGCCTAGACTGTCTGGTTCTATGGCAGTTGTTAGCCAACATATCCACGGTGTACCTTATCGCTGTGCCTTACCAATGACAAGTACGAATTTCACATCTGGGTATGCCTTGATTTGCTCCACAATGGCATCAATATACTCCGTTTTGTAGATATTGATACCGTCATCCGCAATGGATAGTTCGCCGTTAGATGCCAGGGCGGAGCAGTCACGATCTGGAAGGTCATAGACAACCAGCGGGAGAACCAGCTTGGCTCCCGCAGCATTCTGTTTCTGTACATCCTCGGCATAGGTGGCAATTGTAGGAATCTTGCCTCTGGTGTCACTGTGATGGTGTAAGTTCCAGAGAAGTTCAACGTAATTTGCCTCAACTTACAGCCAGTAGAAAGTTCCAACTTTAGCAACTTCAGTCGCTTTTGCGGCCAAACTGGCACTGCCCTTGGCACTCAGTGATGGCACAGCAGAGCTGAGAATCTCAGACGCATAATAGGGATTGGCGTAAAAGCTGTATCCGGAAATTGGATTTCCCGAGGCAGCAGCGGGTGCTGAAGTGGTGCCGCTTGGGGGAGATGTAGTAGAAGGGACGCTCGTGTTCCCACCGGCGGAAGTCGAAGCAGGACCAGTTGCGCTACCAGGTTGGCACTGACTGTAGTCTAACTAACATTGGTTTCTTTCCTAATGAGCAGTTCTGGAAAAATACTCTTACATTCATTGACCTTGACGCAGGTATAGGATGAAGCGCATGTTGCTGAGCCGCTGTAACCGGTACCACCGCCTATATACTGTTAGATATGAGTATGCCTGTGTAAGACGTGCTAACTGACACTGGCCCCATGCAGCAACTTGGGCATGGACCACTGGCAGGAGTGTAACTGCAGCAAGAGCTGAGAGAAGTTTCATTTTGCCAAAGGAGGGCTGCAATGCCATGAAGATGCCAACAAACAAATTGGCTGTGTGTCTGCGCCTGTGTATGAGCAGATGGTACGGCAAAGGGATGCAACTATGCTCTCTTATATGTCTTCTGTTCCTCTCATGGTTCCACCATGGCAACATTCCGGCTTGCGGGACCGCTTTGCCGATGCGGTTGACATCTGCCTCGAACCACGATGATCCGAGTAGAACTCCTCCTTTGGCACGGAACAGCGTGCCGTTAGGCAGCTTTGCGGAAGCAAACTCATTCTGCCGTCGGGCTGTCCCAGAATATAATGGTTTGTGTCAAAAGCGGATGTGCAACGAGTGTGACGGCTGAACATGTTGACACACTATCTGCAGTTCCGTCATGACGTGCTCGCCGAAGACCAATCACCTGTTGTGAGTAAAAGTACAAAGGTCAAGTGCCACGTGAACGAACGAGTGGGCCGCCGGAAGTGACAGCAAATGAGCCGAGAAAGTAATTTAATAGAAGGCAAAGAAACGAGCAACTAATGCACGCCATGGAAAAAGAAGAACTTAACAGAGATATAGTATGACTTGCCGTATGATGCGCAAATGTGTGAGATAGATTGCTGATGTTCGCCAATCATGGAATTGCGGCCCTGAAAGGTGCGTGGCGGAACATCATCCGGACTCGCCAACTTGGCGTGATAGATCCAACCGGTCGGCGCCCTTACATCCGCGGACCTGCAAGGTACCTGCATTAAGTTGACGTTATTTGCACACAAGCCAGTCAGGGCCAGCTAGAGTTTTGCAGAGAAACCCCAAAGAGTACACTGCCATGTCGGCATCCATAAGGCCTGACTGTCTTCAAACGTCCTACGCCTGGCAATGACCAGCAAAGTCTAAACCGCTTTTGCGCGCGATGAATCCACTCCGACAAGCGCAAAAGCATTGCGCTAGTCCATCTATAGGAGTTGCTGAACTGTTGTGTAGGCCACCACGGTTGCCGCAAAAGCCATGTGTTCTTAACGATATCACAACACCTCCGATACATCAACGCCGCCGCTATGCCATGCTTTTTCGAGCCCAAGAAAGCCCCGTCCGATACAAAAAAGTATTCAGACATGAGGGTGGCCTCAACTTGGATCCTTACTCACCTCTATCGACGTTAATTTCATCCATCGGTTCCCTCGGGTCCCGAGTCTCGACATACCGAACAATATTGGCAACATGGCTCAGGATCGCGCTCAGGACATCCCTCTCTGGTACATGAAGATGTAGAAAAGAGACATTACTAAAGTCGACAATGAGCTGGACGACTACTTTGTTGAGACGAGCGGAGGAAGCGCCAACCACCACATTATTTGTTGAAAAGGACCGAACGCCGGGCTCGCAGGCAAAGTATCGGGTGGCGGCCTCGGAGCTGACGTGAGGGAGCAGCTGAGGATCGTGGCGGTGAATGTTGGTGGTGTATTACCTACTCTAGGTACCTATCCCATCCAATCTCGGCCAGTCGGAGGACGACGGCAGTACGGCGGGCGGCGCGGGGGGCGGTGAGGAAAAAAACAAATGATGTGACTGATGCGGCACGGCAAAATTGTTCGGCTAGCCCAGGATTGTTCTTTCCCCAGCGCGTCTAAAGTCGCCGGTCCCGCTGCTCTTACTTTATTTTCTCTCCGCTCCCTCTTTCTTTCCCTCACCAGCCTCCTTCTCACCTCCTTCCCTTTACTCCCTCCAACTCGCAACGCTCCTCTAACTCGCAATAATGGCTGCCGGCGCTGTCAATGGCGATAAGCCCAAGAGCACTTTCCTCTTTACCTCCGAGTCCGTCGGTGAGGGTCACCCCGACAAGATTGCGTGCGTCCCCTCCTCCCCACTCTGACCAGAGAGTGCCTTTGCTGACTTCCTCCCCCACAACAGCGATCAGGTCTCGGATGCCATTCTCGATGCCTGCCTGGCGGAGGATCCCCTCTCCAAGGTCGCTTGCGAGACGGCTACCAAGACTGGCATGATTATGGTGTTCGGCGAGATCACCACCAAGGCTCACCTCGACTACCAGAAGATCATCCGTAACACCATTAAGGACATTGGTTACGATGACTCCGCCAAGGGCTTTGACTACAAGACCTGCAACGTCCTCGTTGCTATTGAGCAGCAGTCGCCCGATATCGCTCAGGGTCTCCACTACGACGAGGCTCTTGAGAAGCTTGGCGCTGGTGACCAGGGTATCATGTTCGGCTATGCTACCGACGAGACTCCCGAGCTGCTGCCCTTGACCATTCAGCTGTCCCACAAGCTGAATGCTGCTATGAAGGAGGCCAGGAACGACGGCTCCCTCCCGTGGCTGCGCCCCGACACCAAGACCCAGGTCACGGTCGAGTATGAGCACGATGGCGGCGCCGTTGTTCCCAAGCGTGTCGACACTGTTGTCGTCAGTGCCCAGCATGCTGAGACCATCTCTACTGAGGAGCTCCGCAAGGAGATCAAGGAAAAGATCATCCAGAAGGTTATTCCGGCTCACTTGCTCGATGACCGGACCGTCTACCACGTGAGTCCTCATAGATTTATTTGACATGATCTATCAGACTAACCGTTTCTAGATTCAACCCTCCGGCCTGTTCATCATTGGTGGTCCCCAGGGTGATGCTGGTCTGACTGGCCGGAAGATCATCGTTGACACCTACGGTGGCTGGGGCGCCCACGGTGGTGGAGCCTTCTCTGGCAAGGACTACTCGAAGGTTGACCGTTCTGCTGCCTACCTCGGTCGCTGGATGGCCAAGTCTCTTGTTAAGGCCGGTCTTGCCCGCCGTGCTTTGGTCCAGCTCTCTTACGCCATCGGTGTCGCCGAGCCCCTCTCCATCTTCGTCGAGACTTACGGCACTTCTGACAAGTCCTCGGATGAGCTTGTCGAGATCCTCCGCAACAACTTTGATCTGAGGCCCGGTGTTATTGTCAAGGAGCTGAACCTGACAAACCCCATCTACTGCAAGACTGCCAAGAACGGCCACTTCTCGGACCAAAGCTTCACCTGGGAGCAGCCCAAGGAGCTGCAGTTCTAGATACGCTTTACCTATGATTTAATGACTCAACGTCATGACGGGACATTTGGTTTTTCAACAAATAATCGGCGTCAGGGATACCAAAATGGGTTTTGCATAGTTGTGTGAGCAAATCCTCCAGTATTCAACATAGACTCTAGAGCTTGCAACCGCAAGAGCTGCTATTTGCTGGCTGATAGAGGTTCCGCCCTTATATGGGCGTTGGCGTTAGGGGGTTCAATTCAACACGAATTCTCTGGCTGTCCAACCCTCTCTTTACGGGTGAAGGGAAAGCGTTGGGAAGTATTTGTTCCCACCTTTTTGCGATAGAGGGAAGACTTAAGTCAGAAATAGAATGTTGATGCACATAATTAAATCATTCATTTGGTGTCAACCATTCCGGAGTCGCTGGTCATGGAATACATGGCATATACCGCCTTGGAGTTCTTCCCCAACGTGACCTCGGCAGCTGTGTGAGTGCGCCTGTTGTGCTGCGCTCCACGATAATTCCGAACCACGGTCGAATGGATCTTGACCGGATTGCATGTTGCATACAACTTCAAATGCAGCCGAAACAATCGTTTCATTGTCAATTTGATTTTTCTTATATAACTAGTCGTCAGTTGTGTTTTGTAGCTACTTGATTTAGGCACTGTTCGGTCCGCACTGAGGGTCTACTTCGCACTGTAGGTCTGAGGGTGTCCAATTTCTGTATGCCAAAAGCAGACTCAACTAAATTGACTAGGCTCTGAGGCTCGCGCCTTGAACACCGAAGCCGTTCCAGGGACCCTATCAACGAACTTTATTGAATCTTATCTGAAACACCAGCACCGCACTGATACTCAAGGGTGCGGACCAACTACAGTGGTCACATGCGATTGTTATCCTTGCTCACTCCGCAGTCGCGCCCCGGGACTTCTACTAGAAGCCGTGTTTATTAAAGTACCTTGCTACGGGACGACTTGGCGCTTGATTCACCTTCCACATCCATCTTCGGGACGCTGGTCTATACACCAATCATAATCAAAAGTTGTGGCATGTGTGGTCTTATCTCCACAACTTATTGTACGACACACGGAGCTCACCGGTGGGAAATGGGGCAAGCTGAGCAGCTAGCGGCAGTATGAATCTATAAGTTCTGTTGTTGCCCCGCCGTAGCAAGAGGCAACTCCAATAGTTGTAGAGATCAATCCAACAACAGCCTACCATCTGATCTCTGAGCCTTTTCTGTACCACAAATATGCGGATCAGGATTTTTATCGGTGTTCTGTTTTCCGCAGCCTTTCTTACTCAAGCACTTCCAGCGCCACGACCACTGCCAACGGCACCAGGAATTCCTTCAGAATCTACGGCGAGGAACGAACTTGGAAGCTTAGTTGTCAAGGCCCAAGGTTCTTCATCGGGATACAGCCGTGATGTAGAACATCTATATATAGTTTTCTGGCACATTGTTTTGCTGACACAGATACCAGGAATTTAAGCATTGGATAACCATCTCAGGGTGATTTTGTCCAACTAGCTTTGTGTAGCTGCATCTTAACAAGTGAACAGGAGTTGCGACACGCGTGAGACTGTTCTCAAACGCGATGGCACGAATGTTGTCACGAGCAGTGCATGCTCTGCTACGAGCGGTACTTGGGAGAGTCCATACGACGGTGCGACATGGACGGATAAGAGCGATGTCGACATCGACCATATGGTGCCCTTGTCAAATGCTTGGAAGGTAAAGTGGCTCTTTCACAGCGTCCAAGCGAAATAGAACTATGGTACTGACAAAGGGTTCAGTCAGGTGCATCATCCTGGACGGCTAGCCAGCGTCAAGCGTTCGCAAATGACTTGACGAATCCACAGCTGTGGGCAGTGACCGATAACGTGAACCAGTCGAAAGGAGACAAAGGACCAGAAGAGTGGAAACCCCCGCTGGGTGAGTACTTCTGTCAAAACCTAGTCCTAATTGGAGTATGTTGACACAAATGCACCATCAGCCAGCTTCTATTGCACGTACGCGAAATCATGGGTCAAAGTTAAGTCGGTATATGATTTAACGGTCACGTCTTCGGAGAAGAGTGCGCTTGAGGACATGCTGGACACGTGTTAGAAGCGGATCTCTGCTGGATGATTTGGTCGTGCTCTTCGGTGCAAATATTAAATATTATGGAGTTATGAAAAGGCTTCAGTTTGTCACAAACACATACCTAGGTAGTACCTAGGTACCTATGGAATGAAGCAAACCGGCTATGATTAATCCGACCAGGTGTTGTTGAGCTGAATCATGACTCGTATGATCAACGAGGGACCGATAAGAATTTCGACTCATCCCACTATCTCATTTATGAGTCGTACCTACCCACCGCGCGCCTTTTTAGCAAGCAGCGCATCCACTAAGTCCCTCTCACTCGCCCCGGTTGTATTTCGCCATCGTATCTACCATGGCTACCATCTACATTGACGAGGACATTGGCAAGGATGAGCCGAGCCAGCAGGGCACTGAAGCCTCGCCCTACAAGACGGTGCAGTTTGCATACCTCCAGCACCCCGCCGAGGCCCAGTACCTCACCCGCAAGTCCGAAAGCGCCGACGATGAAACTGCGAAAGAATGGAAGCCGGCTGCCAAGTCGGCTCTGAAGAAAGCTGTCAACTTCTATGAGCAGCAGAAGAAGAAGGCTGCTCGCGAACAGGAACTGGCCGTCCAGCGCCAAAAGGAGGAGGCAGAGCGCGCAAAGGTGCTGGAGGAGGCCAAGAAGATTGTCATTGAGGAGGACACCAGCCTTCCCAAGGCCGTGAAGATCAAGCTCGACGAGACGGGCCCGCACGTGAAGCTACGCAACGGGCAAGATGCAGAGAGCAAGGGAACGAGAGTCAGAGTCATTGGTCGTGTTCACCGGGAGCGCAAGCAGAAGGATGTTCTGTTCGTCACTCTGAGAGATGGCTACGGCTTCATGCAATGTGTCATCACTGGCCAGCTTGCTAAGACGTATGACGCTCTTACTTTGACGCGCGAGACGTCGATGGAGGTCTACGGAGAAATGTTCGAGGTTCCTGCTGGTGCGCATGCACCTCTCAACCGCGAGCTGCATGCCGATTACTACAAGATCAACCACGAATGGAAGGCTGCTGGCGGCGACGATGCTATCACCAACAGGGTCCAGGCCAAGGGAGACCCCAGCACGCTGCTCGACCTCCGCCACCTCACTCTGCGCGGCGAGGTTGCCTCCTCGGTCATGTTTGTCCGCGATGCCATCGAATTCGCCTTCCACCAGGCCTATAAGGAGACCAGGGTCCGCAAGGTCAGCCCTCCAGCGCTGGTACAGACGCAGGTCGAAGGCGGTGCGACTCTGTTCAAATTTGACTACTATGGCGAGCCTGCCTTCCTTACGCAGTCGTCTCAGCTCTATCTCGAGACTTGTCTGCCTTCAATGGGCGACGTCTACTGCATTGAGAAGTCCTTCCGTGCCGAGAAATCTCTTACGAGGAGGCATTTGTCCGAGTACACGCACATCGAAGCCGAGTTGGACTTTATCACTTTCGACGATCTTCTCACTCACCTCGAACATATCATTTGCCGTGTCCTCGAGCTCACGCTGGCTGATCCTGTCATTGCTGGATACATCAAAGTTCTCAACCCTGACTTCAAGCTGCCTGAGCGGCCCTTCAAGCGCATGAAGTACTCCGATGCAATTGAATGGCTCAGGGAGCACGATATCCCCAACGAAGAGGGTCAACCGCACACATTTGGTGATGACATTGCTGAAGCCGCCGAGCGGAGAATGACCGATATTATCAACAGGCCGATCTTCCTGACCCATTTCCCGGTCGAGATTAAGGCCTTCTACATGCAGAGGGACAAGGAAGACCCTCGTGTCACCGAGAGTGTGGATTGTTTGATGCCCGGCGTTGGCGAGATCGTTGGCGGTTCCATGAGGCTGGACGACTACGAGCAGTTGATGGCCGCCTTCAAGCGCGAAGGCCTCGACCCAGCGCCGTACTACTGGTACACGGACCAAAGGAAGTGAGTTTTGACACGCCTACTGTTTGTTTGTGAGTACGCTAACTAACATCCTGCACAGGTACGGCAGTTCGCCCCACGGAGGCTACGGTCTTGGTCTCGAGCGTTTCCTTGCTTGGCTGTGCAAACAGCACACGGTTCGGGACTGCTGCTTGTACCCTCGCTACATGGGTCGTTGCACGCCATAGGCGCGGCATAGGCGATGGGGAGCGGTATCTATATCGGCTGGTGGTACCCTGTCTGCACCTGGCTCGGGGTATAGGTCACGCTACCTGGAACACTTTCATGCTTTTTCGTCCTGCAAAGGACGTATATGTTACCCCCCGAATATCTCGGTCGATCAAAAGGAAAGGTCTGAATTTCCATCTGTATCGTGCGGTGTCAGTGTTTGGTGACGGAGAAGCGATAGGCCTATCGCGTGACTAGAACCAAAGTGAAAGCATGATGGCCCGCGCACAAGAACAATTGGTGCTTGAGGTGGTGTGGTGAGGAGACGAGATGTTCAAAGAGACAGCGGCCTCATAGCGAAGAGTGACGGCTGCATGCAATGGCTTAGCCGAGAGCGGAAATCACGTGCGTAGCGGCAAGCAGTACTTAACCCCGCCGAACCCGCGCGTTGGATTGGATTACTAGGTAGCCACAGCTTTGACACAACCACATCTGGCGCGCCCCACGCGCTTCGCCGTCAATTCAATTGCGCACGCTTCCACCATACCTCCGCGCCTGCTCCCCCACCAATCCCTGCGTATCTTGGCGCTTCCTTGTACGACTTCTGCCCGACCGTTCGCGAAGCTCCCATCTTCCCGCCGACATCGTCATCGCCGAATGCGACAGCATCGCGCGACCAGCAAAGCGCCTCCAACAACACCACCACTTAGCGAGCTCGCTGAGCATGTGAGAAGGGATGCTGCTCAAGTCACCGAGAAACTTACATTATCCCATCACCGTCACCAAGTTTCTGAAGAAACAGGATGACAAGGTCGAGAGGTTCGCGCCGCTCTTCTCGTACTTCTACCTCACCACTGTGACAGAAGGTAACGAGTTTGGCGAGGAGTTTCAGGTCGAGAAGAAGTTCCCTGCAGATTTCCAATCTGAGACGGAAGGTACTTTGCGCAGATGGAAAATAGAGGAGGGCGCAACCATAACACGGGAAGGGTGAGCATGGCCCCTTAAAAACCAACGCGCGCTCTGGACTGATGGCTTGACAGCATTCCGCTCGTGGATATCGAAGAAGAATGTAATCACGAAGTACAATGGGGCGGCATGTGCGCCAATTGCGGCAAGAATATGGACGAGTGAGTACATCGCGAGCACTATCACCTCGGCCGAAGCTGATGATTCATGACTTCAGAGTGAGCTTCAACACTACTGTGCGCGATATTGAGCGCGCCACTATCGTACGTGCTCACGGCAGCACCGCCCTCAAGATTAGCGAAGACGTGGCAATCCGCGCTGAAGAGGAAGCCAAGCGTCGACTTCTTGCGAATAAAAAACTCTCCTTGGTAGTGGATTTGGACCAGACCATTATTCATGCAACCGTAGACCCTACTGTAGCAGAGTGGAAGAAAGATCCGGACAACCCAAATTACGATGCGGTCAAAGACGTCGAGTCTTTCCAACTTCTGGATAACGGTCCAGGCGGTAGGGGCTGCTGGTACTACATCAAGCTGCGACCAGGCCTGCGGCAGTTCCTGCAAAGAATCTCAAGGATCTATGAGTTGCATATTTACACCATGGGAACGCGAGCCTATGCACAGAACATTGCCAAGATCGTCGATCCGCAGCGCAAGATCTTTGGTGATAGGATTTTGAGTCGAGATGAAAGTGGCAGTTTGACTGTCAAGACACTACATCGCATATTCCCGGTGGACACGAAAATGGTCGTCATCATCGATGACCGAGGCGACGTTTGGAGTTGGAGCCACAACCTGGTCAAGGTAACTCCGTATGATTTCTTTGTTGGAATAGGCGACATCAATTCCAGTTTTCTGCCGAAACGACAAGATATCATATCTCAAGAGCCACCGCCGCGTAAGGCGACGAAGTCAGAACCCCCAAGTCCCGCGGTAGATAAGGCCGAAATTGTGTCAGCCGATGCAGCTGCCGGAGCGTCGCCTTCAAGAGACTCGCAATCCTTGCCATCTCTCCAGATTCCACCGCCAAAGGCCAATGGTGAATCGACTTCTCTTGAAGAACAACTTATGGCAATGAGTGGAGGAGACAACCCAAAGCTCCTGAAGGAGCAGACGGATGAGCAAAATGAGACGATCGCGACGCAAATGGAAGATAAACCATTGCTTCGGAGACAGGAAATTCTCGACAAAGTTGATGAGGCAGCGGCCGACAAAGAATACAACGGTGAGCTAAGTGAAGACAGTGACGCTCACAAACAACGGCATAACCTTCTACACGATGATGACGATGAACTCAAATATCTCGAAGCGAATCTGCGGCATGTACATGGAACATTCTATGATGAATATGAGCGGACAGTCACTGGTGCTCAGGGCGGCCGAATCGCACAGTTAAGAGGTGGCAAGAGCCCAAAAAAACGTTTAGCGGACGACCTGGACGTTGTACCGGACATCGGCCAAATTATGCCTGCGATGAAAAGGAGCGTCCTCAAAGGAATCTCAATCGTCTTCTCCGGGGTTGTACCACTGGGTACCAACATTCAAGCGTACGTCCGCGGCACTGCTGCTTCTCTCTTCTTCAACCCTCTCCCACCTCCCACTAACACTTACATAGTTCAGAATATGCAGTCTGGGCGAAAAGTTTCGGTGCGCAGATATCTGAGCAGCTTACTAAAAGGACTACCCATGTAGTTGCGGCCAGGAACCGCCGGACACAGAAGGTCCGGCAGGCATCTCGTCACCGACACATCAAAATCGTAACTCTGGACTGGCTGAAGGAATGTTTCGTCAAATGGGTTCGCGTAGATGAGGGCCCGCATCTAATCCACGTGGAGCCGGACGAACAGGGCCACCAGGGCTCCCAAGGCTCTCCGCTCGACGAACTCGAAGAGGGGCCAGTCTTGTCGTCTTCGGAAGAGGATGGCGCGACTGCAGATACGGATACGGATGAGCTGGGTGAGGGAGAAGAAAGCGCTGCCGAGGACGAAGAGCTGGGCGCAGTGATGCCTACTTCCCCTGTCGAGGACCAGCAGGTAGTTGGGCTGTCAGCGGAAGACCGAGATGACGTCTACGACGAGCTGAAGGAGTTCATGGGCACAGATGATAGCGAAAGTGACACGGACGGGTCGCAGACGGACGGTAGCGTACGGAGCACAGCATCGAAAGCCAGCGGGCGAAAGAAGCGCAAGCGAAACGTCGAGTCGGCAGAAAGCTCCGAGGCAGATGACAGCGATGCCAGTGCGGCGGGCGAGGGAGCGACGAAAGTTGGCGGCGGTTCCAAGCTGCAGCGAAGGAAGAAGCGGGCCTTTGAGCGCGTCACCAGCCTGGCGAACGTTTCAACGGCGGGGCAGTCATCAGGCCTGCCGAGTCCTGACACAACGGGGCCGGAGGAGGGGCGAGGCGACGAGGAGGAGGGGGTGGAGGAGGAGCAGCTAGATGCACTGGAGGCTGAGCTGTTGGCCGAGTTTGAAAAGGACGAGGCAGAAGAGTAGCAATGCGGAGCATAGCGAGGCGTCCGGGTCAGGGCTATTTCAAGCGGGCAGAATGCAACGAGTCATGCAGTGATCGGCAAGAGGGCGCACCCGTTGACGGACCGTGCCTAACGAATCGCCTGGCTCCGTGGACGCTCAGGCGCCTCCCCCACCTCGGCGTCTGCTCACTTCGGCGTCTGGCCGCCGAGGCGTCTGGTCGCAGCCACATCGTATGTTGTGCGCAGGGAAACTTTTGCGCTCTCAATCAAGCCTCGCTCCTTCATTCCTTATACTACATAAAAGGCTGACCTTTTTGCTGCTCGCCCCCACCCCTCCTTCCCTCCTGCATGCTATCCACGCCGCCATGGCTACCACCACTCCCGCCACTGTCCCCACGCCTCTGACCAAAACAACCGGCTTGTCCGTGGAAATATGGTCTATGATCATCGACTATGTGCGCATGCTTTCATTCTTTGATAAAATGCCCTTCCAGCGCTGACAGCATCCGTCCCAGGTCCTTCGCCCTACCGACCTCAAGAATTTGTGCCTCACGTGCAAGCAATTTCACCAAATTGCTGTCCGCCCGTTGTATCGCGAAGTCACCCTGGATGTCGGCAGCACGGCTGACCTCAACCTGGGCGCCTTCCTAAACCCCCGCAATGCAGGGTTGCACTATATCCGCCAGTTGCACATCTACCTTGCCGAAGTGCAAGATAAACGCAATCAGCTTCAACAGGCCCACTTCGCCGTCCGCATGATTCTTGAGTTTCTGCCAGAGAACATTTTGGAGCGCTTCTCTTGGCACCCGTGGCAGCCTTTCTCCGCTGACAACCTGCTATTGCTCTACCGAAAACAGAGGCGCATGACGTGGCTTGAGGCTATCTCACTAGACAAGAACATTCTGGACCAGCTGGAAGACTCATCGGACCTCGCCTGCATCGAAGAACATACACGAACCCTTGGCCTGTACCCTGACAGTAGGGGCGTACTCGATCTCTGCAACACCCTCATCCGGAAAAACAGGCGGGTGGAAAATCTAATCATTAATGCCAGCTTCAACCCCGCCGATGCTGGATTCTCTGCCCGTGAGCTTCACGACTCGAGCACCGGTCCAGGCTTGATCACTTCGAAACTGTTCGGGCATATGCAGCCGCTGGAGCAGTGCAAGCCTTTGGCGCTCACCGAGCTGACGCTGCAAAGAGTCCACTTGCGCTATTCCGCGGACACCTACTGCCGAGCCATCAAGTTTGTCACCCTCAAAAAGCTGGGTATATTCGAATGCCCGGGCGCATGCACTCTTTTTGCCGAACTCAGCAAAAGCAGTAAGCTGCCTCAGAGCCTGGAGATACTCGAATTCAAACACGAAGACAACCGAGAAAGCGATGCCCTCCATGCGCTTGATAACTTTCTTTACCTGGTCACTGGACTCAAAGCTCTCACGATTGACATCTGCAATGTTGGAGAGTTGCCCGCTGCGGCCGGCGTGGTTAGACATGGCAAAACGCTGAGGCAGCTAAACGTGCACGCGAATAATGGACTAGATGCGCATGGAGATGAGCACGTATACAGTACTGCAGATTTTCGGCAGATTTGCAGAGATTGTCCCTATTTAGAAGAACTGTCTATCGGCTTCCCTGAAACTAGCATAATGCAGGGCAAGAGCGATGGTTTCGCCGCCTTCGAGGTACCTTCGCCAAAAATAGCCCTTTACAAAAACTATAAAATCACTAACATTACAATCAGGATGACCTCAACAACCTCCCCAACTTGGTTTCGCTCAACATTACCACATGGCCAAAACATAGTCCCTCCTCTGGTCGACTTCCGCGCAGCATCTATACCCTTCTTCTACAGAACATAGCTCAATCGCTGCTTGCCTTCCACCGGCCAGTTCTGCAAATGTCCGGGTCAGATGTACCGCGTTCTTCCCACCTCAACCTCATCGCATTTGGCGCAGCTGATCGTGCCCACGGCCGCGCGGATGATGAGAGGTATCAGGTAGTCTTCATCAAGGGCCGTCAAATAGATCCCTTTGGTTCCGAGTCGCCACTTGCGGTCAAGGTCAGAGGTGAGCTGAGGAAGTACGTGGAACCTAGAAGCGAGGTTCTTAATTTCGCGCTTTCCAGAAGCACGAGAATGCCTACAGACGATGGTGGGAGCGCTCCAGGATGGTAACCAGGAAAAGGATATCTGCATTGCGGCACAGGTGTAAAGGTTCGGCGCATTCTGGTTCACATGGGTTGTATAATAGACATTTGCGACTGTTTTCTAAGATACACACCCCTTGTTATATGCATCTTAATTTTTTAAAATTAACATCAGTATTGGAAGCCTAAGAATTCTGGGATTAATAAGATAACTTAACTAATAAAGGTAATTAGTATAGCCTTACAGGAAACTAATAAGAGCTCTCTCCGCTTTCTCTAGTTTATATCTCTATATAGCTACTCGTGCTATTTACTAGGATATATACGGAGACCCGGCTATTTAAGTTTTTCGTCTTCCTTATTATTACTATAGTAACGGCCTTGCGTGAGGCCTATATAATATAATTTTTTTATTAAATTTAAAAATATAATTCCTTCTAAGATATATTAGAGTAATTTAATATATATAAGCTTAGGTTAGATTCTTACTTTTTAAAATTCTATATTAAATCCGCTCTAATCCGTCTAATTTATATTGGTAAAAATTAGAGAAAACTAAATAAAACTTAAATTTAATTTAATTTACTACTCTATACGAAAATATAATATACCTAGTATAAATTTAGGTTACCTAGAAAATATAAGAGTAACTTAAAGCTAGCTCCAATTATTATTATTAGACTTATCTAATTTTTATATAGTAGAGTCTTAAAAAATAGCTAATTAAAAAGATATATATATTTCGGCTATTTACTAAGATACATATATTTTTTTTTTCGCAAAATTTCCGAGATATATATAGTATTTCTAAGAATTATAAATACTATGTTTATCTTAGAGTTTTGCGCTATATACATAGTATTTTATTACCAAAAATATGTATCTCAGAAATATATATATATATATTTTTTTTTAAAAAAAAAACATAAATATTTTAGAGATTAAATTCGAAAATATGTGTATCTCAGAAATATATATTTAAAAAAATTATGTATCTTAGAAATATTTTTATGTATCTTAGAAATAATTTTTAGAAAAAAATATTCTAAAAAAATCGAATATATTATTAAAAAAATCAAATATACTCTTAAAAATAGTCATAGATAATAAATATATTTAAAGAAAATATACATTCCTAAAAAGTAAATATTCTCAAAAAAAATATTCTTTTTTTTTTAAAAAAAAAAGCGAAATATACTCTTAAAATAATAAATACTTAAAAAAGCGAAATAAATTCTTAAAAATAGCAAAATATACTCTAAAAAAAAGCGAAATATATTCTTAAGAAACGTAAAATATACTCTTAAAAAAGCGAAATATATTCTTTAAAAAGCGAAATATATTCTTACAAAAAAAAAGCGAAACATATTTATAAAAAATTAAAGATGTTCCCAAGAAAAATAATTTCTGAGATACATATATTTTTAAATTTTTATTTCTGAGATATATATAATATTTCTAAGATATATATATTTTTCGATTTTTATTTCTGAGATACACATTTTTGTATAATATTATAATGTATCGAAATATATAAAAATATTTAAAAAAAAAATAAATCTTAGAGACTTTTTCGATATGTATATCTTAGAAATTATACGATAAAAAAATATGTATCTTAGTAAATAGCCAAAATATATTCTTATAAAAAAATCGAAATATATTTATAAAAAAAATTAAAGATATCCCTAAGAAAAATAATTTCTGAGATATATATATTTTTCGATTTTATTTCAAAGATATACATAATATTTCTAATATATATATACTTAAAAATTGTCTATAAGATTTATGTATTTTTATATACTTCACTTGTAAACAAATATATTATAGTACATTATAAAAAACATGTATATCTTGGAGAAAAAAATTTAAAAAATATATATCTTAGAAATATATCTATAAAACGCGTATATCTTAACAATATATTCGAGAATATGTATATATATATATTAGAAATTATATTAGAAAAAATATATATCTTAGAAATCATTTCGAAAAAAAATGTTATTGTAAAAGACAAACATACTCTTAAAAAAACCGAATATATTTTTTAAAAAATTAAAATATACTCTTAAAAAAAACTAAATATAATAAAAGAAAAAAGTTAAGATATACTCTTAAAAAGAACTCGAATATTTTTTTAAAGAAAATAAAATCTTAAAAAAAAAAAGTTAATATATACTCTTAAAAAACTGAATATATCCTAAAAATAAAGCTAAAATACACTCTTAATAAGTTCTAAAGAATTCCTAAATGTATTTTAAAAGAGCGAAATATACTCTTGATATATTCTAAAAAATCTTAAGTATATTTAAAAAAAATCGAAATATACTCTTGATTTATATATTTTCTCAAGAATATTTTCGATTTATTAAGAATATATTTAACTTATTCAGAATATATTTTCTTAAAAAATATTTTTAAGATAAACAATTTTTCGATATTTATTTCTAAAATACACAAATTTTTCGAGAATTTTCTAAAATATACATGTTTTTTTTTTAAAAATATATTTCTGAGATACATAATTTTGGTAATAAAATACTGTATATAGCGTAAAACTCTAAGATATATATATTTATATATCTTAGAAATTATGCAAAAAAAAATTGTATATCCTAGTAAATAGCCGAATAAAGAAATATTAAAAATATCTATATATATTAAAGAATATAACTTAAAAAAAAAGCGAAATATATTCTTTAGAGAAAAAGAAAATATATCTTTAGAAAAAGTAAATTTTTTTTTAAAAAAAAAGTAAAATATACACTTAAAAAAAAGAGTATAATTTTTTATTTTATTTCTAAGATAAATATTTCTAAACTTTACTATATTAAATAGATCTTAGAAAGACTTTTTATATATATTTATCTTAGTAGTATTATATATATATATATATCTTAGAAAATATATAAATAAACATATATATATATATATTATAAAAAATTCTAATCTAGTCTCTATACTTTTAAGTTTAATTATTAATATATATATATTTATATATATTAGTTTAATCTTTAAAAAATATTTTTTTTAGTTTGATTTCTAGTAAGATATATTTATAATAAATAGTTTAATTTTATAAATATATATCATTATAGTATATTATAACCTATTAAAATATTTAAAGTATATATAAGTTTATATTTAAGTAAATAACTATATTTACTAGCTATCTAGTATATTTCTCTATTAACTATATTTTATATAAGAAAATATATTTTATAAAAAACTAAATATATACTTTAGAGATATTAATTTTTATCTCTTAGAAATACATTTTTTAAAAAAAATATTTTTTTATACTTTAAAATTTATTTGATATTTTCTAGAATATTTTTCTTATAATATAATCTCTATAGTATATATATATATATATATATATATTAAATCTTTCGATATATTTCGATACATTATAATATATTATAAAAATATATATCTTAGAGATAATATATATATCTTAGAAATAAATTTTAAAAATACGTATATCTTAGAAGTTATTTTCGAAAATATATATATCTTAGAATTTTTTCTATTAATATCTTTATATTTTTTATAAATATATTTCGCCTTTTTTTAAGAGTATGTTTCGCTTTTTTTTATGAATATATTTTTCTAAATTTTTTTTTCTTAAGAATAAATTTCACTTTTTTTAAGGATATATTTTTATAAGAATCTATTTCGATTTTTTAAGAATATATATTCAAAAAATATATATCTTTTTTAAGAAAATATATTTTCATTATAAGTATATTCTTTTAATAATATATTCAATTTTTAATAAATATTTATTAGTTTTTTTTTTAAAAAAAAACATTTTAGGAGTTTATTCGTTTTTTTAAGAGATTTTTTTTTAAAGAATATATTCGATTTATTAAGAATATATTTTCAAACAAAGGTTTTCTAAGATATATAATTTTCTAAAATTTATTTTTAAGATACATAATTTTTCGATATTTATTTCTAATATAAACAAATATTTCGAATTTATTTCTAAAATATATATTATTTTTTAAATATATTTCTAAGATATATAATTTTTGTAGTAAAATACTATATGTATAGCGTAAAGCTCTAAGATATATATATTTATATATCTTGGAAATACTATATATATCTTAGAAATACTATATATATCTTAGAAATACTATATATATCTTAGAAATACTATATATATCTTAGAAATTTTGCGAAAAATATATATATATATATTTCGGTAAGTAGCCGACATATATATCGAAAAAGTCTCTCTAAGATATATATATTTTTATATATTTCGCTTATAAATAAATATATTATGGTATATTATAGAAAATAAATATATCTTAGAAATACAACTCTAAAAAGCGTGTATCTTAGAAATGTATTTAAGAAAAAATATATATCTTAGTGTTTTTTGAAAAAAAAAAAAAAAAATATTAAAAAAAGATAAATATACTCTTAAGAAACTAAATTTATTCTAAAAAAAGTTAAGATGTATTTTTAAAAAAAATCGAATATACTTCTTTAAAGAAAACATATGTCCTTAAAAAAAAAAGTTAACATATACTCTTAATATATTAAATATATTCTAAAAAAAAAAGCGAAATATACTCTTAATATATTCTAAGAAATTACAAATATATTTTACGGCTATTTACTAAGATTTATATATTTTTAAAGTTTATTTCTAAGATATATATATTGAAAAAGTCTCTCTAAGATAAATATATATATATTTTTAAATATTTCTATATATTTCGATATATTATAATATATTATAAAAATATATATCTTAGAAGTTATTTTTCTTAGGAATATCTTTAATTGTTTTAAGAGTATATATTCTTTTTTTTTAGAAAAAAAAAGAATATATTTTCTAAGAATCTATTTTAGTTTTTTAAGAATATGTATTTTCTATAAATATATTTATCTAAGACTATATTTTTCAAGAGTATATTCGATTTTTTTAAAAGTATATTTACCTTTTAAGAAGATGTTTTTTTTAAGAATATATTCAATTTATTAAGAATATATTTTCTAAAAAATTATTTCTAAGATACATAGTTTTTGAAAATGTATTTCTAAGATATGTATATTTATATATCTTAGAAATTATACGAAAAGATTATATATCTCTATAAAAGCTATATTTTAAAAGTATATTTATTTTTTCTAAATAATATTTATTTAATTTTTCTTTAAAGAAATATTCTTACTAGATATATCTTAGAGAAGAAAAAAAAAAAGAGCTATTTTAGTATTAAATAGCTACTTAAAAAATAGTGTATAAAGTTTTTATATTTTTCAATTTAATTTTTAAAAAAATATTTTAATATAACCTATATTATTTATATAGTAGAAATATAAATATAAATATTCTTAGTTTAATAGTTAATCCTAAAAATAAATATGAATATAGTATTAGTAAATTCTTAAAGCTATATTAAGAGTTAGTAGCTAGTAACTACTATTACTTTATTATTTAAAATAAGCTTTTATATAATATATAGTAAAATAGCGTACTATATACTAATGTGGAAATCTTAAAGACTACTATATTAGAATAAAACTCTACGTTCCTAGACTACCGTCTGAATAAGAAAATAGAAACTCTATTATAACGTCTCTTACTTATAAGCGAAGGTCCCTATTTAGGGAAGTTAGCTAACTAGTAGTCTAATTCGTTTAGCCGAGGCCCGCGCAATATACTAAATTAGGATCTAATTAGCCAGCCTTACTAAACGGTGAGCTCCGCTCATGGGTGGACGTTAAATGTCGTGCTTACTCATGTATGAGCGTAGTACATAATGGAAGACTTTAATTTTTAAAGCGCAAGATGCTAGTAGCAAGGTTTCTCAGATTATTTGGTATCATTCCTCGACTCTTAATGTGACTTGCTTGATCCCCGTCGAACTCCGAATGCCGTATGATACAACAAAGCCCATAAACCCAGCCCGACCCATCCGGCTCCGCAAAGGCTTCATACCGTGCCCGTCACGCATGCAGGCCGATGTAGAAGATTCGTGAAAAACATGCAGAAAGAGACAACCATCTTAACCACCGAAACCGTACAGGGTACGGCCTTGCCTCTTGAGGGCGTAGACCACGTCGAGAGAGGTGACGGTCTTGCGCTTGGCGTGCTCGGTGTAGGTGACGGCGTCACGGATAACACCCTCAAGGAAGGTCTTCAGGACACCGCGGGTCTCCTCGTAGATCACTACGGGAGGATTAGCATCAAGTCCAGAAGGGGACGGGGATCCAAAGAACATACTGGCAGAGATACGCTTGACACCGCCACGACGCGCCAGACGACGGATAGCGGGCTTGGTAATACCCTGGATGTTGTCGCGCAAGATCTTCCTGTGGCGTTTGGCACCGCCCTTTCCGAGACCCTTGCCGCCCTTGCCGCCTGTAGGAGCTGCGTCAGTAAGATGGACGTGGAGAAGCAGCACAAGACGCAGGGTAACGTACGTCCAGTCATGATGATGGAAAGATGGGTGGAGTTTGGATAGAGTTTGTGTGTGGGGTTTAGCGGTGGCTGGGCTCGTGCAGATTTGTGGGTGTATGAGGGAGAGCGTCTAAGGCGCGGCGGTGTTTTGGGTATTTATCAAAGCCGCACGGGAGCCATCAACAAGGCGGAGAGCGCACAGGCCAGATGGAGGCGGACGGGCGCCAGGGCGCATCATTGCCGCTCGCGTATTTGATCTTGCCGGGGCTCCTCTTCCGGCTTAGCGTACTATTGCTATTTCCAGCCAATGGAAATTCGCCGTTAAATCGCTCGGATTCCAGCACTTGTTAACGAGTCTTTCAAACGGCGCTAAAACGGCAGGAACAGCACAAGCAACGTAGTTGCCTGATCATCCGCCCGCGGCCTCGCCTCCCATATAAGCGCGCCCTTCCGCCGCCTCCCTCCGTCCTTCTCACCACCATCTCCCCTGCTACTCAACTCCACACTTTCATCACCAAAAGCGTCTCACAACAACTCTCGAGATGGCGCGCACTAAGCAAACTGCCCGTAAGTCATCCTTCTCCACCTCCGCGCTCCCCCGGTCGCGCCCTGCGACCTCATCGTCTCACTCCACTGCAACACCAACAGCATCGCTGACTCGCTTCAATAGGCAAGTCCACTGGTGGCAAGGCCCCTCGTAAGGCTCTCGCCTCCAAGGCCGCCCGCAAGTCCGCCCCGTCTACCGGTGGTGTCAAGAAGCCCCACCGCTACAAGCCCGGCACCGTCGCTCTCCGTGAGATCCGTCGCTACCAAAAGTCGACCGAGCTCCTCATCCGCAAGCTGCCCTTCCAGCGTCTTGTCCGTGAGATCGCCCAGGACTTCAAGTCGGATCTTCGCTTCCAGTCCTCTGCCATCGGTGCTCTCCAGGAGTCCGTTGAGGCTTACCTCGTGTCCCTCTTTGAGGACACCAACCTGTGCGCCATCCACGCCAAGCGTGTCACTATCCGTAAGTTGCTTGATCACCATTGCATCTCGATCATTTCTCTAACCCCCCTCGCAGAGTCCAAGGATATCCAGCTGGCCCGTCGTCTCCGCGGCGAGCGCTCTTAGAGAGTGAAGTTTCCGCATCACCTCCAAATACCACTTGTTTCCTCGACCAGCCATTCCGGCTATCATGATCACAAGCGGACGGTGATTGCTCTTGCTTTTGGGGATGGAATGCCAGGCGTTTAAGGTTTACTCAAATGGAATGACGGACTCGGGGATTCTGGCTTTCGGTGGAGCATGGCACGGTTGCCCAATGCAAATGCTTGTACATTAATACCACGGGCATCGAGATGATCTCATGAAAGTCTCTTCAAACACCAACTTTTGATTCAAACGTGTATGCGCAGGTGCAATAATAAAGCTTTTGCTAAGCAAACCTTCCATCTATAACAGTACCGCCTGATGGTTGAATCCAAATTCCTATACTGCATTTCCCAGTCATTTAGTCCTACAAGCTTGCCCTTGTGGAATCTACCTGCTGGCGTTCATGCTCTATCTTCTCTTCGGCGGCTGCCTGTTGGTTGAGCAGAGTTAACCATGTTTGCCACCCAATTGCGACACATCCTGTAACAAGACATTAGCTCCAAGTCGGCTATGTGGACAAACATTTGATTACCTGCAAAGATGCTCCTATACTGTTGAGGAATAAAGGTGAAACTAAAGGCTGTGACCGCAGGCCACACTATACCCCTGACTTTAGCATATCTTTCATTCTGTTTGGAGACGATGGACTAACATTTGCAAGAGTTCAGCCAAGAAATTGGGAGAGTATGCCTGACTCGTTCGACAAGTTCTTCAAAAGAGGCGCCACTCAAGAAAGAATGCATCGAGAAGAAATATATGTTAAACAGAGGAGCAAATGTTAACTGGTTAACCACTATCTTCGCAATCAAGCTCAAAATTTTGGAGCTGTAATTGAAAGATTGACCGAGGTAAAGAAACCATCGATAGCTAGGGATAGAAGAGATGCTGCCCACAGTAACTGAGCGCATCGCACGAGAGGTAGAATATGCACCATCTTCGGAGCGTGAGATGGTCTGCGCGGACAAGTCACCCAAAAACCATATCTGGAGCAATGGAATCAATCTCGTGCGGCCAAAACGGGGGGGCATAATGAAAACATCTTACGATGACAGTGCTCATCAGCTGGACCATATAAGGTCGCCGAGCCTGGGCCTTGCTGTAGGCACGAAACGGTCTGCTCACGGGCTCGAGCCATAACCATGAAGGGCCGGGGATCGTGAGGTTAATCCTTGACTCCGATTCGGAAGTGCCAGGAGTTGGATTTGGAACGTTGGAAGGTCGTGTGGATTTCGCGCGGAAACCCAGCGCCCAACGCAGGCTTGTCATACGTACACGCGCCGCGTTCGAGAAGACTGCCATTGCTGGGTGTGACAGGGGGATTGGAATGTTAGGTGATGTCGGCCGGCGGTTGTGCCTACGAGTACCGAGTGAGTCCCGAGACCGCACGTAATGGCGTTGGCTTTCGCACACTTCTATGACGCCGTACTCTAGGTCCTCCACCACCGGACCATGCCCGGTCGGTCATGACTTCGTGCGCACTCTCGGCCGTGGACCCGGCCGTTGAGACTGATTATGGCAGCGATCTCGACAGCGAGAGTGAACAGCTGCTGAACGAAGTACTTGCAAAATTGGAAGCCGGAGCCGCCAGCATCGAGCGCCATGCAACACCGTCTACAGCTTCTACGGGCCAGGAGAAGCAGCTTGCCACACCTTCTAGCAGCACCCAGGCCCCAGTCCAACAGCACGCCATTTCGTTGCCTTCTACCCAACTTCATTGCCACGAGAGCTCACGGAACTCCAGCAAGCGTAAGAGCAGCTGCTGACTATGAATACAATGCTGGACTGACGCGCTGACAGCGCATAGTGGCTCAAAAAAACGACTTTGGTTTCAGCGCGCCCAACTTAACCTCTACCGAGTCGGCCGCCAGAAATGGCCGGTCTCCACTGGAGCGTTTTCGAACTTCGCCCATGAAACCCTTGTCCGTGACCGACATCGTCTCGCCGGCATGGTGTGAAGTTCAGTACTGGTATACCCTTACCAAGCATGGTCGAAAAAGACGTACGCCTGCCATGAAGCAGGGCTCTAAGGTGCACAAAAAGTTGGAAGAGCAGGTCCATACCACGGTAGAAGTTCTGGTGCAGACTCGAGAAGATGCCTGGGGACTTAAAATTTGGAACGTCATACAGGGACTTAGGACTCTGCGAAACACAGGGTCTACCCGCGAAATGGAAATTTGGGGAGTCATTGATGGCCAAGTCATCAATGGTATCATCGATGAACTCTCATACACGTGCCCAGATGAAGAACTCGAAGAAGCGGCAACTTCACAACAAGATTCTGCTCCAGCAAACCAGCCTGGTACGCCATCGATTTTAGACTCCCTCCAGAAACCGGGGACGGATGCACCAGAGTCTGGGCCATGGCTGGGAGATCCCTATGCGCAACGAAAGGTCTTCATTACAGATGTCAAGACAAGGGGCAGCAAGACACTACCCCAGTCATCAGCCCTTCGTCCGACTGTCATGCAGTTGATGCTGTATCGAAAATTATTGTCGGCATTTGCTTCCAACTTAGTCGATGCGGCAACCATTTTCCAGCGCTACAACCTGAAAGCCGATGCCAAATTCAGCAACTCATTTATTGCAGAAGTCGGAGGTCTGGACTTTAACTTCCGAAATGACTCCACAGAAGATGATGAAGCGCCCTTCAGCTCTCAAGAGGATGCGGTATCCGAGTTGCTTGCTCACAATACCCTTGTGAAGCTTTGGGGTTTGATGATACAAGAATTTACCAAGACCATGCCAGGGCCTAATGCTATAGGCCAGGTACTGACGGCCGAGTTCCGCAATCAGCAGACTGGGGACATCATGGGCACGAAAATGTTCAGCTTCGACAAAGAAATGTTGCAGGAATATCTTGCAGACGAGATGAGCTGGTGGCGTGGTGAGCGTGAAGCGAAAGGCGTTGATATTGAGGAGGCCTACAAATGTCGCTTCTGCGAATTTGCCGACATTTGCGAATGGCGACAAGGAAAGGTCCAGGAGGCTGCAGAAACTCATCGTTCAAAAGCAAAGTCCGGTTCGAAGTCTAGAAAATGACGACATCTGGAGGCATTCTCAGCATATATACGGAACTTAGCTTA
This sequence comes from Aplosporella prunicola CBS 121167, assembly GCF_010093885.1. Classification (NCBI taxonomy): domain Eukaryota; kingdom Fungi; phylum Ascomycota; class Dothideomycetes; order Botryosphaeriales; family Aplosporellaceae; genus Aplosporella; species Aplosporella prunicola. Next base: position 596,622 of record NW_022983529.1, on the reverse strand, counting down.
TATCCATACCAACGCTTTGTTACGAATGGGCCAACTGATCCACCAACAACCGGAATTTACTAGTATGCTTAAGGCTGCGGAAAGCGCACTTTATCTTGGCCCAGGGCCTCAATAATTCTTTACGAGTTGAGCACAATTTTGGGATGGATTGCTGGATAAGTGAGAGGATTCGGAGATTCCCGTCAGCATCTTGTTTTGTTCAACTTCGAGAATGCAGTCTGCTTTCTTGTTTGGACAGTGCATTGAATTTCAGTTTCAAGACGTGATGAGGCCAGTTTCTATATACAGGTACGGATAAAAGGTGGGTTTAGTACGGATAATTCCTGACTTCATCCTCTTTGCTCAAGTCCAATCCGTCTGCAATTTGTTCCTGATGTTTCTTGTCAAGATATTCCAACAACACCTTCTCATATCGTTCCTTCCCCTTGTATCTCGAAACATCATCTCCCCAACTACGGATGGCGGAGGCTAACCGACCAGGAACATATGGCTCTTGACAGATGTCCGTAATCGGATGGAAGTATGTTCGGATGGTGAATACAACACCACCAGACCGGGGTAAGCTAGTTGTTTGTTAATATTGTCATCTGTTCGAAAAACAAAAGTGAAAAGTACTCACCGCCTCAAGCTTTGCCTCTCGCTCCTAAACCAGTGATGCTGGATGGCCTTGTCCTTCTCCGCTGAAAACCACCCCAATGTGCCTTCTTCGCCATCTTCATTTCCGATACTGTGGCTCCATGCTAAGTCGTCGTCAACCTGAATGAAGTAGTTGTTCCTCAGTACCGGACTTTCGGGTTTGACTCTCTTGAAAAAGTTCATCATGCCCTTCTCCAACTTTTCCTTAAATCCCGGAACGTTACCAGACGTATGGATCTCAGAGAGCGGCATGCCGAGTTTGTCTTGGAGGCGCCAAAAACCTGCCAACAGGATAGCACCTGCAAGCAGGTAATACTGGCCGTCGGGTTTCTCGAACATTATGGCCAAATCATCTTGAATCTGCCGTGCCGACATGGCCATAGGGTCTTCTTTCAATGGCCTCTCAACGATGTTCAGGCTTTCACCTGTCGCAAGATTATTCATACCCACGTCAGTCTTCCGGAACAAACTCGGATAGCGCTGAGGTAGGTAGTCGCATAACTCCTCGAGCAGCTCAACAGCCCCGTCAAAAGCCTCTGGCGCAGTGTGGTAACATTTGGACCCGCGCTCGGCCAATCGCTTAGCTTTGAGGTCGTGATATTTCATGTAGTGGTTGTCGAGTTCGATCCACCCATCCCAGTCCATGGCGCGCAGCCCCATTGTCGTGTTATACTTCGGTCCATAGCGGAACGGTCGATAAGGCAGAGGTTTGGTTTTCGTGACAGACCAGTCTGGATAAGGTGTTGCAGTAGGGCGTTTCCAGTCCTGAGGAACCCATTCTTTAAAGCTTGTCAGCTACTTCTGAAAGCCTTCCTGGCTATCAATACTCACCTCCTGGATTACGCTCATTTCCCTTCGAGGGTTTCTCCAAATCTGGAGATCGTGCTCTTGCTGGTTGTTTTTTTGCCTTTATCTGTCGCAGAAGCAGTACAAAGAGCCAGACAACAGTCGCCGCAATCAAGATGCTGTACAAGACTGGCTTGTTCAGAGTATGCTCTTGAATATAGCGGCTAGCAGCCTTGGCCTTTTCAGTATCGCAGAGGTCGCTCAAACGAAGTTTCATGTTGTCCACGTGCTGGAATGAATATTTGCAACTATATACATCGATCTGGGTGCGTGTTATATACCTTCAGCACTCAGTGGCGTCCGCTCAGATAGGTATAACTAGCTCATGCATTAGACTGACGATAACAGCAATTGTTCCCTGATGAGCGGCCACTGTGGGGTTTGGTTATCTTCACACAACGCTGGGTGGACAAGTTGGGGTTCTTTTGCTCTCTTCGGTTAGACTCGTTTAAGTGACGTGATGCCATGCATGTTCTCTGCTTTTTGCGGCGAACTTGTGCATCGCTACACGATGGAGATATCTACCCGACTGAACCGCTTTACTGCGTTACTGCGAGGGGATTGATAGACTTGCGACGGAGCAGACAATACTGACCCCACTTCCTACGATGCTGCTCCGGGATAAACGACCAATCGGGGATCCAGACAAGGCGACCCAAGGTGCCCGTCTGAGTTGGATCCAGGAACTTTTCGCATCTCAACGCCTCCCATGTCTCCGTGTCCGACAAATAATCAGGTTCCAGTTCTGTAGCGGTCATGCTAGAAAACGAAGAGTCTACCACGAAGGAGCAGTGATCAATGTCGGTCTGCTCTTAGATTAGCACAAAGCGCTTCAACCGTGGGAAAATAACGTTCGTACATATTTGCTCGGGTCTTCCTTGTTCTCGTCGTTCATTCCGGATGGCGTGAGCCATGCACCAGGGAAGAAGCCAAAGCCAGAACTCGCTTCGCTGAATTCTCCTGGGAGCAAGCCCGTAAACGCACTCTTGACAAACTTGGCCCTGACTCCGCCGGGAAGAAAGTAAGACGACGGGAACCGATACCACTCTTTTCCTAGGCAGACATTGTCTCCTGCTCTCGCGACCCCTGGCTCCTGCAGAGGGGCGTAGACCTTTAGAGGGGCAGAGTACGCAGTGGTCATACCGAGGGCACGCCAGACACCAAGGTCAATAGCTCCCATGATGCAAATACTTACGACAGCAAGCTTTAGCTTCGCTGGGATTTTGCTAACAAGATCTCGTGGGTCCATAGACCCGACATATGCAAGAACTATGTGAAGAGATATTGCTGAGTTCAGAGCCAGGAAGGGATATGCCGGGTACATGAATCGCTCCTCTTTGTGCGGTTGTAGCGTAAATATAGTCATCCAAAGATAGAACGGCGAAACGAAAACCAGTCCTCTCAGGATGCTTTGCTTAGTTGCGGACTGTCTGCGTAGAAAATGTTGTGCTAGGGAAAGTGGTAGCGCTCCGAGCGCAAGGACGAACCACACATTGAAATTCAGCAACAAGTTGCGGATGTAGAAGTGCCATGACTCTGTCCCGTAAATATCCGGTCCTTTACCAGGGCCGCTAAAAACATTGTAGAGGACAATGTTTAAGGGAACACACACTAACTTCTTGTAAAAGAAGGAATCGATGCAAACTTCGAGAACCTACCGTATAGTGAGTGTCAACATGTCCAAGGCGGGCAAATAAGAGAAGTACATACGAGCACGACCAGAGATCTCATAGCCCCATCTAAGAACCTTCGAAATGTCTGCCACGTCTCGTTTGTTACAGAGGCCAGCACGACTTCCTCTAGAATGAATGGAAGCACCATGACGGTAGCAAAAGGCCACCCCAAGATGCCTCCCACAGCGAACCAGAAGATGCCTTGGGCAGTTCGCAAGCCGCCGCGCCAGTCCATAAAGGCAGAGAGACCGAGCATATTGGTATACATAGTGAAGCTTGATGGGAGATATGCCGCCGATGCATGAAACATGCCCGGGCTAAATACCATGGCAACGAGGAAGAATATGGCAATCCTATGATTGAGCGTCCTGGCAATAGTGGAGCAGAGTCGAGTCTCGCAGCAGGTACAGACAAAAGCCAGGGCAATGCGGAGCAGGTAGAACTGCGTGACCTTGGTACTATTGGGCAAGAGTCTGCCAACAGCCGTCACGGCAGCATGGATACCAGCATAAGCCCAGCTCCGAATGGCGTACTCAGGAGAATACTCCCATGTTTGCAGACCATGGCCATGGTTGAGGTAGTGGGTGGGTTCAAAGTAATTGTAGATCTCATCGCAGTCCTGTATGGGAGCGAAGAGAGCGGCCAAGAGATGGGTAGCAAAGAAGATGTAGAAAGCGACGGCGGGATTGAACTGGGGTGGAGGTGGCCTAGCAATTGGGGTCAGCTTGGATGCACGAAAAAGGTGGAAGCACGCACTGCTTGGATTTTGGCGGCATCTTGGCTGTGAATGGGTGGAAGGCGGGCGGCAGCGGGGATGAGCGGGAAACGGCGTGTTGAGAGAAGAGAGAGAGCTTGGGCCATGCGTAGGGCTGACTGACATGGTTGGCACTGTCGGCGGCGGCTGGTTTCCGCGAAAAAAAGTTCCCTTCACACACCTCTCTCTCTCACATACTCACAAAGTCTTGCCACACCACCATCTGCTCATGGAACAACACACTGGTATCCCGGGCCTGGGCATGCTCCCGCCAAATGCCGGCGCGCTTGAGCAAAGGCTCGAGGACACGCCCGTCTTAGACCGGCCTGCCCAGGAAGCTGCGCCGGACCAGCAGCCTGCGCCGCACCTCGACCCGGACTTCCTGGCTGCTGCCACCGCAAACAAGGGCAACCAGAATGCTGAATGGCAGTACGACTCTTCCGACGCCGAGTCGTCCGACACCGAATCGGACACTTCCAGTGACTCTTCCGACGAGGACAGCGACGAGGAAGACTACCCTATGCTCGATGCCGCCGAACAAGCTCGGATCCTGATGCAAGAGGAGTACGGTGATGAAGATGGCGGGAAGGGCTCTGGTGCCCCTTTGCGCTCCGCAAATGAACAGGTGGAAGAGAAAGTCGAGAAGCCCAACGTCACCGTCACCCCGGACATGAAAATCACTGAGCTCGGCCACATAGAAAACGTGGTGGATAATCTTGCGCTAATCCGGGCCAAGACGTCTGGCGAGTACCAGGTGCTGGAGAGCGGCTCAGTGCTCTGCTTGAGTGACAGGAGTGTCGTCGGAGCTGTCGCAGAAACACTAGGCCGCGTTCAAGAGCCCTTGTACTCTGTCGCCTTCAACAGCCGCGAGGAGATGGCAGAGGCCGGGATCACTAAGGGCACCACCATCTACTACGTCGACCAACATTCGACCTATGTCTTTACGCAAGCATTGCAGGCAGTTAAAGGCTCCGATGCCTCGAACCAATTCGACGAGGAAGCTGGAGCGCATGAGGTCGAATTCTCTGACGACGAAGCCGAGGCCGAACACAAGCGACAAATGAAGCAAAAGAAGCGCGCGGCAACTGAAGGCCAAAATGACGGCAGAGGTAATTCTAGAGCCGGAAGAGGAGGTGGAGCAAACCAACCACAGCCTTACACCGGTGCACTCAGCTACGACGACGACGAAGGGGACATGTACACTCCGTTGGCAAGACCAGATAACCTCCATCAAATGATGGGTCCGGGAGGTGCGCCAGTAGAGCAAATCAGGGCGCATCGTGGTCGGGGCGGTTTCCGTGGCCGTATGAGAGGTCGTGGTGACTCACGCCACAACGCAGGATCCAAACCCAATCCCAACGCCTCGTCGCAGCCACATGCACCTGGTGCTCAAGCCGCTTCTCATCAGCAGCCATCATTCCAGTTCAACAACCCTCAGGCGTTTGGCTGGTCACAAAACAGTGTTGCCCCTTTCGCTTTTGGAGGAACCCCACCCAACTCGTCGCCGGCCCCCGGGCCTGCAGCCACTAATGGAAGTTTTCCGGCCGGAGCTTTTGTCAATCCATCTTTTTATCAAGGACAGCAACAACAACCGGCGTATGCGACCGGACAAGGACCACAGACTCCCCAATGGCCAATCCCGCCCCCGCAGCAAGCAGCACAATTCTTCCAGCTCTTCCAAGCCATGGCAGCAGCCAATCAACCAAATAACGGTCACCCACAGCAGAGTAGTCAATCAGGCTCTGCGGCCCAATCGGCGCAAGAGGTAGCAGAGATACTTCGTTCGCTGAGCAACAACGGCAACAATCAGGGCGCGCGTCAGCCATAATTCTGCTGTAGCGTACGTGTGTGTGTTTTGCTAAACTTACATGTATTGCTTGTCCACCGTCGAATGCAGCCTATTGCGCGTTAAAGCTTGTTTGGTCGCGATGTCGACTATGCCGTAGCCTCTCGCCTCTCTCACTTTCGAGACCTTTAGGGGTTTGAAAGCTTGGTAAGCACAAGGCGACTTTTGATGGTTCTACTTGGCAGGCTTTCATCAGTGAGGTCTTGCCCGTTACTGATGGCACCCGCACAGCGGCGTAGATGCACCGGTTACGGAGGGCAAGGCGTCCGTTCGGCGATATGGAGATGGCCGAGACTATGCTGATTGAGTGCTTATCTCGAGGCGCTTAGGGTGGTCAGCATGGCAGCCCTTGTACATAGGCCAGCAGCGATATGAAATGAATACGAGTAGGCGGGCGCGTGACGAGCGGGATGAGCCGAAAGGCGGACGCTGGGCCGTCTCGGCCGGTAGAGGTCATTGGCTGGTGGCGAGTAGCAAAAATGCAAACAGGAAAGTTGGGCTCTGTGCCCTGCATCATGCAACGGCGAGCCTCAACCGGCCTCATGTAACTATGCTGACCCAACCCTCGTAACAGTCGCCTGATGGCGCGCGACGGCACAGTGTCACTGTACATCCCGGCTAATGATGGAGACCGACAGACCACTTTTCTCCAGAATCGGCAAGGCCCGCCCTAACGGCATCCTGCCCGTCCAAAAA